>NW_004567107.1:44396854-44420011 GCF_000260355.1 Condylura cristata
CTCTCTTTATTTCTGTCTTTTCTTTTTCTTGTTAAGTGTGGTATTTCCCTTTACTCTTAGAGAACACTAATGAGTCATAAGATGACATTAAAATAGAACGGAAGTTTTAGCTTTAGAAGCTCTAGCATTCCGAGACCTTTGCTTTGTCCTCCTACTAATGAAAAAAAAAAAAAAGGAACAGTAGCCAGGAAGGAGACAGATAATGAAGGGTCATTGGATTTCTTTCATAGGATCCCAGAGCTCTGGGGAGGCAAGCAGAAAAGTTTTCAAACTACTGTCAATAGCAGAATGAACCTAAAGCACCTGGAAATTGCTGCACATCTGCTTCCAGTAAAGTTGGGACCAACAAGCATATATTCTTGTTCTCCTTACCCTGACAGACAGCCTGAGTAATGGGTGTGGCACCTACAAACCCAGACTTTTGGTAGCTATTTGGTACCAGTGTTTCTGCTCAAAGGTCTTGTGAGGGAAATCAGTGTTACTTGTAGCCAGAGTTACCTAAAGGCCAGTCATCTTGTGGCAGTCCATGGAACAGTTAACCAAGACTGGTCATGAGGGAAATTTTGGGGAGTTTTACTGTTAGAGCATGAGGAATCATAGTTAAACTTGAGGCTAGACTAATAATGTGTATCACTTTCCTGAATAATAAATCTAGCATAATCAGACATACTGTTAAACTTAATGATCTTTACAAAACTGATCAGACCAATCACAGTAGACATGTCCTTAGCCCTAGAGTAGGGATGTAGGGCCTTGCACCCTGTGCCCTTCTGATCATTTAGTCACTGAACTTCAGAATCCAGAGGGCCCTAAGGGAGGGGTCTACATGGTCAGTGTGGTCATTGACTCAAGTTTGAGTCTTAAGCGAGGGGAACATTCAAATTTTGAGTTTTTGCCACCAGGAAATACTTCAATATTTTAAACTACTAGTAATGTTATACTTGTGGGATCAGCTAAATCACTGTTTAGCCTGTGATTGTACTTCACAGAGCTCTTGTAAGTGCCACCTGCTACTGTTGTTCAGGCTATGCATTGTTCAACTCCAGAGGTGTCATTGTTCAACTCCAGAGATATCATTCATCTTACAGTCATTGTGAATGTGTGGCATTACAGAGATGATTTACTGATAGAAAACAGTAAGTCATCTCTAGGAAGGAATGCTTTCTCTAATTAATAATACTTTAATATGTGGGTTAGTGGTAGGACCGGTTGCTGTGAAGAATAAGTAAGATAATTCATCCCATGTGCTTAACATAATGTAGGTATATAGAAAAAATTCAGTATAAATTAGTGATAACTCTATAAGTTAGGTAATACTGACAGCATGCAAAGAAGTTATTTATTAGCCAGTTTCAAACTTCTTGTACCACATGCTATCTGTAGTGTAAAATGAATTCACTATAAAAAATTATGCCTTTCGGGCCCTCCCTGGTGGTGCAGAGGTTAAGTTAAAGCACAACACTGAGAAGCTAAAGGCACTTCAGCATGAGTTCGATCCCTGCCCAGAGGTGATCCACATGGCACAGCAGACTTCTCCTGACCCGCCCACTGCTCCTCTCAGCAGTGTATATCGTCAGACTGCCTGTTCTGCTCCCCACTCTGTCTCAGGTGAATCTTCTCACCACCCCTGCACCTCTGGCTTATCCCACAGCTATGTATGCATAAATAAATAAATATTTTAAAAAAACTATGTCTTTCTTTTACCCACCTCCTGATAGTGAAAAATTTTAAGTACTGAGGTAACTTGAAAGAACTTCACATTGGGTATCCATGTAACCACAATCAAAATTTAAAAAAAGAACATTTTGTTGTAAATCAAGCTAGTTATCACTCTATCATTAATTTATTTTAAAATAATTTCAAAATATGAAGGTGTCAATATACTTCATTTTTAAACTGAAGCATGTATATCAATAACTAGAATTTGTTACTTGTTTATTTTTTTAGGTAAAATTTACATATAGTGAAGTATATACAGTTTAAGTGTGCCTTTTGATAAATTTTGACAGATTATTGGAGGAGGTCATCTAGAGGATATGACCTCAAGTTGAACTGCAAGTGACCTGGACAATTCCAAATTCTTTGCCCCTTCCTTCTTTTTTCAATGTATCTTCTGCTCACTGTTTCCTCAGTGGGAGCTCTTTTTAAGACTTGGTAGAGTAAGGTGTTGTTGAGATTATCTGGATGGTGTATGTGATGGAAATGAATTAAGGCTTATGTCAGCTATGATTCTTGTGGGCACTTGAGATATATTTTATCTCACAGTCATATAAGAGAAGCCCCATAAATTGCCTTGTTTGTTTAAATTGTCCTCTATCACTCTGGAGTGGCCTGCTTCTTTCTTCCACTTCTCCTCATCCTCTGTGCACAGGGGCAGTTTGTTAAGCAACCCAGTTGCTTATACCAATATAGTCCAAACCTCTGTCAAAAGTAGAACATTATCTTCATCCTGAAAATTCCCCATCAGGGACATGTGGCAACTGCCACAACCCCAGAGCCAACCACTGTTCTTATCCTTTTTTTGATATAGAGTAGCTTTGACTGCTTTAAAACTTGATATAAATTATACAAATGAATGGATACAGTGTGTATTCTTTTCTGTGAGATTTATTTCATTTAACATGTTTTTGGGAGTCATCCTGTTGATGAGTGTGTTAATACATTAGTAGTTCAGGGAGTATAGATCAGGGATAGAGCATTTGTCTGCATTAATAGGTCTATTCCTTTTTTTTTTTGAGCAATATTATGTTACATGAATGTAATATATTACTTGAATATAATGTATAATGTAATATAATAAAGATAATAGCTAGTCTCCTGCTGATGAACACTTGGATGTTTCTAGTTTGAGGCTAGCATGAATCAGACTGCTGTGAATATTCTAGTACATGTCTTTTTGTGGACACAGGCTTTCTTTTTTGGTGACATATAGGTAGAAATATGGTGGATTGATGTTTAGTTTTATAAAAATCTGAAGTTTTTTTCCCCAAAGTGGTTGTATCATTTTATGTTCCTATAATCATGTATGAGTGTTCCATTTGGCTCTATTGGGTGTTATCAGTCTTTTTCACTGTTGCTACTTATTGGCTATGAAAGGGAATTGTGGTTTTAATTGGCTATTGCTAGTGACTAATTACGTGAACACTTTTTTATGCCACTGGCCATTTTACATCTTTGTGAAATGTCTGTTCAAGTCCTTTAGTCATTTAAAACATTTTTGTTTTGAACTTAGAGTTTAGAGAAAAGTTGCAAAACTACAGAGTTCCTGTGTATATGTCTCATCTAGGATATAATCGTGGTACAGTGATCAAAACTGGGAAATTGACTTTGGCAAAATACTATAAACTATAGGTTTTCTTCAAATATACCAGTTTCCCTTTAATTTGATTATATGGTCCCACATTATTTCTAATTTTTACTTCTTATGCTCCTCAATCCCTTCCCCTTTAAAAATCAGGCTCTTTTTATTATTAACGTCTAGGTGTACTTCCCTCTTAGTTTTTTTCAGTGATGTTTTGTAATTTTTAGTTTATACATTGTTTGATGCATTTATTCCTAAATATTTTATGTCATTTGAAGCTTTTATAAACATAATTTTAAAACATTATATTTTCAGTTTCATCAATGCATGAAAATACAACTGATCTTTGTATGTTGCCCTTAAAGAGTTATCTTAGTAGATGTGGTATTGGGTTTACAGATCCTTTGGGTTTTTTTCCTGCAGAGAGTTTTCATGCTGCCTTTATGATTTTATGTCTGTATATTTTCTTATTTTGCAGAACTAGTTAAGATCTCTAGTACAATAATCAGGAGAAGTAATAAAAATGCATTTTCCCTCCTGATCTTAAGGGAAATATGTTCGATATTTTACCATTAATCAAATGATAATACTGTTTTTCTTAGATGTCCTTTACTAGTAATTCCCTTTTATTCCTAATTTGTTAAGAGTTTCTATCACAATGGGCATTAAGTTTTGTAAATGCGTTTTTCAGTGTTTATTGAAATAAAAAATCATGTCTTAATCTGTTAATATTATTAATTGCATTGATTATCCAATATTTGAACAATTTTATATATCTGGAATAAGCACCAAACAATCAACAATATATTACGATTCTCTTGTGTTCAATTAATATTTCATTGAAGATATTTTTCCATCTATATCCAGGGAGGACTTTATTCTGTAATTTTTGCTTTTCTTTTTGTAATTTTTTTCCTCTCAAACTAAAGTCAGGGTTGTGTAATCCTCACAAAACGAAGAGAGAAGCAGTATCTTTCCAATTTCTGAGTTTGGGTTAACATTCATGTTAGTTCTTCTTTGAATCATTGATGGAATTCAAAAGCAAAATCATCTAGGGCCTGGAGATTTCAGTGTAGTAATTTTTAATAGCCAGTCTAATTTATTTGATAGAGAGATATGGAACTATTTATATTTCCCACATCATTTTGCTAAATTGTATTTCTCAAGGAATTTGAGTTGTAACAATATTTTTTAAGTTGTTTATAATATTGTCTTTTTTGCCCTTTTAATGTTTGTAGGGTCAGTAATGATTTCCCTTATTCACCTTTATATTTATATTGGTAATTTGTGCTATATCTTTTTCTGGTTAAGCTAGTGATTCATCAGTTTTTTTACTTTTTTGAAACATGAAGTTTTGGCTGTTAAGTTTTTCTGTTTCTGTTCATTTAAGTTTTTTGTTTATTATTTTCTCCCTTCTACTTGGGCTTATTGTGTTTTTTGTTTCTCAACATCTTATGGTGGAATTTTTTTTAAAGATTTATTTATTTATGCATAGAAGAGTTGGGGTGTAGGCCAGAGGTGTGGGAGCAGGGTAAGAGGATTCACCAGAGATAGAGTGGGGAGCAGAACAGGCAGAACTACTGAAATACACTGCTGAGGGGAGCAGCAGGTGAGACAGGAGAGGTTTGCTGTATTATGTGGGGCACCTTCTGGCCGGGGATCAAAGTCCTACTGCTGTGCTGTTGATAGCTTCTTAGTGCTGAGAATTAACCTTTTATGCCACTAAGGGAGGTCTTCCTGATTGTAGAATCTTGGGAAACTGATTTCAGTGGCATATTGCTTTTTCAAAAGAGGGTCAAAACAATATGGCTATACCCCTACTCTTCCAGAACTTGAGTACACTCCATCAGAATGAGATCTGATTTCCTTCTCCCTTGAATTTTTAAAGGTTTGCATTTCACCTGTAGCCAATATACTGTAGCAGAAGAGATGCTGTATGAGTTCTGATGTAGGTTATGAAATGCGGTATAGCTTGAAGTTTTATGTTCTGAACTAAATCTTCAGTTAAGAAGGCCAATTACCCTAAGGCTGCAATGTTATGAGAAAGCCAAATCATTTGAAGAGGCCATGTGTGGGTGTTCTGATGGATCATCCTGGCTTTTGAATCCTCCAGTCCAGGAACAAGATAAGTGTGAACGAACATTTATGTGATTCTAGATCCAGCCACAAAAATCTGCACAGGGCCCTCCCTGGTGGCGCAGCGGGTTAAAGCACAGCACTGAGAATCTGAAGCCACTTCCGCATGAGTTCGATTCCCGCCTGCCGCCTGCCCCGGAGGAGACCACATGGCGAGCCAGACCTCTCCTGACCCGCCCGCTGCTCCCCTCAGCAGTGTACTTCGTCGATCTGCCTGTTCTGCTCCCCACTCTGTCTCTGGTGAAGCCTCTCACCGCCCCTGAGCCTCTGGCCTGTACCCCAGTTCTGTATGAATAAATAAAAAAAAAATCTGCACAGACTTTAATTCTTCACACTTGGTATCCCTTCATTTTCCAGATGCTATGGTAGCATACAAGTTGTGCTTCTTAAACCCTTTCTCCAGCAAAAGACTATATAAAAAACAAGACTCAACCAGGATCAATCTCTTCTTCAGATGTCAACCCTGTTCTAATTTCTGCCTGCTTTTGGCGACTCTGGGCTTTTGGACATGCTAGTCTGATAAAAGCTCAGCCTCTACCAGAGTGGAAACTCAGCACCTATCTAATAAATGTATATGGTTGTATCTTCTGCTGTATTAACAGAGAGTACATTTGTTTAGCACAACTATTTATTAGTTGTCACAGTTTTAATAAACTTGTTCAGGAATTTTGTCAGTGTTCTACATGTTGGGAATCTCTCTGGTGAGAGAACCAATAGTCCCCCGCCCTCAGGACTCCATAAGCTCCAGATTGCAACCTATGGGGAACCTGCACTGCACTTTAGCTGCTCTTACTTCTAAGTTGATTTTGGAGGCCCACCAACCCAACTTAGGTAACAAGCTTTGGAAACCATAACAGAGTTAACTGCTCTCATAGTAGAATTTAGGAGAGTAAATTCAGTCCAACAAACCCAATACACAATGATGGAATAAAAAGGGAAAAGAAGACTTCTAGGACTCAAGGGAAAGAAAATCACAAATTATCCTCTAATGGGTAATCTTGAAAACTATAGACTGGAGAGCTTCATTGCCATAAGGGAAGGCCTTGCCTCTCATTACAACCTCTCATGTGGAGGGATATGCTTCTATACTACTGTCTCCTTCAGCCTTCTGAGCTTTGTTTATAAGCCCTGGATGTCATATGCTTTTCTGCCCCTTCTTGTTTTTGTTTGAATTATTTTTAGCTGAGTAGAATATTGTCTCTTTCTTTCCTCAAGAGGGTGGGGACAGAGATGATTTTTCAGGGGGAAAATAGTGAGACCTATTCTCAAAGTCAGTTGGTGTTGACTGTTACAATGTATTAAAAGTACTTTTCTATTGGGAACATGAAATGGGGATAATGGCTTAACAGGTACATAATGAGTATTAAATCATGCACAGTTGAAAAGTGATCCAAGATGTACGTGCAGAAGGGGTAATGATTCAGAGAGGACCAAAGCTTCTGTTTAAAGTCACACCTAGTCAACTGCAGTTGTTATCACCAATAATTTGAGAAATAGTCCTCTCTTAGGGAGGCCTTCACTGTTAAGTGTGTGTATGTGTATATGTGCGTGTTTGGGGAGACAGTGGGGATGGGAAGCCGTGTGATATGAGAGAACACATCAAGTGTAGAAAGTAGGGAAAAAACCAAACTGGTTTTCCTATTCTCTTTTCCTTTCTGTGTTAGATCACTCACCCACCCCCCCACAGCCCTGACCCCAAACAGCTAAGAGCAAGGATGTAACACAGAGTATATTATAAATATTCAAGTTTTAGATTCAAGCAATTTCATTACTTTCTCAGTGACTTCAATTTTCTAATCCAAACAATGGGGGAAATGGTAAGTAAAGCTAAAGGATTATTGTGACAAATGATTGAAGTAAACTGGCTCACAGCGATCTAATACAGTGCCTGGCAATGTGGCTATGAAAGCTGCCTTAAAACTCACCTTTCACCTTACCTCACAAAGCCAATTTCTTTTATTAGGGTTTGTGGTTAGAATTCTAGCACTTCTGTGTTGCACAGATTTATCGAATTGCATAATCCTTGATGTGGAAGGGACCATGGAGATTAAAGGACTTTCCCAGTCTTTTTCAACTTGTTACTCAGCTGATAAGTATATAGTTAACATTTTCTGTGTGTCATTCACTGTGGGATACAGCACCAGGTGATGTTGCAATAAATAATATTGACCCATCCTTACCATTTTGTTCACTTTACAATCTGGTATGGGAAGGAGACTTTAAATATTCCACAGATAACTAATCAACAGAACTGCTGAGTGGCAAAAAGGGAGTTCTGCAAGTGAGGACCAGGGTGAACATAATGGTGACTACAGTAGCATGGAACATGTCCTCAGAGAAGTGGCTTTGGTTTAAGACCTGAAGATAAACTGGAGTTGGTCTGATGAAGAGAGGAGGGTAAGGAAAGGGGACAAATCTCAGAAACTGAAAAGTGTCTATTTGGTTAGAGGTGGCATGGGTGGGAATTGTGTCAGTTGAGTGGTTGGTAACTCTTAATAGAAGTTCAAGAGAATTTGAATAGGTGAGTAGACAAGGGGCTAGCTCATGCTGTGGCGTTGTATCCAAAGAATTAACAGCACAAAACAAAATCAAAACAGTGATTTATTTTACTTAGATTTTCTAGATGGTTCTCTACTCCCTGAAGCAATCCAGGGCTATGGAATCCTGTGTAGGTTAACATACGAAGTAATGGAGGGCTTGAATCTAGCTTTTCCAAGGTATCAGGATCATGGAGTCATTTCATTCCATGAATAAATCCAAGCATCCTTGGGCACTGGCCAGAGTGGGATATTGGCAGCAAGTTGTATAGATTTTTATTTTCTTTAACATAACCTGCTTCAGAAAACAAACCTACATAGTTCACTATCTACTCCAGGGAATTCTTCACAAAAACCTGTAAATAAGCTCCTTTGGAATTAAATTAGCTCCCAGCTATCTTAAGCAAATATCCTGTGGGGGGAAATTGTTTTATCTAACTGGCCAGTTGATTCTTGGCTTTTTCAGCTTCAAGAAAGAATTTAAATGGGATCCCTCGGTGTTACTCTCATTTCAAATCCTCTGGAGCAGATAAACATTATCATGAAACTGGCCAAGGATGAAATTTAAATAAGTAGTGATTGGAAAGGATGACAGTAAGAGTTTCCAACTCACAAAAACAGACAAATTAGTTTAATTAACTGCAAAATTTGGAGGACAAAGATATGGAGTAAATTATTTATGTTGATGTGTAATGCATGCTCAGTATTTTTGTAAACAAACCTATTAGGGGAATGGAACCCAACCAGTATAATTACCCCTCAAAGATGCACCACCAAAGACCAATTTGGAGCCAAGAACATATTTTTTGCCTTGTAGGTTACTGGCCTTTTACATGGCAGCGTAGATGACAAACCTCTCCCCAGCATAGTGAGTTTTCCTCTGTTGTGTAATCATTACACTGTAGTCTGACTGGGGTTCAGCCTTTCTGTGTATTTGTGTGGGGATCATGAGGGCCGCTCATGGGGCGGGATCAGTCTAAGAGAGGAAATAGAGGCAGCTTTTATGCTAAGAGCAGCCAGTTTTATTCTGTGATTGGAGAGGAAAGGACTTTTAATTAACAGCAGAGCAGATTCTAGAGTGGAGGAAAAAGTCATGACCTGTGCCCCACACTTAATAAGAGGTCTTTCAAAAATGAAGTGGGCAGCTGAAGTCTGCTGTTTCCCTCTCCCCATCACAAAGTCACAAATGTACACATCGAGTCCGTGTTGCTCTTCTGATACTCTGGTTGTATAGACAAGGACTTATCCTGATACAGGAACTAGAAATCAGTGTATCTTATATGTAGAGAACTTGAAAAACATCTGGCAATACCATGGTACCATAGTACCAAATAGAAAAGGTTGTCTGTTTCTGCAGGGATCATCCATTGATTCTTTTGTCCAGAATCCTGCTTTTTTGGTGGTGGTTTTGGGGGTGGGGGTTGGATTCCTTTCTTCCTCTCTATCCCCTCCCCCCGCCCCTTTACCACCCACTTACAATTCCCTTGGCTTAGTTGTAATTGTCAATCATGATACAGTATTTCTGGCTATAGGCTATAATTCTGGTTCTAGTCAATCATAAAACCCTGTATTTCTCTATTCAGTGACTGCTGCATAGTTAGGTCCATTATTCAAACAGGGTACATAGACACTTCTTCCTGGTTGTGGTATAAACATTGGGATAGGCAGTATTTTTCTGCTGGAGAAGATAAGCTATAAGGAAGAGCTTCCAGGGCTCCTGTAGTATATTTTTTGCAACATGGAGAGACACTGAACTAAAAAGAATGAGGTAAACTTTGACATAGTTGAAATCCCAATTTCACTTTTTTGAGTCTGTAGTTCTTATAATCTTTTATTTCCTTCCTTATCTCCCCTTTTTCCTTCCTTTTTTTCATTCTGCCTGCTTCCCTCTCATTCTCCCTCCCTCCCACTTTTGTTTTAAAGATTTATTTATTTATGCATACAGAACTGGGCTATGCATATTTCTTTTATTCATTCAATAGCTGTTGTTTAGAATTTATGAAGACAGGGTCCTTGTTTTTTGGGTCCTTACATACGAGAGAGAGAAAATGACAATAGGTTAATAAGCAGAGAAGTTATTGCAATAGTTGTAAATAGTGATAAGTGCTATGAAGTAAATAAAGTTGAGGGTGATGTGGTGAAACTCTACTCAAGGTGTGGAGGATAGCTAGTTTTGCTTGAGTGCCCAGAAAAAATTTCATTGAGCAGATGATGCTTGAACTGGTATCTTAAGGACAAGAAAGAACTAATCGCGAAAATCTAGCAGTAAATTCCAACTGAAGAAATAGAAAAAAACTCTGATGAGGAAAAGCTTAGGGTATTAAGAGAAGAAAATAAGTGATGGTAGAAAAAAGGGAAGGAAAAAGTACAAAAAAAAAAAAAAGACATGAATCCTTGTAGCTATGAAAAACTGCTTGGTTAACCCCCTGGTAAGATCACAAAAATACTTTCTGTTGGTACCTTCTGGTAAAGACAACATGACGCTGGCATCGAAAGTTAGAATTTAGGGACTAGTAGTTTGGAATAAAATTCCAAAGACAAGACTGGAAGGAGGGAACAACTACCAGTGTCTGTCATGATTGGTTTGATAACTGAATAGTCCAGATAAATTTGTTTATTAAAAAAACTATTATAATAGTTTATTTTTACTTTATTTTGTGCCTTTTTCCATTTTAGTTGTAATCCCCATGGACTTCTCATCACCAGATCATCCATGGGCCATCACCATGGTAACTATTTTTTTTATAGATTTATTTATTTATGCATATAGAACTGGGGTACAGGTCAGAGGTGCAGATGGTGAGAGGATTCACCAGAGAGAGAGTGGGGACAAGAACAGTTGGATTGACTGAACTGGTGGATTGACTGAAATAGACTGCTGAGGAGAGCAGCAGGCAAGACAGGAGAGGTCTGCTGTGCTATTTGGGTCAGCTCCCTGGCTGGGAATTGAATTCATGCTGCAGTGGCTGTGGATAGCTTCACAATGTTGCATCTTGGACTCCCTGGGCCCAGTCCAGATAACTTTAAAGAAAAACTTTTAAAAACCTCTAAAAAACTTTACCCTAATGTTTTGTTGTTAAGTGTTATCTTTGAAGGAAGTGGAGATCCTGTGCAATGATGTTTTCTATGATCATTAGAATTTGGGTTGAACTTTTAAAACTACTAGAAACTGTAATTCATAGTAGGTCTTGCAGCTTTGTCATTAAACAGACTTTCTTCAGCCATCTTTTGTTGTCTTTGTGGTTAATGAGGTGAAAGATGGTCTCTAATTAGTCTTAGTGGCATTGATGCTGTTTGTTGGTTGGTCCTGCGACTTGTGCCAGTGTTTTAAGTCATTCTTTTGGTCCATTCCTTCATCATCTTTGAATGTTCACCTTGCTTACCAATGTACTCATCCTTGTTTTTATGTGTTGGTGCCCTGACAATTCCTTTTCTCCTGAGACCAGCTGGTATTGTTTTCTTCTGATTGGTTCTCGACACTTTGGTAGAGATTCTACCACTTCATCATAAACTGTGTGTTTCCTGTTGTCTTTCTCGCTGCTGCGGACTTCTCTCCACCACATCATTCATCATCCACTTAGCCAGCAGTGGATTATTTCTTAGGGATCCCCCAGACACTATTCTGGATTCCTTTCCAGAGCCAGATATCTATTTCTAACCTATCGACTATCTCATCTTCCTTCATAACATAGCCAATAAATAATTCTTACTGAAATTAGTTGGAATATGATTTGTCACTTTTCTGCATGTTCCTAACTAAATATACTCTTTGGATAGATTGTATTCTAGATAGGAAGATGAAGCTAAGTATAGATAAGTGAAGCTCAAAAAAGAAGATTGCCTTGTCCTACTTAAGAAGCTGAGTCAGGGACAATGCTGGGCAAATTTTCTTGGCTGTCAGTTTAATGGTCTTTCCACTCTCTTTAAGTTTGTAATTCCCGCCCTCCCGCCCCCCTTCATTTCCAGTCATTATTTGAAATCTTTTCAGTTAGTATCATCAGGCCTCTCAAGAGAAGCAGTTAATGGCCAAATTATTCTCTACAACTCCTGTAATTCTAGTGTCATGTTTGAGTCTCCAAACAGAAATGCCTCATAACTGGACACTGGGTCTGCCTTTATACACAAATCTGATCAGAAGCAGCCCAGATAGAAAGAACTTACAAGATTCTCTTAATTTTCCTTTCTCTGTAAGCAACTGAAACTACATCTCTAAAGAAAGCAGTATAATCTGGAAGAAAGAGAAAGGACTCTACCATCCTCCCTCCTTTTTTCCCTTCCTCCCTTCCTCTTCCTGCCTTAGCTCTCCCCACTCACCCTTTCAGCTTTTCCTTATGGAAAACAGCTAGTTTACTGGCAGTTTTTCATATGAATAAGACGACCCCTGAGTTATGCAAAGGTTTGGGAAACTCATGGGCCATCTTACCAAATCTTCACTAAAAGATCTGGGGAGGGAGGGGAGACTTATTGTAATATTAAGGAAAAAACTGCATAAAATAGAGTCAGCATTCAAATTGATAGAAATTTTTAAGTTAAAACACAAAGCTTGCAATAGCAGCTCCTTGGGTTCTGCAGCATGATTTCACTTTTCTTCAGGGACAGGAGAAATACTTCGGTAGAAAAGTTGTAGGGTTAACAACATTTAAAGAAGAGTACAGATGCTGGAATTAGAAAAACATGAGTTCAAAACTTACTTCCATATTTTACTAGTTTTGTGTTCTTGGGAAAATAGTCATTACTTCAGGGGATCATCCTTTCCTCAACTATACAATAAGCTTAATGATAAATTCACTTATGGAGTTGTTGTGGGCTGCAAGAAAATGAGGACGACAGGACGCCTGGCTCAATAGATCTCTTCTTCCATTTCTACTACAATGATGAGTTGAAATCAGCTTCTCGGAGACTTTCCTATTGGTCCTGATCCTGTGTTCTGGGGCCTCAGAAGTAAGTCTCACCGTTTTAAAGTGTACAATCCAGTGGCATTTAACAGCTTCACTGTGACTGCAACCATCACCTCTATCTAGTTCCAGAATTTTTTCATCACCCCAAGAGGAACCCTGCATCATCAAGCAGTCACTCCCATCCCCCTCTTCCTCCCAGTCCCTGGCAACAGCAACCTGTCTTCTGTCCCTGCAGATCTGCCTGTGTGGTTCTCTCATAAGTGGGATCATACATATGTGACCTTTTATGTCTGTCTGCTGTTTTCCTTGGTTTCTGAGCAATGAAGGGAGCAAGGAGCTGTCAGGCAGGAGGCAGACAGAAGATGCAGTAAGGGATTGCCAAGAGCAGAGACAAACATATTTTACTGCACCATAGCCCCAGGCTCTGCTCTTCTGTCTGGCAGTCAAAGTCTGAGCACAAGGCCTTGCACAGCATCTGGGCAAGTCATCCAAACCACCATTTGGAGGCCAGGGGCACTGTCAGATCCAAGGGTGGCTTGGGCAGCAGGTGCTGGAGAAGCAGTCTTTCAAGTTCAGGGAGTCCAGCTGGATGCCATGCGCTGTTTATTCTTGTATGGCACAACGGAGCCTTGTTATAGGAGCAGCATCCGGCCAAACATTCACAGAAGAGGCTAACCAGTCTGGCCTGGCTATGGCCTTTGGAAAGGCAGAAGGGCCCTTGTGTGTTCAGTCAGCGAGCTGCATGGGCAATTAAATCACTCCAAGGAAAATCTTGTTTGAGTACTAAAGGTCACAGCTACGATTTGTCTGCGATTCTTTGTCAATACGTTTTTCTAACCAAGTACCACATAAAGAGTCCATTATACAGGCTTTGATGCTGCCTGCATGCCCAGGCATGGGAACGGTAAAATCTGGGCAGGCCTTGTTAAATGCACCATTTAGCACAGCACAATCGCTCTCCATCCTGAAGTCTGCCTTTTGTTTACTCAATTCCTAATTCATGTGGGGGCTGGGAGAGGGTGTGAAATTAGTGTAACTAGAAGTTTAGGGTCTCATAAAAGACTTTAACTGGTTTCACAAGAAATTCACAGATGGATGCACAGTAAACACTGTAAAGGTCCAGCGCTGGGTGTGAAGTTGGGAGGATGGAGTCCTGAACACTGTTTGCTTTGCTTTCATGGTTTCAAATTGGTTACGGTAAGTCACTGGGTTAGGTGCCATAATGTCTGCTTTTCCATGAGTCCTCCCTGGTCCTTTCTCACCGAGAGGGCCCAGAGAGGCCACTGTATCAAATTCGGGCTTAGAGCTGGGGAATCATGGGCATTTTACAGTCTCCTTTAATAAAATGATGTTGGACAGTTGCTCAAGCAATGTGTCCATCCTGGGGGGCAGAAAACCTGTGATCACACAGCCTTCACTATGGCAATCACAGACAGAAAGCAGAGATCCCACATGCTCAAACAGTAATCTAGGTGAAGAAATGTCTCCCCTTGTAGAAATTCTAGCTCAATCCCCATCTTTGCCATGAATCTAAATGATCTAGAAGCTTTATTTTTCTCTCAAGGAAAGTTAAGAGCAGGATAAAGATGATACTTTCATGATAGCATCAGGGACCTAGATTCTTAGGACTTTCTGCTCTTCCATTCCTGTGTTAGCTGGTACTGTGTCTGTTGTATATAGTATAAAAAGTGAAAATATGTACTATTAATTTCTCTCTTAAAAATAAATGAAGTCTGGAAGCAGTCAGTCCACATTGGGGATTCACTGATGCTGAAGGTCCTTTGAGATGATCACTTTGCTGTTTTTAGGCTAATGCTTTTATCCTCAGGGTTTGGGATGACTGTTTTGACCATCAGATCAGAATCCCGGGCAACATGTGATACCAGGGAGAATGGTGTACTGTGACTTCATTAAGGCTAGAGATATAAAAGAGCCCAGAGTCTGGAGATCAAAGTGATGATTTCCAATGGCTGTGATAGAACTAAGATGAAGTCACAGTTTTATTTTAAAATATAGACTAGTAAATAATAAATAATAGAAGAATAAAGCCATGATTTAAGAGCAGGATGCTGAGATTTCATCTTATTAGTTGCAAATGTGACCTTTGGTCTCAATTTCCTCATTTATGCAGACAGGGGTTAGAATTGCAAGAAACCATCTAATGAACCTAGAGGTTCTCTCAGGTCAAGGTGGTGAAAGTTTCGGGGTGAATTAAAAGTAGGCCAACCGGTAGGTTAAGAGTCTACTGAGAGGTGAGTCCAGAAGAAATTGCTGGATCTAATCTAGGAAATAGAGCATGAAAGCTGAGCATCAGTAGGACAAATAGCATGTGCAGCTGCAGAGGAAATGGGGAAAACACGCTTGGAATTGAGGTAGACAGATATCAAAGTGCCCAGGGGTCCAATGAACTTCGGAAGAACTAGTTCAGTGTCAGTGACCTATCTGCCCAGCATTCTTCTGTCAGCTTGGAAGAACCCCTGAGGAGAAAGAGAGAAACAGCTTGGAATAGGGCTACAAGGCGTTCAGGCCCCTTTCAACTCAAACCCTGTCTGATTTTAAGTTGAATGAAAAGGTGATAACATTTCTGAGGAGATGTGCTGACCTGGGAGCTGCCACCCCTTCCTTCTTTAGTTCTACTTAATCTTGGGTTGGATCACAGATTTACTAGCTCTGGAACAGGACTGGGTAATGCTGGATTTAGGGTACAAAGTAAAAGAAGTTCACTATCAAGTGGAGGTGAAAACAAACCAGAAAACAGAGGAAACTTTCTTAGAGTATATGTGCTCATCTATCTTCAAAGAGGGTGAGCTTTATCTAGTGCTTCTCTTTGACTTTGGTGAAAGATTAGAAGGGAGTGAACAAAAGCAAAGAAATTTGTATGGAAAATATTATTAATGAAGTATCATTATTTTACATCTTTGTTAATATTTTGACAGTATAGGGTTTCTCTGCTTAGGTGTGGTCATCATAGGTGTCCCACCACCAAAGCACCCATAGTCTTTCACTGTACTCCATTGTGGTCATTTGCCACTTTCCATTCCTCCCTCTCTTCCTCCTTCTGTCCCTTCTTTCTTGGATGCCTCAGATCTATGATCAGTTTTCAAGGATTCATTTTATAGTTTGTTTGATCCTTTGTGTATAGCTTTTCTATTGTCTACATTTAAATGATAACATCTAGTACTTATATTTCTCCTTCTGGTTTACTTCGCTTAGTATAATCCCTCCCAGCTCCATCCATGTTGTCACAAATGGCATAAATTTATCTTTTTTGATTGCTGAACAGTCTGTTGTGTTATATACACTACATATTATTGATCCACTCATCTGTTTTGGAGTATTTAGGTTGTTTCTGTATCTTGGTTATTGTAAATAGTGTTGCAATAAACAGGCATCCATGCAGAAAAATTGAAGCACTGGCCGGAAAAATCTTTTTTTTTTCCAGTCAATCTCGTATAGTTGTACAATACATGAATATAATGTAGTTTTTTCTTTACATACCCATTATTTGATGGGGAAGATTTAAAAAAATTTATAATAGTTTATTTTTACATAATTTTGTGTCTTTTTCCATCTCAGTTGTTATCTCTGGACTTACCATCACCAGTTCACCCATGTGTCATCACCATAGTCCCATGCACTTTTCCCCTACCCATTTTTGATCCCATTTCCTGCTCCACCCCCATCAAGTGTCTCTGATAATATAGTTGCTCATTATTATTATTTATTATTATTTTCCCACTTAGTCCTTTATGCTCCTGCTATGAGTGAAACCATCCAGTATTTTTCTTTTTCTTTTTGGCTTATTTCACTAAGCTTGATCCCTTCCAGCTTCATCCAGGTTGCTGCAAAAGGCATGTGTTTATCCTTTTTGGTTGCTGAGTAATATTCCATTGTGTATATGTACCACATCTTTTTAATCCTGTAATCTACTTTTGGGCATTTGGGTTGATTCCGTATCTTTCCTATTGTAAATAAAGCAACAGTAAATATGGAGGTGCAGGTGTCTTTTTGAATCAGTGTTTTTGTGTCTTTTGGGTAGATACCTAGGAGTGGGATTGCTGGGTCATATGGAAGCTCCATTTTTAGAATTTTGAGAAACCTCCAAAAAATATTTCCTGAGAATACCAAGAATTTTTATTGAACTGTCAAACAAGCAGAGTAAGGAGGAGGCTTCCAAATAGCTTCTTCAGCCTTCCATCAGTTGGGATTACAAAACTCCAGTCACTATACTTTATACTCACATCCTCAGGAATTACTCTGCATGTAATAAGCAGGAGCTCTTGATACTATTGTATTTGATTTGATTGACGGCATATGCAGCAGAGAGGCAGGAGCAGGAGAATAAAACTGAGGACTGTATTTCCTGTAAGAAACTAGCCTAAGTCTCTTGGGTAATGGCATTTATTCTGTCAATGGAGGAAGATGGGAAGAGGAGGCTTGAAGGGATCCTGGTTCCATACAGCCTGCTGACCTGAACTGCTTACTGGGCTAGAGGGAATTTTCTAGTATGCTAAGAAAAACTGAGGATAGTGTTGTGTTTCAGACAAAATGAAAGGGCATGTTTATTTGTTTATCTCTTGTATATTTTGTGACTGTATCAAAAATAGAATCAGGATGTACTCTGGCAGTTGGACATTTCTGTATTTTCAGGTGGACTGAAATAGTTTATTAGAATCTTCTTACAACAGGTCCCATTTTTTCTTATGTTAGGAAAAGCTGTTTTGTTGACAATAGCAAATAAGTCCTAAATATGATTTTGAAGATTTGTAATAGTATCTTGATTGTTCATTTGTTGAATGGCCATCATCTAAATAGATTAACTTCACCCAAATTGTAGTTTCAAATATGTAAAGGAGATGTGCCTTGTGCCTTATCTGCAAAATTTAAAAAATAGGTAACAAAAAATTTGGCAATCCACAATGTTAACAACATCTTCTTTAATAGAGAAAAGGCAGAGAGAGGCTGAGGAATATCTTCTGTATCCCATTTTCAGATATTGCAATGTACATGGTTATTTTTTTAATTGCAAGGAAGATACAGAAAAAATGGAATGATTAACAGGTGATTTCTATTTTCAAGAAGGGAAGATATGTAGAAAAATATAGCACACACACCCCCCCAAAAAAAAAACACATGGTTGCCAAAGATAATTGCTGAATGAGAAGTCTATGTTTTGTTTAGAGCTTCACCATCTGCCTGATAGCCCAGGAATGGAAACGTGGGGTCATCTTTAACTTCTTCCTTTTGCTTGTTCCCTGTATGTAACTGTTTTGGTGCCAACTCAGGTATGTGTATATTCCCACACCACCAAGCAATAATCTGACACTTGCTGGGTGTCCTACAATTCAATTCAGTTCTGAAACTATCATAGCCTCAGATCCCCCAAGGTGAAGGACTCACTGAGTCCCACAAAGCTGATGCCTCCCCACTGTCATAACTACCAGCTACAGGTAGTGTTACAGGGCAGGGAGAGAAGGGCACCAGTGAACCTCCAAACCTGCCTGCTCAAAATGGGTTCTGCTATACGCCACATCAAGACAAAACATATAAAACTTTAATGAAAAGGAACTTTAATACAGTGAGTATACAATACAGAAGACAAACGTTATAATTTCTAAATCTGATAGGTAACCTGAAGTTACCTATCTCTTCATGGACAAAAGTCCACCCCAACGGGATTGGTCCAAAGCAAGGCCTGAAAGCCCCCAACAAGACTAAAGCACCTTCTGTCCGGGACCCACAGAAAAAGAGTCAGAAATGGCCAGACACATCTGGGAGGAAAAGAGCAAAATAAAAATCAATATAAACACTGCCATAGTCAACATCTCCATGGGTCTCTCACCCACATCTGTTTTTAACAAGTCCAGGGCCAAGAAATAAACATGGTTTCTTCACATCTCTCCCTTTGCTCCATGTTTCTTCCTCAGGTCTCTTGGCCCTCCATCCTGCTTCCTTCTTCTCAGATTCCTTCTCTTTTTCTCTTCTTTTCTCTGCTCAACTCCACCCTCCTTCTGGGTGGTGCAGGGAAGGTGGAACTTCCCCTTTTCCTGGAGACCACCCTGTTACAATCACCCCTTTTGATTTTTAATGCCATCATATCTATGGTGGCACAGGTTTTAGGGTGCAGTCAGTCACCAACATTGTCCATGAATGTCCTGATGTATATCAAAATCACAGTAACAAACAAAACAAAACTTTAAATCTGTTTAAAAAATTCTCTCAACCTTGATCCCAACTTTGCACAAATTTACAAACTTGAGCTACCATTCAGCCATTTCCCCTTTTTTGCATAAAATCACAGGGGAGAATATTCAAATAGCAATTTTTTTCGTTGTTGTTGGCCTCATTGGAATACTCCATATAAGATCAGAGCGAACTGTCTATGTCCAGTCCAAACAGGCTTCAGGAGCAACGTTGGTCTCAGCAGACTCAATCTGGAGTTCTTTCAACCAGTTCAGAAACAGTTTCTTCACGTGTTTCCCTTTGCTCCATGTGGCTTCCTCAGGGCTCCTTCTGGCTCTCTATTCTGCTTACTTCCTCTCTGATTCCTTCTCTTTTTCTCTTTTCTCTGTTCAGCTCCACCTTCCTTCTGGGTGGGGCAGAGAACCTGGAACTTTCCTGTTTCCTGGGGACCACCCTGTTAAAATAGGAAGTCCGAGCATTCCCTTCTTGGGTTGATTAGTTTGCTAGAGCAACTCAGAGAACTCAAAGACACATTTTACATTCTGGATTACTGCTTTATTATAAAAAGATGTGACTCAGAAACAAACAGATGTACACAATGCATAGGGTAAGATATGGGGAAGGATTTGGAGAGCCCATGCCCTCTCTGAGCATGCCTGTCTCCTTAAATCTCTCTTGTTCACCAATCCTTTTTTTTTTTTATGTGATTGATTAAAGCATCAGACATTAGTGATTAATTCAACCTTAACCCCTCTCTCTCTCCTGGAGTTCCGGAAGGTGGGACAGAAATTTCCAGTTCTCTAGTTACAAAGTTGATTCTGTTAGCAACTAACCCCCACCTTTAGGTGGGGTCCAAAGGTCTCCTCTTAACATAACGAGAGGAGACACCTTAATTGCTCTCATCTCTTAGGAAAGTTGAAGAGTTTTAGGAGCCCATTGCCAGAAATACAATAAAAATCAATCTACCTTATTGTACTCCCTGGAATTTCCTCTGCCCCAATCTTTCAATCCATCAAGACCAGGGTGAAATGGCATGGAGACTTCCCTGATGTCCTCAGTTAAAGTGACTTCTGAGATTTAAACCTATTTACAAAGTTCTAGTGATCTAGGGTGGGCCACATGGAAACTGTCTTTTGTCCTGGCTAGAGGAAGGAGAAAGTCAGAAAGGTTTTATTTTCCCCATAGGATCCAAAGATGAACTGAATCAACTAGTCTTTGATCCATAGGTGTTTTCATGCCTCACTTGATTGGTAAGAAAAATAAAAGGTGGTGGTTGTGATCTTCTGTGGAGAATCTTAGTCTTCTGGACCATACTAGGAAGGAGAGAGATAGAGAAAGAGGGAATGGAAAAAAGGAGCAAGAAAGAGGAAGAGAGGGAGATAGAAAGATAATAACTAGAGGGAGGGAAATACGAATCATGAGAGGTAGAGGTGGGAGAAAGATTTAGGGTTTGTTTGTGTGTTTCAGAAACAGGAGTCTGGGTAGAATGATTCAGCTTCAGCTACCAGTCAAGACAGGAGAAAGACTCCTGGGCATTTGGCAGCAGAACTGCATTGTCAAATTCTGGGCATTGACTGAAGTCTTACCATTTAGTTGGGGTCCTAGAGAGCGTAGACCTGTGCCTTGTTTCTTAAGTGAAGTTCATGAAGATTTTAAGCCTTATATTCTCTTTTACCACCAGTTTGGCAAGGTCTCTCATTAAAGGGACCTTGAGATGGCATCAGTGACCTTCCCACAGTTCCAGGGAGATGTGGAAGAATAGCCAAAAGCTCCCCACCCTCACCCCTTTTCACTTTAACCGAAGCCTCTCACTATGGACCAGGGTTTGGCAGAGAAATTGGATTTGACGGCTACATACAGAACTCTTACACCCTTAGGAATGAAGGACAGACTGAAGGGACAGACTGAGAGGCAACTGACCAGTACATGGGGGTGGCAGGAATGGAGGGGTGGGGGTTGATGCACATTCATTCCATGGAGAGGTGATGGTAAGTGAGGGTGAGATACTCCTTTTTCATCAAAGGAGTTCTACATAACTCGGGGTCATAGACAAAATCTCTGAATAAAGACACAGTTTTCTACTGAGAAGCTACATGCAAAAAAAAAAAAAAAACTAGATTACTACCTCAACCATGCACAAAACCCATCTAGATGTGGATTAAAGACCTAGACATAAAAACAGCAACCATAAAATACCTGGAAGCAAAGATGGGCCAAACACTATACAACATTCACCTCAGTAACATCTTTAAAGATACAGCACCCTGCACAACGATAGTGAAGGAAAGGATAAATAGATGGGACTACATCAAGTTAAGGAGCTTTTATACAGCAAAAGAGACATTACAGAAAGCAAATGGACTTCCCACTGATTGGGAAAAAATTTTCTCACACAAAACTAGTGATAAAAGATTGATCACAAAGATATACAAAGAATGATAAAACTCAACAAAAATAAACAACCCCATCAAAAAATGGGCAGGAGAGCTAAAAAAGACACTTCTCCAAAGAGGAAATGCAGATGGCCAACAAGCATATGAAAAAAATGTTCAAATAATAAGGGAGATGCAAATTAAAACCCCAGTGAGATACCACCTCACCACAGTGAGAATGGCACATTGTAAACAACTAGCAACAACAAATGTTGGCGAAGATGTGGAGAAAAAAGAACTCCTGTATTGCTGGTGGGAATACAAATGAGTACAACCACTATGGAAAACTGTTTGGGAGTTTCTCAAAGTACTAAAAATAGAGCATCCATATGACCCAGCAATCCCACTCCTAGGTATCTATCCAAAGACACCAAAACACTGATTCAAAAAGACACCTGCACCCCCATGTTTATTGCTGTTTTATTTACAATAGAAAGGACATGGAATCAACCCAAATGCCCAAAAGTAGATTACAGGATTAAAAAGATGTGGTACATATACACAGTAGAATATTACTCAGCATCCAAAAAAGATAAACGCATGCCTTTTGCAGCAACCTGGATGGAGCTGGAAGGGATCAAGCTTAGTGAAATAAGCCAGAAAGGAAAAAATACTGGATGGTTTCACTCATAGCAGAGTGTAAAGGACCAGGGGGAAAATAATAATAATAATAATAATGAAGAACTATATATCAGAGACGTTTTACAGGGGTAGATTGGGGAATGGGATCAAAACCGGGCAGGTGGGATGTGCACTGGACTATCGTGATGGCACAAGGGTGATTTGGTGATGGGCGCCCATGGGGATTACAACTGAGATGGAAAAAGACACAAAATGTTGTAAAAATAAACTATTATTTTAAGAACCCCACATTTTTCTTTTAAAGATTTATTTATGTATACAGAACTGGGGTACAGGCCAGAGGTATAGGGGTGGTGAGAGGATTCACCAGAGACAGAGTGGGGAGCAGAACAGGCCAACTGATGAAGTACACTGCTGAGGGGAGTAGCGGGCGGGTCAGTAGATGTCTGCTGTGCCATGTGGATCACCTCCTGGGTGGGGATAGAACTCACAGTGAAGCGGCTGCTGCTAGTTTGAAGTGCTGCATCCTAACCTGTTGTATCATCAGGGAGGGGCCCAACACAGTTTTCTGATGCTATCAAAGATGAAGCTTCTGTTACCAAGAAGTGGAATCAAGATGGAAATATGAAAATAAAGAAAGATACATTTATCTGCCCATCAGTTTATAGCTTAAAAAATTCCTATCTGCTATACAAAGTATAATAAAATATACTGTATCCTTGTATCTCTTCTTCTCTTGGCAACCTCCCCTCCTCCACAGTATAGCAGCTAATAAAATGCCTTTAAATTTGATGAGCCTTGTTAGTTCTCTTTGGAGGTAAGTTGAGCTTGGGGGTAGGGTGGGGAGGAGATGAGCTTCCACTAGAGGCCACTAGACACCACAAAGCAGCAGACTGCTGTCCAATTTGACATTATCCGCCTCTGTAGCATTCCTACATGCCTTGTAACAGAAAAGTGTCCTACTAGTTCATAGCCTAAATTCACCCTATCCCAATTTGCATTGAAACTTTTGGTTTAGGGATTCAGAGGTGGTTCATAGCCTAAATTCACCGTATCCCATATTTGCATTGAAACTTTTGGTTTAGGGA
>NW_004567107.1:44420176-44430364 GCF_000260355.1 Condylura cristata
TGAAACTTTTGGTTTAGGGATTCAGAGGTGGTTCATAGCCTAAATTCACCGTATCCCATATTTGCATTGAAACTTTTGGTTTAGGGATTCAGAGGGTCTTTGATTTAAAGAGCTTTGGTAAAAGATTCTCCTGGAAAGAAGGGATTGTTTTATTGCTGAAAACAGTATTTTACAAATTGTTCTTTTCTTACAGAGGAACTGATCTCACTTGGTTTCCTCTGAGATATAAGAGATGGCTGAGTTCTCAGTGGACTC
This sequence comes from Condylura cristata, assembly GCF_000260355.1. NCBI lineage: Eukaryota > Metazoa > Chordata > Mammalia > Eulipotyphla > Talpidae > Condylura > Condylura cristata. Next base: position 44,420,432 of record NW_004567107.1, read on the forward strand.
AGCAGTAGTTCCTGGAATCTGATTGATTGCATTCAACTCTTGTCAGTTACCACAAGAAGTTCCCAGATTAGAGACTAGCTTGGAAGATGGTTTACCTTTGACTGTTTTCAGGACATGTAAGTACTTTGAAACCATCTCTTCAGCCCTTGCCAATTTAATCAGTTGGATATCTCAATTTCGCTTTTTAGATAGGGTCTCTAAGTCTTAGATGTTAGATGCAATAGAAATGATGAATGGTATAGAAATAATGCCCTCCTTTCCGTAGTGAGCAGTCTGCACAGAATTTTTTTTTTGTGTGTTTGGCAAACTCAGGTCAGCTACCCTGCTTAAGAGTCATCTAATCTTAAATCTAGATTAAAATCTTTCTGTAGATTACCATTGAGTCCTAACTTCTTGGCACTTTCTTAATCTTCATGTCAGTTCTCACCTGGCATCTCCTGATAGCTTGAGACTCTAGTTATAGAAAAATGCACATAGTTCACACACTGCACAGGCTTTGTTCATACCCTAGCACCTTTGTCTATACCCAGAATATCCTTCCCCATTGTTTATTTGTCAAATACATTATTCATTTTTCTATACTCCACTCCCTGAATCTTTTCTTGAACTTAAGAAATACTAACTTCAAATCCGTCCTTCCTCTGATGCACATTATTTTATAGCCTTGTTAGTACTGTGTTGGTGTGATTTATTTAAGTAACATCATTTTATAATACTTTATGAATTTTAGGAGTATAGTTTCATATCTGTTCAAATGTATATTACCACATCACATCCACCCCTGAAGGATTATTAATCCTCTCCTCAATTCAATAGACTCCTCTGACTTTTGTTTCCACACTTCTCCCACCCACCATGGTACTCTCAGTTCTGAAGTCAGAATCCAAAGATTTGCTTTAGAGTGTTCCTTTGCTTTGTACCTTTGTATTTCATATATGACTAAAGTCATCTGGTTTGTTTTTTTTTCCTTCAGACTTATTTCACTTAACATGATCCCTTCCAGTTCCATCCATGTTGTCACAGATAGTAAGACTTCATCTCTCTTATAGCTGAATATTATTTATATCTTATCCATTCATTACTCATTGGATGGGTAAATTAGGTACAATGGGTGCATATGTATTCTTCAGATAGATACCAGGAGTGAAAATGCTGGATCATTTGGTTAAGTACATTTTTAATTTTATGAGGCACCTCCATACTTTTATATGGTGATGGACCTGTTTTTACATTTGAAGTGAGTAACTTAATCATGTGACTGTCACCCCTTATAGATTTTAAGGACTTTGAAAGCAAAGACTATGTTCCAACTAGTTTTGTGTTTCTAACACAAAGTATTTCTAATAGAAATAGCAAACCAAACTTATGTTGTGCAGTAAATTTGAAAATTTGACTTTTTATTACCTTAGGCATTGTCACATTCTCTACAGTGCTTCCAAATTCGTTTGCTTTGTGGTTTTCACATATCCAAAATGATAAGTATATGCAATATTGGATATTTTCCAAGCAATGTGTCTTTCATTTGTAGTTTCTGAAGAGCTCAGCTCTATGCAATAATGCATTTATGTTTTAAAATGCTGACTATGGAATAAAGTACTACACTTAAATATATAATACCTTTACCAGTATTCCACATACTATTTGGATAAATATGATTATGACATTTATATAATTTATTGTGTTCTGTCAAATCATATTCTTTAACTCCACTTTGTATTTCAGAAATTTGAAAACAAATCTTATTTTTACCACTGAATATATATTTCTTGAGGGCAACATTTGTGACACTGAGGATTGTGTTTAGCTATCATTGTGGAATACTTTATTCTAAGGGACTGAAGCAAATAGGGGTTGAACAAAAAGTCCAGAGGCAGGCAATTGCCAGGGTTGGCTTGATATCAGGACAAACCAGTGTATGTCTTGGTCTTGTCCTCATGGTTATTAACCCATGGGTTGCAAAACGGCTGCTTTCCATGCAGTAATCCAGGCAATGGTAAGGGTAAGAAAGAAGGGAGAGGGCAGTATCATTATTTTTATCCCTTTCATTTCTCAGACACCTGCTGGTAAGTTTCCAGCTTACTATATCCTTGACCATAACCATGGCCTGGTCTCTCTCAATTGAAATAATATCTGGTAAAGTAGTATATTAAACTCGTCTAGAATTTATGGGGGGAAACAGCAAAAAGAAAGTGCAATGGCCACTGGACATTCCAATCAGTAATGTTTGCTATTAAATACTTTATGTATTAGTAAGCAGGTCATATCCTTTGAATCTAGTCCTTAAAACATCGCTCATTTTGGAGAGAGGGGAACTGAAGGCTATATGGATTAAGAAATGCAGGGTTGTAGCTAATGGACTGAAGAGATCATTTTCAAATCAAAGTTTGATGTAAAAATCCAAATTATTTCTACTCTATCACATTGATTCAAATTATGATGTGATGATAATTTTTTTAAAGATTTATTTATTTATGCATATAGAACTGGGGTACAGGCCAGAGGTGCAGGGGTGGTTAGAGGATTCACCAAAGACAGAGTGGGGAGCAGAACAGGCAAATTGATGAAGTACACTGCTGAGGGGAGCAGCGGGTGAGTCAGGAGAGGTCTGCCACACCATGTGGGTCATCTCCAGGGCAGGAATAGAACTCATGCTGAAGTGGCTTTAGCTTCTTAGTGCTGTGCTTTAACCTGCTGCACCACCAGCAGTATCTTTTTATACAACTGGTGTTATACCATATTCATCCTTAAGCATTTTGCATTTTTTTTGACAATTTAGTGATATGATTTGAAGGTTATTCTGTATTAGAGTGGAGTCTTTATTAGAGTGGAGTCTTTCTTTCTTTTTTTCTCTAAAGGTTTTAACAACCTATTGCTGAATGAGCCATAACTTACTGAACCATTCTATCTTTATGGACACTTTAGATTGTTTCAGATTTTTTGCTTTACAGTACGTTGCATTGATTAATTTTGTATACCCTTCATGTGGTGATTGCAAGTGAGATAAAGTCTGTTGTTGGAATACATTCCTAGACAGTCATGAATTCTAGTATGTGAAGACTTATGTACAGTGACCCTGACTGTGTGTGCTCTATACCTACTGAACAGAAAAGAGGATGTCAGCTTTGATTATTAGGCTCATTTGAACCTAACAACCTCTGTTATAATGGATAACAAGGCTTTCTGGAGAGTCATACATGTTTTCTCTCTTCCTCTATGAGACTTCCTAATTCTCCTTCACAGTCTTGGACATGGTGATATTATTTTTGGATGACATCAAGACATCAGTCTAGTCAGATCCTTCTAGATCCTCTAAGATGGGTGGAAGCCTCTTACTCTCCCATAATATCTGCAGGTAAAGGTGGTGTTTGAGATTTTAGTGCTTCTACTCTAGACCTCCTGCTTCATGTAGCAACTCAGTCTAAGAGAGTGTAGGTAAAGGCAAAGTAGAGGTTTTTGCTAACCTATGGGTGGACTGGCAGAGCAGATAATCAGGTCATTGAGGAGCTGAAATTAAGATTTGTTGTGGTAGATCAACCTGTAGCTATTTGAGAGTGGGCTTATAATTGAATTTTTATTGTTCAGTAGGTAGGACTGCAGTACATCTACTGACCTTTTCAATTTTTAATTGAGGAGACATATTTAAAGTTTAAAATTACTAGATCTATTTTGCTTTGATTGGCCACTATATAAAACCAGACAGTCCATCTATAGTAGCACCTAATAGTTCTGCACCATCAATCACAGTGTGTTTCTCTATTTTATTTCCTGCCTCTACTATTAACTTGTCATTACCAACCTGCTTTTATTCTTTCACAGGGTGTGTGATGGATTAAACTAGTTAGCTGGCCAGATAGATTATACAGGGTACATTAACACTTAGTGTTTTTGATGGAGCACTGAACAAAACAAGCGCCATTCCTTACAAAAGACAATTAAGCCTGCTGCTTGGGTGTTTTGGTCTTTGTGTTTCTCACTTTCTCTGAGTAGGCAGATAATAGCCATATAATCATTTTAGTGGAAGCACATTTAATTAATTTCTTTGAAAGAGTGCTACTATAGCATACTGGTTAGTTCTCTGAATAGCCAGTACCTTGAAGTATCAGCCTTTCCTTTCCCCTACTCATGTATCTATTTTTGTCAGATTGAAAAATTCCTGAAGCAAATGACTTCATGGGTCTTTGCTTCTAAGGACAGACCTCTGGGTTTCTGTGCAGGTAGTTCAAGAGGTTTCCTCCAGTTTCAGGTTTTAGTTGATCCACTTTTGATGGTTTATTTTATACAATTTGGAGGCAGAATTGCACCATCCAGTGCACTCAGATACTCAGAAACCTGCTTTGGATGTTTGTGACCTGGCTTATTTGACCCACACAACTGATCCTGTTGCTGCTGAGGGCCAGTGTGCATCCCATGCTGTTTCCCACTTGCTCTTAGCAGATTTAAATTGGTAAGACTCCATGAACATGACATAAATTTTCTCACAGTGCTTCCCTGGGAAGCACAGAGAACATCTGTCTCTGATATGGTTCTCTGCAACTGATGTTGAGAGATTCTAACAGCTTCAGTCTCCTTGATCTATGTTGTCAGTACTGTTTGGTGTCCAAGCTCAGGGCTCATCTGTGTTTTCTTTTTTTAAGATTTATTTATTTATATGTATATAGCTGGGGTACAGGCCAGAGATGTGTGGGGTTATAGGATTCACCAGATACAGAGTGGGGAGCAGAACAGGCAGAACGATGAAGCACACTGCTGAAAGCAGCAGCGGGTGGGTCAGGAGAGGTCTGCTTTACCATCTGGATCATCTCCAGAGTGGGGATCGAACTCATTCTGAAGTGGCTTTAGCTTCTTAGTGCTGTGCTTTAACCCACTGCACCAGCAGGAAGGACCTTGTGTTTTCTTTTTTACTCACTCCATGTCCCTTTTGAACTTCTGAGGTAGCTGTGAGACTTGCTGATTTGTCTGGGCCTAGGAAAAACTGAGGAAGTAAAGGAGATACTGGTCTCTGTGTACTCATCACTCTTGCAGCACCCAGAAGCAGTCCTGCCAGGGCTCTGGTGCTGTGAAACTTATTGCTGATTCTTTCACTGTGGTGGGATAACACGATAGCTTGAATGAAAACTGATCTCTAGCAAACTCTTCCCACTGTAGCCTACTCCTAGTCAACAAGCAAGGTGGCACAAGGAGGAAGGTGGATGGCATGGGGTGATCAGTAATATCTAGAGTTTTTCTTTCTGGTTTGCATCTACTGGTTGACAGATGCTGATTCTATCTCTCTCTGCTTGCCAAGAGAAGAAGAATATTGTAACTGGCATATGTAGCTGCCCAATTGCTGTAACACTGCTATTTTTAATAATTCTTCTAAGGGTAAGAGCAAGAGCAAATGATATCTTCTATGGGAGTCAAAGTGGACTCTCCCGTCAGGATTTTTTAAAACACCAGCTGCCCTAAGCCCCATCTCTAACATCATTCATAACCTTCTTGAGAATCAAAATGATAGGATCTCACATAATGATCTTCTACCAGGTTTGGGTGCCTTACTTAGTCACCATCTGTCAGGGTTTTTTTTTTTCTTTTTTTTTTTTTTAGTTTTTTCACAGTAATCTTGTACTTAGGGGATTCTTCTCTCTGGTAGCAGCATGTCCAGACAACCTTTTCAGATCAAAGATATCTGATAGAATAACAGAAGCAAATAGCATCTGTGAACATTTGTTATGTACTTACTATGTACCAGATATTGTTCAATGTCTTTTGCATATGTTGGTTCATTTAATTGTAATAACCACCTTATGAGTTAGGAGATATCATTATTTATCCCCACAAACAATTTTTTTTAAGATTTGTTTATTTATTCATACAGAACTGGGGTATAGGCCAGAGATGCGGAGGGTGAGAGGATTCACTAGAGACAGAGTGGGGAGCAGAACAGGCAGATCGATGAAGTACACTGCTGAGGGGAGCAGCGGGAGGGTCAGGAGAGGTCTGCCACGCCATGTGGATCTCCTCCTGGGCAGGTGGGAATCGAACTCATGCGGAAGTGGCTTAAGCTTCTTAGTGCTGTGCTTTAACCCACTGCGCCACCAGGGAGGGCCCCCCCCCACAAATAATTTAATGAAAATGTTTATCTCCAATTACACCTTGTCTTGTGTATTTAACTTTAGGTTAACCTTATCAATTTAGACAAGAAAACAGTCCTTAGAAATCTAAAGAATACTGAAATGGACTTAATTTTTTATTATATAGGTAGTTTAATCACATCAAGGGGACTTATTTCAAATGACATTAAAAACTTAGTGACTTGGAAACTTCCTATAGGATATATCTATTGTAAGAAGAAAAGACTACAAAGAAATCTTAAATTTTTTATGTTACTAAGAACTGAGACTGTCAACATAAGAAATTACCAAATTAAAATTAAAACATTAAATAAAAATTCTAAAATGCTGTTTGAATTAGAAATATTAGTATGAACTTTTGATATATTTCCTAGCAACTTCTACAGAAAAAAACCCAGAGCAGGCCATTAGCAATGAGAACCCTGATGGTGGTTTCTAAGTACAATTACCTCAGATCCTACTGATCCTAGCAGTGGGATCATCATGAATATTTGTTGCCTCCTAGGTTTGGATCTCAGAATGCTTATGGAATTGGGTTCTCTAGGACATGCTTATATTATTATTTTTATTTTATCTTTTATTAAATTAAGATTATATTAGAAGATTATATAAGTTCAGGTGTGTATCATCACTGAGAACCACCATTTGTATATATTACATTAAGTTCACATCTAAGCATCTAATTCTATCCTTTCCCATACCATTGTCTCTGATGTTTCCATATTCTCAACCTCTTCCTCCAGCCCTTCCCTTCTGGTAACACTGATACTGTAGTCCAAAGTTTTTTTTTTTTTTTTTTAGCTCACCTAAATTTGTTTTGTTTTTTGCTATATCCCACTACACACACACACACACACGCACGCACACACACACACCCTGTTTTCCTTCTGACTTATTTCACTAAACACAATACCTTATAAGTACATCCATGTTGAAAATGGCAAGATTTCATTCTTTTTGATAGATGAATAGTATTCCATTGTGTCTGTGTATACATACACATATGTGTGTATACATGCACACACACAGAGAGCACATCTTCTTTATCAGACAATGGACACTTAGGTGATATCCAGTTTTGGCTATTGCAAATATTATCTATGGAAGGTATATATATTACTTTGAATTAGTGTTTTTGTATTTTTGGGTTAAATACTCAGTAGTCTCTATAGTACTTTCCATAATCACTGTATAGTTTACTTTCCTAACAGTTTACTTTCCTATCACATGATATAAAGGTTCTCTTTTCTTTATAACCTCTTCAACACTTTTTATCTTTTCTTTTGGTTAATAGCTATTCTTTTACAGGTTGAGATGATATCTCATCATTTTAATTTGAATATATTTCCTTAATAATAAAAGGTGATGAATATCTCCTCATAGGTATAAGTTCTTTTAGTGTCAGACCTACATGCCATCACCAAATAGCAGAAAACCTGGTACTTAATATCTCCTTCTTACAGCACTTGTGTATTCCTTAGTCAAGTTCCTTTGTGGAATAAGGAGACATGGAGGTTTCTAGATGAAAAAGAACTACACAATAATAAAACACCCAGTGTTTGCAGAGAAATGATGAATTTCTGTTTGGGAGAAAAATATGAATAAGGTGAACCTGAAACATCTTATACTGAGAGCAAGGGTACATCAAAATCTGGAAGATTGTTCAAAAGATTCAGGAGCTAATTTCAAGGACTGCCACTGGCCAAAGATGGAATAATTTGAGAATCACAAAGAATAAATCTGCAAACATATTGAAATGCATAAGCTGTATTAATTTACATTTGTTCTAATGATCAAAAAATATTGGTCATCTTCAAGGGATGCTACTGGGAAATAATTCATTGTTCTGAAAATAGATACGTGCAAAGAATGCCATCTTTAACTTTTTTTTCCTTTCTGTGATTTTTTTTCCTCAGAGCAAGAAAATATTTGATAAAAGTTTCCCTTTATAGAAAAATTCCTGTTAGTCAGTGGTGAATGATAGATTTAAATGTTAACATTTCAATCCCTAATGTGATAAGTGATCTAAGTAATTAACATCAATGCCTGCTATGTACATTAGTTTGAAAAAAACTGATAGAGAACGTTATAATGGATGAATCAGCCTGGCAACAGCTGAGCTCACTAATCAATATTAACATCAGGTAATATGTACCTCCTGATGTGATGTAATAGGCAGTAGTACCTAGGAAGTCTTCTTGATAAAAAAAGAAAATTGAACCTAAATATAATAAATCATACAGTTCAAGGATATATTGCGACATAAGAACAAAATTCAAAATCTTGATTGCTTTTGGATTGTGATTTAAATAAACCACATTCTGAGAAATATTATGACACAATAGGAGAAATTTGAACACTGACAAAATATTTGATGATATTGAGGGCTTATTAGCTTTTTCAAATGTGATAATAACTTAAATATCAGATGTGATAACTTTTTCAAATTGAAAATCTTTTTAAACATAAACACATAATATTTACATATTTACATATAAACAAGTCTGGAATTTGTTTCAGACTAATGCAAGGGTATATGTGGGGTACATATGAACAAGCCTGGCCTTTTATTGCTAATTACTGAAGCTGGGTGATGGGTACATAAATAGAGTTCACTCCAGTATTCTACTTGGCATACATTTGACCATTTTCAATATAAAATGCTGAAAAGAAAAGAATCAGTTATGGTCAACCACCAATGAATCTGCACTTCCGGTGCCTGCTACTTTGATTGCAGACTTACCGGTCTCTATGTAAAACTTTTGGCAGGGCCATTATAGAAACCTTCCTAGAGTCTTTCTGTGAGGCTGCTCTGAAGTGAGGATTGTATTCTCAGAGCCTCTTTCATTCCTATGGTATTTGGTTTTCTAGGTTTCAGCCACAATGACAAATTGGCCTTTTCTTGTTAGCCTACTCCCCATACTCTCACTGTTATAAAGCTTTGGCCTGGTGACATGAATCTATGGAACAAACTGGTTACGTTAAACTGTGGAGGATTTGTTCTTAGGGATTGTAGCATTGGCTTTTAACCAGCATGCCTCTCATTGCTTATGCCATGATTCTGGAATTAATCACCATACAGGTCAAAATACTTTCCTCTTTCATTAATGGTTAAAATTTTGTATCACATCTCCACCACCAAACAGAAAGCCCTGGATCCTGTTAACAGGCAAAGCCTGTGGAAGATGATTGACTATGTAACCTTTTATTTAATGTTCCAAGAAAAACTCCATCTCAGAAAGTCCTACTACTCATGGGTATAGGGCCTTTCATCTACCGTAGTAAAAACATTAAATCAATATATGAGGTATTAGAAACTATAAAGTTTTCTTCATAGTTTTGATGTATACTATTATTTGTATATATTGGCATCTAATACAGTGCTGTATAATTGATTTTAATTTTTAAATGATTACTTTAATGACATTCCAAGAACACCATGGATTTCAGGGTTTCTGTTATTTGATCCAGTCTGAGAATACAGCACTGAAGTATAATTATTTACATCTTAGTGTGAGTGAGGGGTCTGGAGGTGGGTTTGATGGGATGCAGAATAGTTTCATTCTGAGTGAGAACTGAGAATAGAAAACTCCAACCTAGTCTCTCTCTGCTTTAAGAATGTGTTTCCTTGACAGCACCCTTTAAATAAAATGATTTAAGTGAATGTTAAATTCTCTTAGGAACATCACACAAACAAAGAGAGATGATATTTAACCAAAGTTTTGAGTTCAAAGTTTCCAGGGAGTTACGACTAAACCTGGCAGGCCATAAATTGTGAGATTTATTTCTTACTGTACTGACAAAAAAAAAAAAAAAAAAAAAA
>NW_004567107.1:44430869-44489821 GCF_000260355.1 Condylura cristata
TCCACCCCTGTAAAATGTCTCTGGTACATTGTTCATTATTATTATTTCCTCCAACCCCCTGGTCCTTTATTCTCCTGCTATGAGTGAAACCATCCAGTATTTTTCTTTTTCTTTCTGGCTTATTTCACTAAGCATGAGCCCTTTCAGCTCCATCCATGTTGCTGCACAAGGCATTTGTTTAACTTTTTGATTGCTGAGTGATATTCCATTGCGTATATGTACCACATTGTTTTAATCCAGTCATCACTTTTGTGCATTTGGGTTGATTCCATGACATTGGATAATTTTAAGGTCAATGTCAAAAGCATTCTATTAGACATTTCTTTGTAGGGTTTACAACACATTAAATGTGTTTACAACACATTAAACAAAATGACCTAGTTTACAACACACTAAACAAAATGACTCAGTGTCTACGGTAATCATATGGGAAAGGGAAGGATGAGTATTACATGTTAGATGGAAAGATATAGAACAGAGGGCATCCATGAATGGGGAGCAGGCAGGTAGATGGAAATGAGTTTAGAATCATCCCCATCTGACATTTCCCCACTGCTCACTTGAGTTTTGATGTCTTTTCTCTTGTTCTCACTCCATCTTTTAGGAGCGTATAAAGTTTACTTGACAAGTCTCAAGCTAACGTTTTAAAGAACTACAACCTTCTTTCTTTAATTTAGTTTAATTTCTTTATTTTCACCCAGAGTATTCTACACTAAAATAGAAAACACACTAAATAATTGAATAAGTCACAAAAAAAGAAGAAAGTGACTTATCTAGGAAATCCAGCTTTGGTGATGGTCATAAGTTTAAGGGGAAAGATACTGAAAGTCTAAAATATAACCATATGAGAGCTTTCGTTTGTCATAGCAACCTGCAGGATTATCAGATTGGTTTATACCACTACTTCTAAATAGTATACAGCAAGAACTTCTCCCCAGAAGGAAAATAGTGTGCTTCTTTAAAAAATGAAGAGGATATTGAACATCCTCATCTGTTGTTCAAATTTAAGTTGCCTGTTTACTTTTCTGTTTCTAATAAAAGTAAAACATACCTCTTTATGCCTCCAACGTGCTATATCACTCTTAAGCCTCCCTCAGAGAGGAAAGGAGTTCTGTGTAGTTGTCTTAATCTCAGTCTTTGCTCTGAATAGTCAGAAGTGAGAACACAAGTCTTGCTGTAGAGTGCTGTGGAGCCTCAGCTATAGGTAGTAGGTTCCCCTCTTTCAGCTGTCCCCCAAAGATTATATAAATTTCTCATATTCTGGGAGCCAGGCCACTAGGATAAATGCAGACCACAATCTTGGGATGGAGAATAGAAGCCAAGCAGAGACTATGCCCTGGCTTGGCCTTCATTCTCTAGAGAATGAAAAAACAGCAACTTACCTTGTCTAGTCTTTGCTATCACATGCATCTTACTAAGACTAAAACTTGAATGAGTGATGGCCTGCAAGGGGTGGTCTCCTCATTCAGTACCCTTTAAAAATTGGCCGCCATAACTTACATAGAATACTGTTCATCTAGTACTGGGAGGAACAAGAGAATTCTCCTCAGTCCTTTTACTTAGATGTAACTTATGTTAATCTCACCTGAGGGGAGTATTTTGGTAAAGCAGGGGAATAGTCTTAGCCCTAACTAAAGAAATCTCACTGTTAGATATATGGAGCAAGAAAGATAAAACTAAGCCACATATATTGTGTTTTCATTTATTTATACCTATACTCTAGGAATTCTGTTATATGATCTGTGGAGCTAATAAAAATATTCCAATTTTTCTTCACAAAATGCATAGGGAATAATTTTACACAAAACTCAAAAAGTCACACTAAAGAAAGTGGCTGATCAGAAGGCCACAGGCTTCTGGTAATTTGTCTGGCAAATTCAGACAAATTTTTAAAACAAGCAAAAGTTGACTCAACAACCACAGACTTTGGTCTTATTTCAATTCCTTCTTGGGAACTGGCTTTGGCCAAAACTCCTCTTTGAATGAACACAAGTCTGCATCCCTGTTTTCCTCTTCTAGGGAAGTACATCCATTTGCTCTTCAGATAAAAGCGTTTTAGTGAGAATGAAACCAGTGATGCTTCCTTAATCTTTGGAGTCTTCCTGGTTCCCACTATATCAATTTCAACTCTTTTGTCAAACTTTTGGGACCCTCCACAATTGTCAAAAACATATCCTTTCTCCCATGAATGCATTCCATGTTCTTTATGCCTTTTATTTGTCTCATCTAAAAAAGCCTTCCCTTCCTCATGTTCTGGCTGATATTTAAGGTTTCATTTAAGTTCTGACTCTTTTGTGAAGACATCATTGTTTCAGCTCTCACTTGTGCATTTAATCAGTACTCATACCATGAATACACTGCCCTGCATTGTTCATTATGGCTTCAGGTGAGTAAATCATCTTCCAGCTAGTGTTCTACCACTATTTAATACTTTGCTTTTCATCCCCAAAACCTAGTGCCTGATAAGGACTTGTCTGTTACTATGAGGGAGAAGTTGATGACAATTAGAATTGCACCAAGTGGATTGATGTCCATAATGTCCATAATGTCCTGAGTACATTATGAATTTCTTGTCATTGGTGGATATCAATTAGAGGCCCCTTGAAAGGACTTCCCCAGTGAAGATTTATATATTGACTTATACATATTTTTTTTGAAAGATTGATTTATTCATTCATACAGAACTGGGGTATAAACCAGAGTTGTAGGGGCGGTGAGAGGTTTCACCAGAGATAGAGTGGGGAGCAGAACAGGCAGATCAACGAGGTACACTGCTGAGGGGAGCAGTGGGTGGGTCAGGAGAGGCCTGCCATGCCATGGATCACCTTTGGGGCTGGGGATCAAACTCACACCGAAGCAGCTGTGGTCAGCTTGCAATGTTGCGTTCTAACCTGTTGCGCCACGAGGGAGGGCTGATTTACACATATTTGATGGATAAGCGAAGGAAGCACTTTGGAAAAGACATCCATTTGAGGGGATCTGACAAAATCCTCTATTGCTGAGCTTCTATTATTCTGTGAAATGTTTGCTTGCTAAAAAAAAAAAAAGGTTATTGCATTCATGGAAATGTTTTCCCATTTGAAAACAATTTCACATTCATTACCTTTTGATGTAGCAAACTTATGAGAGGTGTGAACCTTCTCCATTATCTAAGTGTTACACATGAAGAAAATGAAGGAAACATTACAGAAGTGCAAAACATAACAACGTATGTTATTTTATAATATATATAATCTATATTATATATATAACATAATAACATTAAGACATAATAAAGCTATAGAAAGATATAGAAACATAAAAGAGAGGAGAGAGACAGGTAATTAGCATCAGTCCCATGCTTAGGGTTGGTAGTGGAAAAATTGTTGGAGATGGCAGGGGAATAATGACAAATTAATCTAGACTTGATTTTGCTTCTCTGGGATGGGTCTGACCTCCTTGGTTGTACTTGGGTCTGTTGGCAACCTGTAAAAGAAGATCTCTATGCAAAGCTTGCTAATTTCACTCTGAACAGAGAAGTTAGAATTGCAGTTTGGGAAACATATTTTAATTGAGTCACAGTTATTATTTTCTTATTGAATGGTAAAATCTGAAAATTTCACAGGAAATTGAAAATTCCAAATCATGGGCCTTCAGGAAACATATATGGCATTTACTCCCTTGCTTTGAATAAACTACTTTAATGAATGCTGTACAGCAAGTAATTGTATCACAAACAACACTTACTTTAGAGAAGAATGTGCTTATAGGGCTGAGGTAAAGCATAGTAGTATTTTTCTAATTCTGTCTTATAAACCATAGATGCAAAAAGTTCAGCACCAGAGTTATCAGTCATGGAGTATTTACAAATCATTTTGTTGGGCACCTGTCAAAAGCTGTTGAGAGGGCCACCAAGAAAAACTTAGGCAGTACTGTAAGTGTGAAGTGGGAGAATGACAAATGGATCAGTATGTGTGACATGTAGTTGTATTTGTTTTTTACTGCTGTGTAACATGTTATCACAGAATTATCAGGTTAAAGCAACACACATTTATTGTCTCACTGGAGTCTGGGCACATCTCAGAAGAGTTCTCTGGGATCTGTCCAGTAATGCTGAAATCTAAATATAGTCTGGGTTGCTTTCCTTCAAGCTCATGTAGGTTGGTGACAGAATTCATCTCCTTTTAGTTGTCCAACTGAAGTCATTGTTCTGTTACTCATGATTTCCTGGGCATTGTTCACTGTTTCAAGGGCCCCTCAGTTCCTTTCCATGTGGCCCTTCATAAGTGCTCTCATAGCATAGCAACTTATGTCTTAAAGGACAGCAGACTCTGATTTCCTCTCTCTGAACATAGATCCTCTTTTAAAGGGCTTACTTACATTCCTGTGCTAGGTCTGTCTGAGTAATCACCCCTTTGACTAACTCAAAGTCAACAAATTAGGGGCCATGATCATATTTACAAAAATATATACATGTATAATATACTATGTACTTAACATTAATTTTATAAAATGATATTATATATGTATGTAGGCAACACATTATTGCAGTATAAGTATTTTATAGTTGTGTGATTGTGTTAATTCTTATTTCTCTACACAAAGAAATTCTTATTCAGTGTCACTAAGGGGATCTCTCTTTTTTCATCTTGTTCTAGACTTTCTATGTGTTTTTCATAGCTATTACTGACCTCACACCAGTTTACCTCTGACATGAATGAATCCATAGTAGATTGGAAGTCCCATTTGGGAACTAGGACTGAGAAAGTATCTCCGGAGAATTGTCAGTGTTCCTTAATGCATTTGCACTGTTAGCTTGGGGGAGTTGCCTATATAAACTTAGTGTCTTCAGGTATAGTTCATCCTGTTCCTATTTATCAATTGCATTCCTTGCCAATGGTGAGATTCAGGCATATTCCTTTTAGTTGCTGTCTGATATTTAATAGAACTGTCCTTTATTCATGATTGTTTTTCCTTTGAGGACAGAAAGAGCACTCTTCAAGCAGAGTAGTGTCTGCAAATGTTTTCCTAACTTTTTCTTTGGATATGTCCTATGTCATACTCCCAAATGTGCCGTTTAGCTGCAGCTGTGTGTATTTTTTCATGTCACCATTTCATTTCCACTAATGCTCATGCTACAGATGAGCTTTAAAGTCTTCCTCAACTGTTCCTCAATGATTTAACACAGCTTTGAACTGACACTGTGTACAGAATGATGAGCATCCCCTTTATCTTTGAGAGTCACCTGGCAAGTGAGCAGTGCCTGGCAGAAGATGTCATAAGTAATAGGCCCAGGCAGTTGTCAGGGATAACAAAAGAGAGGAAGAAGGGAACGGAAAATGATATTCGAAGGAAAAGATGGAAGAATATATAAAGAGTAGAAAAATAGAAATCAGCTCACTCTGAAGCAGAGGACAGAAAACAAAACCTAGGTAAACCTCATCCTATTACAGATGCAAATCAATGTTGAAATCTTGTTAAAATTTATTTTGAAAAACAATTTAGGTTTTTGAGGTGTTCTCTTTTAGAAATAGACTATATCAGTTAGCCCAAATGAGCTAACTGTACAGGACAGAACATAGATACAGGGTCAAATTGGAAACAAACTAGGAGAAAGGAAACATTGTGTGAATAAGTGTGGAAGAAATTCCAAGAAATGGTAAAGACATTCCTGTTGTTGTTTATGAGGCAACTCATTTCAGGTCTTAGAGTTAGGAGTGACCCTAAAAGAGGGTCTCTTGACTGCATTGGGATGCATACTGATCTCTGAGGCCGAGACCATGAAGAAGAACCACACAAAATGTCAGAGAAATGAAAACAAATGGCAGACCAGTCCTTGGGGGGATAAAGAGTTTAGTTATTAAGCTCCCCAAGCAGAAACATTGCGATTTAGTCATCTAGGATGATTTTATTCCATCTTCTATTATGGGCTATACTACATAAATCTGTGTTTTATTGCTGGAGCGAGATGCCAGAGCATTTCGAGATTACTTTTGGCACTGTCTGAGTTGGCTCACTGCTGTGCTGACAAGTGCTTGTGGAAAATTAGCAGCAATGAAATTAATCACCTTCTTTGGGGCTTCCTCCCTGCCCTACTCTGCCAGGGCCTTGTTTTGCCCTAGCAAAACAAACAAACAAACCCAAAATAAACCTCAGCTTTTGAAAACCACAGGTCTTTCTAAGGGATTCAGACACCTGGGTGGTGGGGAAGTGTAGGCATGTCTGATAGTCATGGGGGTGGGTACCAGGGGTCAGTTGTGTGATGTTATTGTTATGCCACATGTCTCATGCCTAGTGTTCCCTGGGCGATAGCTGCTGGGAAAGGGAAGGAAAATTGGTGTTGAGAGATACAAAAATATGAACATTTTTCTTCTTTGATTGGCACATTCAGTGGTGCATTACAAGAATGTAATGGAAGGGGAGGTGGGAGGGTAAAGAGTTGAACACACACAGCGTTTCCCCTTGCCCACCTACATACACTCATGGAGTAAGATAAAGCAGCTTATTTGGGTGTCAACTGCTGTAACAATTGATGCCGTCATTTTCTGTCCTATAGTTTCAAATACTCTCCTATGAAAGGTTGATTTAATTTCTTTTTTATTTTATTTTATTAATTAAAGATTTTTAAATACTTATTTTCTTATATCATTGTGAATTTTTGGAGGTTTTTTGACTTCTCCCCTCAAGTGTGGTCTTCGTATTTCTCTCACCACCACAGCACCTGTGATTCATCTCACTGTCCCTTGTGCTCTATCTACCCTTCTCTGTTTTGACCCCACTTCTCCTCTTACCCTGAAGTATGCCTCAGATCTATAGTCAGCTTGCCGGTTTTGCCTTTACCTTTGTTTGGTTTCTCGATAGTCTGCACATAAGTGAAACCACTCATTATCTTTTTCCTTTTGACTTATTTTGCTTCTTTAATTTCATTTGTTTTCTACTGATGTTTCCTAGTTTTTTTCCTGGTCCTACTTTTATTTCTTTTTTCTAACTTATCTCCCTAAGGTTTGCCCTTGCCCTTCCTGCTTCTGCTTTTGGGTGAACACATTTGTTTGCTTGCTTTTCAGTGTCATCTCTTTTGATGACTTCTCAATTTATATCTCTACTTTCTCAAGCAGGAATAGATGTTGCAATTCAGACATGGAGAAAAAGTAGTTAAGACAAAGTCCACTTTGTGCTTACAATTGTATAGCTGGGCCTGTGTGGGGCAGGATGCTGATCTATGTATAAGAAACTGAAGTTTTTCTCACTGTTCTGATGTCCTGTGTGCTCTGAATATGCTGCATTTGGTCTTACCACATTAGATAAGGTAGAGACTGGTGAGGACTTGAAATGTGGACTCTCTGGTAATTCTGTGCTTTAGTAAACAGTGTGAGTTCGACATAGTGATTAACATGAATATGGGGATCAGACTGGATTCAAATCCTAATGTTGCCAAGTACTCACTGCATCCTATTGCACAAGCTTGATGTAGTAACTTTCTACTCTCTAGTTCTCTGTGTGCAAAAGAAGATAGTAAACTATATCTCTTTCTCTAGAGTCCCCATGAGCATTAAGTGAGAAAATGTATGTAAAATGCTGAGCCCTGAACATAGCAAGAACTCTGTAAATATTAGCTTTATTGTAGAGCGTTTGCCTTGTTTCTCTTCCCAAAGAGGTGGAAATCTCTTTTGAAAAACCAAATGCTGCATGCAGGTGTGGAGTTTTATGATGGGAATTCATTTACAGCTCATTATGAATAGGTTGATGTGAAGTAGGTGGATTAAAGATGAGTGAAAAGCTTTATGAAAGAGTTTATCCTATGTTCTGCGTCCAGCTCTAGGAAAGCTGATTAAAGGAGATTGGGGCTGAACAGGGCCACCCTACTTAGGCTTTTGTCAGCACTTTGTAGATTCTAGTTGCCAAGACCTAGAAATTGCTGTGCTGAAAATATTCTCTGAGGGCCTGAAAGTGCTGTTGAGGATCTTTATTAGGCACAAAATAATCCAGTCAAGTTTTAACAGTGGAAGAGCAAAAAAAAAAAAAAAAAGGAAACAAATGTTGGGGAGGCAGAATGAAGGACAAAGAGAAGAGAGGGCAGAGGTAGAAAGGTGGAGAAGAAAGAGAGAAGGAAAAACTAAGTTTTACAGTTTCTCAGGCACCCTTTAAAATAGTTCTGAGGTCAGGAACTTCTCTTCCCTTTTGTGACATCCTTGTCCAGGCCCTGTGTTGTTATAATTAATCAGGTAGAGCTATGCCACAGAGCTTCCTGCTTTCTCTCTGTCCCTGAGTTGAGTTTCTTCTTTCAAAACCCAGTGCATTCATCCTATATTCCTGCCAACATGGAGTTGACTGTCCTACACCAACCTGTTATCTGGTATCTTTCAAATTCTGGGACAGTGTTACTGACTCCCTAGAAAGATCTTTAATTCTCTTCCTGAAGGGAAGATAATTTTTGGTCCCAAATCCCACACAAAGAAGCTTTTTTGTTTTTAGTTTTGGGTTGCGGTACAAACCTCAAAGTACAGCGTGAAGAGCAAAAGTGACAATTGAAGATTGAAATCTTCCATATATTTCAGAGAGGTACAATGTGGAGCAGGGCCTAGTAACTGATTTAACAGAGTGGAGGCAAAGGCAATGTTCTCAGATGGAGGAGGAGACAATGGAGCCCATAGAACTTCAATAAATCCTAGGACCTGGAGGGTGGGTTGATGTATAAAGCTGAAGCCAGGGCATTGGATTGAAAGCCTGAGTGCAGACTGGCCTGATTCCCAGGTACCCTCTCCCCTCCACAGTAGGACAACCACAACTCAGAGCATGAGCTACAGAGAGGCGGGGCAGTAGGTTGAAACTCAGAACTCAAAACTGGAGAGATTTAATGAGGACACACAATGAAATGTAAAGCAATCTGACCCCACACCATGCTTCCAGAAATCCTTTATGTAGGTATTGTTATAGATGGGGGATTGGATGAGCCTTCTCTGGAAGAATTTGTGGTTTCACCAAATAAAAGATCTTTCAGTAAGATTTTCACCATTGTGAGAGTTACCTGTTGACAAGTCTTATGCATATACACAGCATTTCCAATGAGCTTTTAGTAATTCATTTCTAGATCTGAATGGTCTAGCAAGGAACACAAGCTATTTGAGGAACTTGTTTATAATAAGGAAATTGAGACAATGAGTCTCATAGGAGACCTATGGTCAAGGTGGAAGCTGCTTCTTCTTGTGAGGACAGTAAATCCCATGTGGGCTAACTGGCTCTGCTGAACAGACTATAAGGAGGACCATTGCTGGCCTCACATAAGCAGGTGCCCTCAAGATGGAGTGCTTCAGGTGACTCTGATACTTTCAGGCACTTAATCATTCTGGAAAAACAAGGAGAAGCACTGGACATTCTTATAGCTGCATGCAGAAGGCTAGGCAAAATCCTGGTGAAAGTTGCTTCCCAGTTTTGGTTTTTCCCCACACCAGTGTGTGGCTTGATGGACTAGGCTCAGTGAACAAATTGCTTCTGCTGTGGGGAGGTGTGGGCAATGGCAGGAGAAGAACCATAGATGTTTGTTTGGATGATATTATTTTACATGGAGATATATATATGTATATATATACACACACAGAGAGAGAGAGAGAAAGAGAGTGAGTTGATGCAGTAAAGCCTCCTCAAACAAGGACTGTAGGGTATTTTATTTCCTATTAGCAGGTCATTATACCTAAAGAAATTGCTATGACCAGTCATTTGTGGAAGCCTCTAGGAATTTTGACACTAAATATCTAGGTAAGGGAGGAAGTAAAACCTTGGTCTCCTAATAGCTGGTAACATCAACCTGGATGACAGGATAAACTATCAGAGTCAGGAACTAGCATGGATTCCTTAAAAGTCATGAGCTCTAAAGAGTGCAAAAAATCTGTTCCCACTTCAGTTTTTTTCAACCTTAAATAGCTTTGCGATTATGAGAAAGTCTATAGCTTCTTTGGGCCTTAGTTTCCCCATGTGTGACTTGTTAGTTGGAATTGTTGCAAGAATTAAAAGGGAATTCATTTGCCCCATTTATTTGACAAGTTTTATTTAAGCTTTGGGGGTTTTGGCACCTATCATGTGTCAGGTGTTACACTGTGGATGTAATTAAAGAACTTGGCATCACATAGAAGTTAACAAATGTTAGTTTCTCCTGTCAGACTATTTCAGCTCTTTGCTACTCAGTAGTCCCAGTCTGGGCTTCATGCCTTCAGAACTTCAGTGTAGGGGAGTAGGGTTGTTAGGAAAGAAGGAGAAAAATCATTGTAGGTCATCATTCATGCCCTGACTAGTCTTGCATTAAGAATGTTCCAGCACTATTTCCATCTATCAGAGCTGTCTGCATTGGTTTAACTGTTCTGAACTCTGAAACCTGCTAAGCAGCAGCCACTTCCTCCCAGCCTGACCCAGACTGGCACCTCTAACCAGGGCTAGTCTCCATCTTGGAGATGATGTTTATGGTGGGAGAAGTCCCTTCAGTGTGTGGCCTTTGCACTATGGACAACTGAAGCCGAGGTCACCCCGTTTCCTCAGGGGGAAAGTGACCTGATGAGGGGCTCTGGGTCACAGGGTATGCCACTGTCTGCTTAGAACTTGACAGAAAGTGGCTGAGTAAGGATGATGAGCTAAGTAATGATGTAATTACAGCTGGCAGCATCCCTATCTGTCAGAGGACAGGAAGACACTGATGTCAGGGATGACATGCTGTAGCTGGGAGCTAGGACTTAACATTTGATTAGGGTTGTGGCTAGTTTAGTACAACCAGAGGGACCAAGTACAAGGTTCAAGATTTGTCTAACTTGTGGAAGGCCATTCACAGGTACTGTCTGCTTCAATGAAATTTTTATGATGTGTTCCAGCCTTTGATTCCTTCATTCCACACCCCTGTATCCCACAGTGATTTAAGCCAGAATCCTGTTACGCAGAGTCCGGGTTCTGAATCCTGTCTTCCTTGACTGAGTGAGAAGAAATTATTCTAGAGAACATAGGCTCATCCCAAGTCCTCAGTTACTGACTCCTTGCATTATAGCTCTGTGATGCTTCTGCGTAAGTGAAGAGGCAGATTAAAAAAACAAGAGTAATTAATGGTATTACAAATTGGAGAAGCAAATGGCAGTCCACTTAGTACTAACCTCTGGTTCCTGCAATAAAACAGAGATTTGTATAGGCTGCTATGCCGTACATCATTTTAAAACATCATCTCCTAAGCACTCTTTAGTTCCTTTTCAGCTTAGGTGGCATATGGAAGGTGTCAATTGTGCATATTTATTGGGATTGAAATGGACTCTTAAGAGGTGAATGCTGAGGGGAAGCATCTCAACGTATTAATAAAGCTCATATATGTCCCCCAGAGGATAACTGATGGGCTGGCGCTTCCCCTTTTTGTAGCTGGAGAATGGCTCCTTCTGGGGGCAGTGTTGAGCAAAGTGTGTTACAAGAACCCTGCATCATCTCCAGTTGCTTGAACTTTTGACATTGGAGTTCAGCTGTGGGCTGGGGAACAGTTATCCAGAAGAGAAAACAAGAGGCAGCTTTGCCCTTTCATTTAAATGAATTTCACATTGCAGAGGGAGCCTTCAGTTTTGGCAGGGCCAAATCTTGGCCTCTCTCCATTTCTGTGGTAAATCCATCGAGATAAGAAGGGCTGTCCTCTCAGGAGGAGTGCTCTGGAGGTGAACACTGTCAAACGAAAGGAAGAGCTTTCACTTTTGACTCCACAAATGCCTGGAAGAAACCCACCAGTGACACTGCAGGTGCCTTGGATTTGCTATGAACATTAAAAATATTTTTCAGCAAGAATGTGAATGAATACAGTTATATGGGAATTAATACATAATACACTGTAGTTATTGATGAACATGTATTTTTTTTCAACTTTTTCATGTAGGTATTATTAACATATAGTAGAATCCACTCATTTTAGCGTACAGGTGTGTGAAGTTTGACAGCTACAGTTATGTATCCAACACTCAACCCAAATATCTAAAAGGCCATTAGCCCCTCCAAATTTCTGGGTACCCCATCATAGTCAAATCTCGCTGTTTCTGACAGCCACTGATAAATTTTCTTTATTTTTTAACATTTTAAATTTATTTATATATATTTTACATCATTGTTCTTTTTTTAAAAAAAGATTTATTTATTTATGCATATAGAACGAGGGTATAGGCCAGAGGTGCAGGGATAGTGAGAGGATTCATTAGAGACAGAGTGGGGTGCAGAACAGGCAGATCGATGAAGTACACTGCTGAGGGGAGCAATAGGCAGGTCAGGAGAGGTCTGCCATGCCATGTGGGACACTTCCCTGGCTGAGGATTGAACGTATGAAGTGGCTGCTTGTAGCAGCATAGTGCTGTGCTTTAACCTGTTGCACCACCAGGGAGGGCCCATCTTCATTTTTTAAAAAAAAACAAATATTTGCTTTCTCCTTTATTTCTATGGTTTTGTCTCTTCTAGAATACCATGTAAATAGAATGATTTAGTGTGCAGCCATTTTCGCTTTTCACTTAGCATTGAGCGTTCCTTAATATTGCATATGAGATTTGTCCATATTGTTGTATTGGTAATTTGTTTCTTTTCTTTTTTTTAAAGATTTATTTATTTATGCATACAGAATTGGGGTACAAGCCAGAGGGCAGGGGAAGTGAGAGGATTTACTAGAGATAGTGGGGAGCAGAACAGACATGTGTACTGAAATATACTGTTGAGGGGAGCAGTGGACAGGTTAGGAGAGGTCTCCCATGCCATGTGGGTCACCTCCCAGCTGGGATTGAACTCATGCTGCAGTGGCTGCTGATAGCTTCCTAGTGCTGTGACTTAACCCTTTGTGACATCAGGGAGTCCCCTGTTACTTTTCTATTAAGTATTCTTATCTGTGGGTGTACCACAGTTTGTTGATCCAGTTCTGGTAGGATTGTTGAATTATTTCCAGTTTCTGGCAGTAGAGCCAGTTGTGTACAGGTTTTTAATTAGCTGTACTTCTTACTTCCTTCAGGTAAGTACCTAGCAGCGGGATGAGTGAGTGCATAGGAAGTGTGTGTTTCCTTTATAAGAAACTTTCAAGTGATTTTTTCATTGTGTGTTTACACTTGGTATTTCCCCTTAAAAGGTGAGATTTCTAGTGCTTACATTCTTGATAGCTCTTAATATTATCCGCTTTTAAAAAATTAGCATTAGAATTGGTGGTATCTCATCATGATTTTAATTTGTATTACTGTCATGGCTACTGATGTTAAGATCATTTCATCTGTTATCATCTGTATATATTCTTTGATGGAGTGTCTGTTTATCTTTTACTCATTTGAAAGCAAATAGTTAATTTGATAGAAAAAAGGTATTCATTTATTTATTGCTTAGGTTGAAATTTTCAACTGTCAGCCTGACTAGTTAATTTATCCCCATCCAACTCATCCCTACCCTAGTCTCTAGCCATTGGGAGAATACTGACATTAACATTTACCTTATTAACATTTACATAGAGTCAAATTTTCTCTAAGTCAGACAGCAGAAAACTATATATGGAACATTTTTCTGGATGACTTTGGAAATAAAAAAAGAAATGCTTCCATTTTCTCTGTAGGAGCCTTCCCCATGCAGTGAAATGGGGTCATTAAGCCAAACTCCCCTTTATAGGGAAAGAAACAACCATAGACAGTTCTTTTAAGAGAGTAACTTATTTTTTCTAGATCCATAAGACACCACAGGATTATAGGATTCTGGTTTTTAAAATTGACCTAAGACTTCCTCAGGACAAATATTATTTGTGACTTGAAGTCTTAAATCAAGATAGACAATATGGTTCAGATGTCATTTTAAAAAGTAAGAAGTTGATGAATCTGTAAGTCATAGTTTTTAGTTGTAAGATACAAATAGAAGCAAATAGCAGTCAACATTCCTTACGTGACAGAAGAAAACATAAACAAGACCTTGACATATTTGTTTGTTTTGGTGGAACATACTTTAGTGGGCTTCTTCTAGGATTTTTTTCTCAACCCTAGTTAGTGTTCCCTACCTTGAGAATTATCTTCTTTCTTCATACTATTTGTCACCTTCCAGAGACAGGTGTGTTTGTAGTTACTACCCCTGTCCATCTCCCAGGGTAGAATTGATATGAACAGAGGTAACTACTTGACTCTAGCTGTGCTATTCAGATCTTCTCTACTGTTGCTGAATTGGAAAAGAAAATACCTATTTGAGAGGTATTTTTAATCATGTGTAACTAGATTTAGAGAAACTCATCTACAAAAAATGAGGCAAATTCTTTAAAAAAAATAAGGTTGAAGAGAGAGAAAGAGCACTGGCTAGTTTCCTGGGGGTTCAGGTCTCAGGTTCTGTCCCTTCCCTAAGCCTCTCTATCATAGCCAAAACCGTGCATACCTTCAATATATTACTATTCATTTCCTCCTTATATTAAAAGTAGCTTGAGTTGACTTATGATATTTCAACAGTCTTAACTGAGGTAGCATGGCATAACTTTGACTGGGAAACACTTAACATTTGGGACTCTACAAAGAATTATGAGTGGTAGTTGATACAATTGCAGGGCTCAATAATGCCAGATGAATTAAGAACGAAAATTGTCAATTTGAAGGTAGGTATTAATGAAGAAATGGGAGTCTTTTTTTATTTCAAACTTTAATCAGATGCCAGGATTATAGCTATGAGATGTGTCTTAGAGATTATGTAGTTCAGTTTGTCAAGCCTTTCACAAAGAACAGAAGGCCTGTCCCTAAAATTTGGTTAGAAGACTATTTGATATTTTCATATAGCTTATTCAATTGAGAGTCTACATAGGCCTAGAAACATTAATGTTATTTTCTGTTTTGGAAGTCACCTCTCTTTCCCTAGTTCCTCTTATAAATATTGTAAGGCCATTTTACTCTTAATACTCTCCTTTGGGTTCCTCTTCTCATTCACTTCAAAGACAACCAATAGATAATGCAGAATTTTTTTCAGCAGCCATATAATTTGGGATTCAGAAACGCTGATCAGGCTTACTTTTTGCTTTGTGATTGAGTGTCAGTGGCTCACATTCCTAGTGCTTTAGCTTAGATCTTTTCCAGTGCATTGTAGTGCACTCATAGAAAATGTTAAGTGTACTTGGGACAAGGACATTCTGTACAATAAGGAATTGGATTATATCAAAAAAGTCAACCTTACCATTTGGGGTTTACATAGACTAATAATGGGAAGGAAAAAAAGAAGGCATCTTTGATGGTACTTGTACACAACAGATATTCAATCCAGTTGGTGAACTGAGTGAATTATGGGTGACCAAGTGAAACTGTCCCATGTAGAGAGAATTTGTCTACACCCTTTTCTTCCAAACTGCAATTTTGTGACCTTGAAGTTTGTGATTATATTCCTATCCTTTTATTTCAGAACAACAGCTAACATAGAGACTACACGAACAGCATCATTTTCTAGTTAGTTTTAAAGTGTCACAGACCAGCTGGGATTGGAAGCTCTCAGAACTCCAGAGGTGTTGGGCTGTGTCAAGACTGATGAATTATGTAAAACCTGTTTTCCCTGAGTATTATTAATCATCCTCAAGCAAATGAAGACATGCTAATTAATTTGTGGTGGATTTTACCTGCAAATGCCAAAGGAACTAAACCAAATTAAATCTTCTGTTCTCTTCAAGACCAGCACCCTGTTAAATACCCTATGACTTATCCAATTCACTTTGAAAGATGTGGTTCTTCAGAAACTTAGTTTGCCTGTGGTTTTAGAGGTTCTTTCTTGAAGTGCAGCCAAAGTTTTATGCAAAATGACTTGGAAAATGAATGTATAGAATTCACTGCTGTGATTTGCAGTGAAGCCAGCATATACCAGATCCTGATTAGATTATTTACCCTTGTTATCTCGTGGGTAGGTGTTATCAAGGCCTAAAAGTAGTATTATCATTCTATATACTGATGTAGAAACTGTCTCAGAAACTTTATGTATATTTCCAAAGTCACAAAAGTCAACCAAATGGAGATAAAATGCCAGTCTATGTTGTTCTTTCCACTTTATCATGCTTCTCTCAAGAAGGCAGTACATTACTGATATATACAGGAATGTTCACCAGACAGATACCTATGCACTATGCATTGTAAATTTTATACTTTATTTTTAAGAAAGAGATTCTCATTTTATTCCCTTCATTGAAGAAGAGTTTTAGGACTTTTCTAATGGTTTTCTCAGAACAACATAGTTTGTAATACCACCTAGTTCTCACTGTCAGCAACCTCTTTCACCTTCTGATGTTTCTGAGCCAGGCCATTTGTTTTTGATAACAGTTAAAATTTTATTGCTTAGATAAGGGATAGTTTTCCATGTATGGGCATGAGTTTTCCATGTGAACCAAAGTTAATATTACTTGGAAAACAGTGATCTCTAAACTTTTCTAGCAGGGTTTTGGGAAGACTGGCTACAGACAGTTTTCAAGCAATGGCACTGGGCATCTTATGTCTTTGTCTAGATCAGTGTTTCTTGTTTTACTCCTAAACCTACTTAAGTAAATGAAAAAAATTGGAGGATGTACACTGCCACTACTAGTGTCTTCCTTGACAATTACCTGGTATGCAGGTAAGGGGGAAGAATATTGGCTAATATAATGTAAATAATTTACGTGTCAAAGTGGAATACAATGTCTCCCAGCAATCAACTGTACAATAGATGGATTTATTTGTTCAACATCAACTTTAGAGTTGGTTATGCTCCAGAAAGAAATCTATGAAATAAGGCCCAGGCTGAGGTATTTTGAATCTCTTTTTGGGGGAGTGGGTTTGGAATTTATTTCTCTTCATTCATATTTGGGGTGTTCCAAGTCATCCTTTAAAGACTCAAAGTCACTATAACTGCTATTAGAGAAGAAAAGCCTGTGGAAGACTTTGCTGGACAAAAAAATTACTGAACTAGTATGTACTCTACTGTTTCTTAGGACGACATAGAAATTATCTTCACTCTATCTCAGTTATTTGAAATTAAGAAGTACTAGTGTTTTCAATCAAAATTTAGTCTTTGAATGCTCTTTTCAGTATTTTAAGCAACAAGATCCCTGTTTATTTTGTTGTTGTTTCTTTATATATTTATTTATTTATGCATACAAGAACTGTGGTACAGGCCAGAGTGGTGAGAGGATTCACCAGAATTAGTCGGGAGCAGAACAGACAGATTCCTGAAGTACACTGCTGAGGGGAACAGCAGGTGAGACAGGAGAGGTCTGCTGAGCCATGTGGGTCACCTCTCTATCCAGGATCAAACTCATGCTCCAGTGGCTGCAAATGGGTTCATAGTGCTGTGCTTTAACCCATTGTACCACCGGGGGGGGGGCCCAGTCTCTGTTTACTTAAAGGGCAAATGAGGTGCACACGAGCATGTACAGGCATCCCCCACTTTAAAGTTTGTGTGTGTTTCTTATCCCTTACACTTCTGCTATGAGTGAAACCATCTGGTATTTTTCTTTTTTTTCCTTGCTTATTTCACTAAGTATGATCCCTTCCAGCTCCATCCATGTTACTACAAATGATTCCTGAGTGATATTCCGTTGTGTATATGTACCACATCTTGATCCTATCACCTATTTTTGGCATTTGGGTTGATTCTACATCTTCCTTATTGTAAATAGTGCAGCAATAAACATAGGGGTGCAGTTTGCCAGCAGTTGTCCTTTTGAATTAATGTTTTTGTGAAAAAAAGTAATAAAGTAAAAACTAAAATCAACAAACAACTATAAATCAAAGACATTCTATGGGGCTGAGAGGGGAATAAGATCAAAACTAGGGTGAAAAGAGCACACGGGACTATGGTGATGGCACACAGGTGAATTGGTGGTGGGAAGTCCATGGGCATTACAACTGAGATGAAAAAATGTACAAAATGAAGAATGATGTAAAAAATAAAATAGAAAGTAAAATATAAAAAAATAAAGTTCATGTTGCCATTTCACTTTTAAGAAAGGCTTCCATTAGTACTTGTTTTTGATAACAGAAATAAGTTCATAGAGCTTTTATGACCAAAGAGTACCTGGCAACTTAGCATTGTACATTTGTTCTGTGGCAGCTATTACAAAGGCAGCACACACCAGGAGCAGTGAGGGGGGTATTGCCAGGCTCCTTCCCCAGGAATTGCTTTATATGGGGTGTGTATTATTTTGTTATTCTTGCTTTTATTAAGAGTGTTGTTTTAGGCTTTACATGTTACTTGGTATGATTTATGAGGTTAGTTGCTGGGAATGCTCAAAAACTTTTTCATATAAATTAATGGTAATTCCTTCTTTGCTTTATGCCATTTCCATTTATGAAGATTTCATAGGAGTGCTTTACTTTTGAATAGTAGGGGAAATTTGTACTCCTGAATCTTTATGTGTGTCACATTCACACACACACACGCCCCCCTACTTTTCTGTGTAGTTTTTTTTTTGCAAATATTTTAATATTATATAATAGTGTTTGTAAGTTGCCATCAGCATTAGTGTGTTGAAATTTCCCTCACACTTCTTTTTTGCCCTGTCTTCCTCAATAGTATAGAACAAGAAAAACATGAATTAGAATATTCCTAATTAGAATCTTCTTCATAAACACATTCCATCTTCATCCTTTCCAGTTATCTTCATTGCACACGCTTTTCATCATGGGATATGTTTATGCTGGAATCAAAAATAGTCAAAGTGGACATTCCAAAGTACCACCTTAATGCATTGGATGGGTGCTGCATTGTCAAACCTTCATGAAAAAAATGAATCAGCACCCCACTACTCACTGCTAGCCAAATGAGAAAAGCATGTTGAGGGAGGTGTGACAAAGGAAATAAAAAACAAAAAATTGTTGCTATCTCCAGGAAGAAAAAAGGAAGAATGGTTAGCAATGGATGATTATTTTTCCTCAGACTGAATTGAATATGTCAACTGTCTCAGTAAGAAAATCAGCAAATGACTCTGAATTCCATTTCTGTTCACAGAGAAAGAATACAAAATTGCCTCCTCTTGCTAAGCTCTTTCCAGAGGCTTATAGTCTTGCTGGAATGATGTCTTCTGGAGCCAGTTCTAAATTTCATGATCTTGTTCTGTCTTTTTTTGCAGCCATTTTTCCATAGGTTCTACCTTCCCCTTGTTTGAGAGCACATGCTAATAATGCCAGCCAGACTTCTCATGTTTGAGTGAGGTGTTCACCCAACCACATGGGTGAGTTTATACTGTCCCCAAGGTAGCCACCGTGTGCTGTGGTTGAGTGATGCAGACAACACAAGGCAGAAGTGATGGTGTGTCAATTCTGAGATGAGATTATAAAAGATGATGCAGTTTCTGTTTTATTTGCAGTTTTTTTATTCTTTCTTGGATTCCTTGCTTTAGGGTAACACCCGCCACCATATTTGAGAACATTCCAAAGGCTCTGTGGAGAAGCCAGTGTAGTGGGAAACAGAGGTCTTCAGTCAGCAGCCAGATGAGTAAGCCTTCTCCAGCCTTCATCCGGTGTTCTGATGTCTGCAACCTCAGCTGATAGCCTCACAGTGATTTCATAATGGATTCTCTGCCAGAATCACCCAGGTAACCAACTCCAGATCATGGAACTTAGAACTGTGAGGAAATAAAGCAAACCTCTTGTTTGAAGTCAATGTCAAAGCTGAGAAGGAGCTGAGATTTTACCTTGCCACAGTTTTATGAATACTAGAAGAAGTCAAGGCACAGCTGAGTCAGAGATAAAAGATTTGTATTATCCACAGCGTAGCGGTTAGTGTGCAGGTGAATGCTGCACGCACAGTGGATTTGCCTCATAACTGAGACATCCTTAGCTTAGGAAACCCCAATAATTTATCAGATGACTTCAAGAACATATAATCAGACTCTGTCTTGGAGGGAGGCATTATTTTTGTTACAGTGGATGGCAAATAATTCTGGTTTCTGCTCGAGAGGAATATACTGTCTCCTTCAAGACCAATTGCAAGATAGTTCTCTTTTCTCTGTGGTTTTGCTTTTCAGGGTTTCAGCTACCTGGGGTCAGTTATGTTTTGAAAATCTTATTTAAAATAAGATAGAGAGAGAGAGAATATTTCATCACTTTTATTACAGTGAATTATAACAGTTTAGCTATTTTATATTTAGCTGTTGTCAGTCCCTTACTGAGTCTACTTTGCACATTAAGTTTTTTTTTTCCATAGGAATGTATATATAAAAGAAAAAAACCCATGTCGATAGGTACTATACATGATTTTTGCATCCACTGGGAGTTTCAGAAAATATCCCCTGTGAGGTGTATAAATATACTGGGAAAATAACCTGGACTAAAATTTGACAGTACCTCTGCTCACAGGAAACACAGGGGATCCAGTGGATGTGTGTCTGCTAACAGATATTGAGCTCTAGAAGAATTTTCTGTGCAGCAGTAGATAACTAATGCATGGAGATAGCTGAGTCTGGTCTCACCTGTCAGAGCCACTGTGCTGATGGCAGGTGTGGTAGAGCTGTGTCTACAGATAGGCTGCATGCAGGCTGTTGACCTTCAGTAAAGGACAGGAAAGTCCTCTGGTTTTGAGTGGGAATGATTAAGAGGGAGATGAGGGTAAAGGATGGAGGGAAGGGCCAGTAGTTGGAAATGCTGGATTTGATATGCTTAACTTCCTTGAAAAATGAAGCATACTTAGAGCATACTTAGGTTTGTGAAAGAAGAGAATTCAGTACATGACATCTTTTTTTTTTTTTTCCCCATCTTCTCTGATAAACTGTTGTTTTGCAAAGTGTGGGGAGTGTTGCTAATGGTTATTTTTTCATGAAATTTCTTTTCCCAGTGAAGGAAGATGAGGTGTAATTAATTTTGAGCCAATCCATAGAGAACCAAATTTAGAGAATTCTCTTTGAAAGGTACATGAAAGTACTTAAAAGATTCTTTATGTTTATTTCCTTTATTCTGTGAAAATGAGGGAAGAAATAAAAAAAAAATATTGGGTTTTCTACCACTAGCCAACATCTTCCATTCTCTTCATGAAATACATGGAGGACACAAAGAATTGAATATTATTTTAATTTTACGAGACCAGTGCTCTAACCCCTGAGTTATGGAGACTTGTATTTTAATTTTAAAGGATATTTGGTGTTATGTTTCATTCAGGTCAGGAATATAAAGTTTTAGGAATGGTTAAACTATGCCCTTCTTGGAGTTATTTTTAGAAACTCAGAGCAGTGTGAATGAGTTTTCATTGGCTCATAAGAAAAAGGACCTAAGATGTGCAAAAGGTGACATTTCTACAGGCGTCTGGGCAGGACTCAGGGATGATTAATTAGTTCTCTAATATGTAATTCCATAGCTGGTTATCCAGATTTTAGCAGAACTTTCTACAAAGGTACCCAGGGAAAGATAGTTTAAATATGTTAATGTAGATAATGAGCTTAGCATTGTTTTTGGCTTATAGTAAATGCTCAACAAATTAAGCTGGTATTATTAATTTTCAAAGTAATTAGAAATGCTCTTGCATGGATTACATTATGTCATTTCAAATGGGCTAGAGTTCTTTTATCAGGACATCTGGCTCTATCATGTCCTGTTTGATTACATTACATTAATTATTATTTGTACAAAGGTCTTATTTCTAAGATTTTAGGTATGGACCTTTTTTCATATGGGAGTCTTTTGGTAAATGCTGGCTCTTTGTCTTATAATTTTGATACTAGCAAAATAGTAATTTCCACCCAATGATAAAATTGAAAAGCCTGGTTATTCTCAAAGCATATTTAGTTAAAATTTTTTTTTAAAGCAGGAAGTCTATTTAAGGAAAATTGCCTTTGAGGCTAGAATTCCTAAAAGGTTGAACCTGTTTTGTGTCTAAAAAAACAAACTTTGTCCAAGAAGAGATAGAGACTTGGAGTTATTCTACCCATGTAAATGGGAATGTGGTACCCATATTCTTTGCTTTTTTGGCAACATGTTTTCAGGGGACCCCTGGTGATATAGCCAGCAGGCAGCATCGTGTGTGTGTGTGTGTGTGTATGTGTGTGTGTGTATTCTCAGGGATTGTCACCATCTGGAGGAAAAACATCTGTGGCTCTACCAGTGAGAACAGACCTTTCATATCCCAAGGACTTCCCAAAGTTCTGGGGTAAGAAACTGAATGTGTAGCAGATATTGTAGTACTCCAGCCTCATTCCCTCGCCCTCCACTATTCCACACATACCCACCTTATGACTTCTGTGGCAAAGAGCTGCAGATCCCTGTTTAGCCTTTCTTTGGCTGATGGAGCCCTTTCAGCCCAAGTCTGGGGTGTGTTTGAAGTGTGGGAAACTGAAGAATTTAGTGAGTAAATACCAAGCTCTTTTGCCCTACAGGTGTGAAAACTCGAAGGTGTCTTCTATACTGTTTTCTAGCATACCGGGTGAGAGCAAGTCCTCAATTTCCCATAGTGGTACTGCCGTTCTTGATAATGTTCTCAGTATCTATTTCCTTTTCTTTCTTTTCACATTCCTCTCACATTCTTGTCTTAGAGTCTTCACGGGAGGAATTCAACCTAAAACCAAGACTCTACTTCTGTTGCTTCACTTCTTCCTTCAGCAGTTATAATGCACCCTGCACATGGGCATACTCCAGAATTCTCCACAATCCATTCCTGTTACCATGATCTCTCAGATGCTTTTTGCAGATCTTTGTAGGGCTAGGTCCTTGTCAACATTCTAGTCCCAACACAATATAAAATTTTTAGAGAAGTCCTTCGCCACCGTTTCTAAAGCCCCTACTTTTTGCTTTCCTCTTCCTACCTTGACCCAGGCATTCTCAATGTAGTTTTTCTTTTCTTTTAAAATCATATTCATTACACTTAGTGGCTTCTTGTTTGCTTCCTAACCTGATTAACATGTAAGCTGGTAGAAGGTGAAGGCCTTACTTGTCTTGTTTATCACTGTTTTCTTAGGGTTTAGAGTAGTGCCTGGCATATGGTTTTTGTCAAATCAGCACACAAATAAATGAGGGTGAGGCAATAGAAAAAGGAATGTTCTAAGCATGTATATAAGAGGACTTGAAAACATATTTTGTGTATAACTAAGATTTATTTACCCATCTCTTTATAATCAGCAGAATAAACATAACTTGAAAGCAAATGCATCTTGCTGACATTTTGGAACCTGTGTGCATACAATAAATGTGTGTTTCATAGCATGCCATTCATATGAGAAATGCTGGAAAGAGAAAGGTGGAGCATTTTGTTTCTTTTTTTTCTGGCACATTCAACATCATTCTAATGAACTGGGTTCTGGGTTTAATTAAAGTATATAGGAGTGTGGAGGAGAATAAATACGGTCTTTAACAGTCTTTTCCATTTTGAACTTGACTTAAAAAACAAACAAACAAAAAGGATGTTACTGTGCTTAAAATGCACAGTTTAAGACCTCTGAAATCTACCAGTTTAACTTTACCTCTACTACTTTGATAGTTGTACTTTTGATAGATGATTTATTTGTATTTATTTATTTTAATGAATAATCTAATAGTTTATTTTTACACCATTTTGTGTATCTCAGTTGTAATCCCCTTGGGCTTCCCATCACCAAATCACCCATGTGCCATCACCATAGTCCAGTGCACTTCCCTCCCCCCACTGTTTTTGATACTGTTCCCCACTCCACCCCCATAAAATGTGTCTGGTATATAGCTGTTCATTATTATCATTATTTTCTCTCCTGGTCCGTTATATTCCTGCTATGAGTGAAACCATCCGATATTTTTCCTTTTCTCCCTGGCTTTTTTCACTAAGCATGATCTTTTCCAGCTCCATCCATGTTGCTGGAGAAGGCATGTGTTTCTTTTTTTTAGTTGCTGAGTAATATTCCATTGTGTATATATACCACATTGACAGATGATTTATTTTGAGGGGGAAATGAGAGACTGAAAATGACATGCTGGAGTTCATATCTTTGTTTTAATAAGCTTTTCCTGATTATGAGATTTTTCTGTAGTCATTAGAGATGTTGGAAAGTTAGGAAAATATAAAGAAGAAAGTAGTAGTTATCCATAAGTCTATGGCTTACCCACGCCACCCAAAAAATAGATGTGTTTCACTCTAGTAGGTTTTCTGGACGTATGTGTACTGTAGTTCTTAAATTCTAAGATATTATCTATTATAAAGTGCAATATTAATTTGACTACTGTATTTAATAAAAAACAAAGTTAAAGATATATTTTCTTCTAACTAAAATGTTAACAACTATGTACCATTTTATTCTCTTAATATTTGAGACCAAGTTTCCTTCTTGGAGTATAAATTTAATTCTAAATAACATTTGGATAACCATAGTTGTGCATATCATCTTATAATGTGTGCCTTCCTATTTGTGTGCCTCAAACCTTGACCCCGTTGACATCTTTATCTACCATCTAATGCCAAAGTATATTTAAAAATAATGAGATTTGTCTATATTTCCTACTTGGTTAAACTCATAATTTTTTATTTATTAAGTTACAAATCACAAGTTTCTTTTGAAATTCAGCCAGAAGCTTTTACTCATGGATATTCAGTGCTAAATAATAATACCTCATAATGCATGAATTAGCCTCACCATACTCTCCTAACTTTTTTTTTTTTTTACTTTTTATTTATTCGTACAGGTATAGACCAGAGATGCAAAGGGTAAGAGGATTCACCAGAGATAGAGTGGGGTGCAGAAAAGGCAGATCAACGAAGTACACTGCTGAGGAGAGCAGTGGGTGGGTCAGGAGAGGTCTGCCACACCAGGTGGTCACCTCCGGGGCAGGCGGGGATCGAACTCATGTGGACGTGGTTTAAGCTTCTTTGTGCTGTGCTTTAACCTGCTGTACCACCAGGGAGGGCCTACTCTCCTAGCTTTAAAGATTGTATGATATATTTGGAGAGACTGGACACCAATCCCATATGCATTGCAAGAAATGACAATATGTCACAACTTAATCTATTTGGTAGTTTTTAACTTCTTTTGATATAAATTATTAAATGCATCCTCATTAAAAAAATCAAGCTGTGAAAAAACATGGGTCCTAGAATCAAAGATCTTCAGTGTATGTGTAACAATGTGAACATGGCTGCTTTAGTATATTGGTTTTCAATTCTGCTGCACATTAGAGTCTTATGGATATTAAAAAGAAATCTTTGGGGAGCACATCAGATTATGGTAGCGAACTTGGGTGTTTTGGTGGTAAATCTGCTATGTCAGCAATACCTGAAGGGCACATCAAACACATCCAAAAAAAAAAAAAAGAAAAGAAAAGAAAACCAACAATGTAAATTAACATTGCCTCAATAAAAATCAATCAATTAATCAGTGCCAAATCACACCCTCAGACTTTCCAGAGAAGCCTGTTAAAGAAAATACAATTCTCTTAAGAAATTTGAGTGAGAAGCCAGGTTAGAGAATCACAGCTAAATAGCTGGTATAGTTGGACTAATCTTTGGGCAGTTACTTTCTTTATTTGATAAGCAGCCTTGGCAAGAAGACAGGACATGGCTTGTATAAGAAAATGAGTTTATTACAGTGTTCTTTAAAGAGGAGAGTTAGGTAGAAAAAGAAGTGAGAAAAGACATGCCCATGAATGTGAGATGATTGATATGACAGGTAAATGTCAGTGGAAGTTCTCCTGTGGTGGGATGACTAAAAATAAAATAACTTAAAAAAAAAGATTTATTTATTTATACATACAAGAGCTGGTTGTAGGCCAGAGGTTCAGGGGGTAAGAGAATTCACCGGAGGTAGAATGGGGAGCAGAACAGGCAGATAGACTGAAATAGACTGCTTAGGGGAGCAGCCGGTGAGACAGGAGAGGTCTCACTCTGTGCTATGTGGGTCAGCTCCCTGGCCAGGGACAGAACTCATGTTGCTGTGGCTGCAGACAGCCTCATAGTGCTTTGTCTTAACCCCTTGTGCCCCTTGAGGCCCTAAAAATAACTTTTAAAAATGGTAGTAATGACCAGTTTGAAATGGTTTGCCATGTTGTTTATCATCATCCTTGCTTTGAGGTTTTTTTTTTGTTGTTGTTGTTGTTGTTGGTAGAAGTTGAAGAAGAGGCTGAGCTAAAATCTTTTAACTCTGGGTTGATGTAGGGCAGAACAGGGAAAGATTCTGGAATTGAGGTTACTATGAATATATCACCCTTCAAGAAATCTTAGAAAGTGTTTTGCTTTTTAATGAGTCATGGAATTAGGGGTTTAAGCCAATTTAGTCTAACATGTTAATCCATGGAATCTTTACTTGCCAAACAATTCAACACACAAACATGGCCCTATATTTCTGTCTTCAAATACACTGGGATCATGCTGCAAACCCAGTTTTGTATCCTGACTTGTTCATTTAATATAATGCTGTGAATTTTCCCCATAGCATTATCTACAAGAGCTGGAATTTTTATTAATAATCATAACCAATAATCATTTTATAATCATACTGTGATCTGTTTAGATATTATCTAAAGGGATATAGTGTAGAAGAATCTAAATATTCATATTCTGCAGCCAGATGTTCGGCCTTCCCTACACCAGCTGTATTGCTTGGGCAAACATTCCCAACACAGCCTCTGCACTGATAGAATGTTATCCTTTACAAAGAACTTGCAGTTTCAATGGCTAAAATTATGTGCAGTTGTTTTGAATTTATGTTTCTTTGTTAGTGAATTTTAACTTCACCTAAGCTGCTATTAGCATTGTACAGATTTATTTTCAGGTCTGCCTTGCCAGTTGAAATGCTGCTTTATTTGAATGGATTCAAGTCTATATTGCTTTGTTGACAAAGTCAGGAATCATATAGAGTAAATAAATCTGCTTTAAAGAAGTAATATCACGCTATCAAATAGATTATATTTCTATTTCTTTGAAAGCAAATACTAACTTACCTACTAAGTCAGATCAAACCCATGTGAAGACATCCATATGAGAGATCTAACCAAGAATAAGGCAGTGGAATACTTATGAGAAGAAAAGCAAAAACTCACTGAGTTGCTAGAAGGTTCCTGTTAGGATCTCATTAGGACATGATTTAGAATAACTGAGCATCATCAGTTATATCATCAGTTCATAATAAGTGATGAGCAAAGCACAGGAGGTGCTGGATACCCAACCTGTTAGACAGTCTGGCCAAGTTTACTGGGCTGTGCATAGAAACAGATTATACTCTGTCCTAACGACCACTTCTCAGCAGATATTTCTCAGCAGATCATTTCATTTACAAAATCAGCACAATTATAATTGATGTATTTTTGAGTGGGAGGAGAGAAAAGCTTTTTGAAAAGAGAAGATTGTGTTTTTTTCTTTGACTACTAAAAGGGAGCAAGACAGTATTTTCTGAATGTTTTGAATGGCATGTGTCTATCTTGACAGTAGATAAAAGATGTTAAACTTTTGAACAATATTAGGCAGTTGGCTTATCTTCAGAATCTTGAGAAAATCAAAGGTCTTATTAGATGCAGGGAACTGATATGCTGTTTCTGAGAAATAGGTTAGTAGAACAGTTGAGCTAGGAGATATAGTAACTTTAAAAAATAGTATATAAATTCCTATTGAAATATCTATATCTAGATATTTCATTGGGTAGGTGTATTAAACCTGTTCCTTACTTTCCAATGGGTAGTATTTAGGATGAGTCCAATATCATGTTATCACACATAGGACTAGTGAGCAAATAGTCTTGTGAGCACACAACATGCTCATACAGATGTATTGGCTATTTATTATACAGATATATTCATTTTGTGAAAATTTATTGAATTGTAAATGTGTGGTTTGTGTCATTTTCCTGAGTTTTGTACTTAAATATACTTTTTTTCCATGAAGAAATAAGAATAAATAAGACTGTAGATATGTATCACTGAAACAGATAAAGTCAGAAAATCCAAAGCAAAAAAAAGAAAAAAAATTACAGGATAAACCAGAAACAAATTAAAATGGCTACGTATAGAGATGAGACTAAGTTGGAAAAGAAAGGAATGTGGGAGCAAGTCGTCTCTGACTGTATCCTTTTATGTTTTGATTACTGGGCCAGGAAGATGTTTTACATATTCAAAATAGTAAGCTAAATGAAAAAGGAAAGAAATAGTCAACTTTAAAGATGAATGCAAGTAGAAACAGAAGATATTTAATTATATTTCAAATTGAAAATGTAAGCATACAGACAAATTAATTTCATTGACTTTTGAACAGTCTGTTCTGGCTAGTATCCTTATAGAATATATTCTATGGACAAAATAGAACTGCAGAAAATTTGAATGTTAATGTAAGAGTTTATTATTGTTAATACTGTTGGTGTCAGATGTATTACAGAATTGAACAAAGGAAATTAAAAAAGTGGAAACTTCCTAAATATTGAACAATGGGAGAATGGTTAAATATTAAATAAAACCATATAATGGAAAAATATATTACTACAATTAATAGCATGCTATAGAAATCCTCTAGCAGGACATGGTGGAACAATCATTGAATTAGCAGAGGATTTGAGGGAAGTATGAAGGTATCCCAAGAGTAGCAAACTACAGGGGTATATATATATATATATATATATATAAATATATATATATGTATGTGTGTGTGTGTGTGTGTGTGTATGTATATATGTGTATGCATGGATACATAGGGACCAAGCTAAGGAAGAACAAAATTTATAAGAAAACTATTAACTAACAAAC
The DNA here is from genome assembly GCF_000260355.1 of Condylura cristata. Lineage (NCBI taxonomy): Eukaryota > Metazoa > Chordata > Mammalia > Eulipotyphla > Talpidae > Condylura > Condylura cristata. Next base: position 44,459,450 of record NW_004567107.1, read on the forward strand.
AAACAAGCAGAAAGACACTGACTGCAACACAATAGTGATAGGTGACTTCAATACCCCACTTACATCAATAGGTCAATTATATGAAGAATCAGCAATGAAACAATAGCCTTAAGAACCAGATGGAAAATTTGAATTGACAAAAATGTACCTGTTCATAGAGTATGTGGACTTTAAGGTACACAAGAGAAAAATAATGTTGATAATGATAATAAAAGTAACATACCCCCTTTTTGAGGGGGTGACTAAGTATTACATAAAACAATTTCCATGTATAATATTTGTTCTCATAATATTCCTATTTATTGGCATTATTATTCCAGTTTACAAATGAGGAAATTAAATATTTTTCCAAGCAAGGCCTAATTTCTGGGATACAGTTCTTCTTATCTTTACTGACTTTATATCAACAAGAGAGAAGATGTGGAAAGTGTTTTCTTTCTTTTCTGAAGATAGACAAGTATATTACACCAGAGCTGACAAACTATCAAATATGGTCTGAGAACTATGGATGACTTAAACATTTTAAATGTAAGATTTTTGCTGTTTGGTGAGATCAGTTGCTTAATCTAGGTCTGAGATGTCTAGAATATTTGCTTTCTGGCTCTTTATAGAAAAGTTTTGCTGATCCTTGTATAATGCAATCCCTAGATATCTGTGCCCGCATGAGGCTGCAGGATCTTTCTGTGGCCTGTTAGGTCTTTTCATCTGACTTACTAACATTACCACATTTTCAGACATGCCTGACAAAAAGGTTGACATTTAGTACATCTCTGAGCCTTAGAAGGACTGGAGGAGGTCAATCTAAGCATGGGAAATTTATGAGATGTTAGAAGAAAATCCTCTGTGACTCAGCTGACAAGATAGGTGAGGCTCTCAGCTAAAGGAGGAAAAGAGTGAATGATCTTCCATTTCAAAAGGGAGGACTGAAGGCTGCCTAGGAAGTTATTTAAAGTTGTGGTGGATGGTCTCAGGAAGACCTAGATACCATTTGACTCTGTTAAAGAGTCTTGGAGAATATAGATTATATTTTAAAATAGCAAAGCTGTGTAGGTCAGGCTTGTTCTGCTCAGGGGAAAGGAAATAGACTTCAATGGCAAGGATCAACAGCTTTCCCAGGAGTCAAAAGGCATAATCAGGAAAACAAGAAAGCTACAAAGGGTAAAAGTTCTGAGATGATGAAAGTGGAGGAAAATGGGGATGGGTTAGCAAAGTCACAGTGTCTGGCATGATGATGGATCTAGAGATGGGTGTTGCTTCTTTATTCTACCTGGATTTAACAAAAAAATTATTGGTTTAAAATCTTTCAAAACCAGGACAGCACCCCCCCCCAACATTACTTCATTTCTGTGTACTCAGTCCTCTTTTGGCAGTGTCCAAAAGAAGGTTACAGACAGCATAGGTTAATGCCAAATATAAGAACAGGGCCAGCCACTTCTCACGAACAGGACCAGTTTCTAGGCAACTATAGTTCTGTCACTATATCTGAGGAAAAATCACAATTCAGTAACATTATTGACAGTTCAAGATTGTCCCAAAAAACGTTCTCTGTGGCTTCCTCCCTCTCCCCAGGATTCAATCAAGATTATGTATAGCATTTGACAATTATGCCATTTTAGTACTTTCTATCTGTAAGAATCCCTTCTCCCTTTACATTTTTTTTTTTAAATTTAGGTTAGGCTTGTTGAGGTATAATTTGCATAGTTATAAAATATTTTATTTGTTTTTTAATTTCTACAATATAAAATTTTAATTTCCAAAATATAAAATCAGTGTATCTCAGAAAATATGACATTATAATATTTTTTATTTTAGCTTTTCCTTTTTCAAAAACTGTCTAAAAAATGGAATGAAACATTTCCTGTATTATTGACAGGCTCCAAAATATCCACTATTTTTAGTGTACAGGTCTGAGTTTTGACAAACATACCATTTTGTTACCACTAAAATGATTTACAGGTAGAATAATATCATCACCCTTCAGAATTCCTTCAGGTTCCTTTGTTTTCAATCCTACTCCTGTCACTGGTCCCCAATAACCATCACTTTGAGAACAAAGGAACTTGAAAGAATTTTGAAGGGCGATGAAATTATTCTATTCATTATAATAGTGACAAAATTGTGTGTGTTATCTTTTCTAGAATAATATATAAATAGTATGATGCAGTGTTAATTTTCTGAATCTGGATTCTTTCACTTCATACAATGCTGTTAAGATTCTTCCATGTTGTTGCATGCATATTAGCAGTTGCTGTGTTAGTGGCATCACAGTGAGGTATGCAAGGGGTCAGCCACTCATGAATCTATTGGACATGGTTTGGTTTGTGTTCATGGAACCACAGATATCCCTCCCCTCTGGGATCCCAGGACTGAGACTTGGTAGTCAGGCTGTTAGTTGTCAGTGCACTGCCTGGTGCCAACAGGTCCTCAGGGGTAGGTGAGCAAGAGTGTAGACTAGAGTGCTTTCCCTGTTGTCTGGGTACTGGTTTACGTAGAGACCACAGTTTTTCTGTTAGGGCCTCTGCTTCCACAATATTTCTGCTCACTCTTCAAAATATCTGACTAGGCTAGCAGCCCTGCTCTCTTGTCCACTTTCCTACCTCTAGTCTCTAGCTGCAGATATATTTTTCTTCCCATCTTTGGTCACATAAATATGTGGTATCCTATCCTGTGTTGGTCTCTGAGGTGTAGGGAGTGCTTTAGTCTCATCACTGTACTATGGGAGTCTATCAGTGATGTCTTTTTCTGGATGATTTTTAGTTGTTCGTTAAGGGATCAAGGCAAGGGATGTTTTTAGTCACCACCTTGGTGATGTGTTAGATTTCTCTTTTTTTTGGTAGAAAGGATTGTTGTATTGCTTGGTAAAATGTACATTTATAATTTTAAAGCGACTTCCAGTTTTCCAAAAGAATGTGCATAATTTTCATTTCTGGACCAGTGTTTGAATTCTGTGTGTTCTCTTTCCTTTGTTTCTAAATGACATTGATTCCTTTTGAAGAGTTGATTGTTCTCCTGCTGGGGATGCAACATTTTGATTTCTTCAGGCTATTTCCTCATAATTAGGTTACAGGGCAGTATTTCTGGCAGTGGCACCATGTAGGTGATGTTGTATAACTCCCACTGCATCACATCAGGAAACCTGCAATGTTAGAATGTGTTTCACTTTTGGAAATAACTAAACTTGTAGGCTTAGTTAAGATTATGCCCATATTATCTCCCCATTGTAAAGATTCGCTTTTTTCCCTCTCCAATGAAGATGTGATGCTTGGGTTGGAAGTTACTTTGAACAAAAATTTTTTTCTCCAATAACCTTTTATCCACCTCATTTATGTATTTATTGATCATTTCCTTGAATCATCTATTATCTTGGGCTTGAGAATAGTTATTTTCTATTCTATTTCTATTTTAAAGCTGGTGTTCTTTCATAAAGAGGAGTTTTCTCTCTTATCTATCCATTTTGTTTTAAATATGATGGACTGAAGGGTAACACTTAACAAAATAATGCTATTCTGAAAAACTGATTAAAAATATAGTACAACATAAATAGGCCCTCCCTGGTGGCGCAGCGGGTTAAAGCACAGCACTAAGAAGCTAAAGCCACTTCCGCATGAGTTCGAATCCCGCCTGCCCCGGAGGTGACCACATGGTGTGGCAGTCCTCTCCTGACCCGCCCGCTGCTCCCCTCAGCAGTGTACTTCGTCGATCTGCCTGTTCTGTTCCCCATTCTGTCTCTGGTGAAGCCTCTCGCCACCCTTGAGCCTCTGGCCTGTATACCCCAGTTCTGTATGCACAAATAAATAAATCTTTAAAAAAAATATATAGTACAACATAAATAAATCTTAAAATATAAAGTACAACTGATATTTTAAAATCTCAGAGCTACAGGCTTTTTAAAAAAAGATTTATTTATCCATAAAAGAACTGGGGTATAGGACAGAGAGATAGGGAGTGAGAGAATTCACCAGAGTTAGAATGGGAAGTAGAATAGGCAAAAGTACTGAAATACACCTCTGAGGGGAGCAGCAGGTGGGCCACGAGAGGTCTGTCACACCATGTGAGACACCCTCCTGGCCAGGGATCGAACTCTTGTTGCAGCATGGCTGCAGCTTGCTTCATAGTGCTGTACTTTAACCTGTTGCGCTACAAGGGAGGGCCCAGTGCTATAGAGTTTTGAAGGAATTGTGTAACTTTTTTATTAATGAGGAAATAGAGGTCCTTTGAGATTTAAATTAATTTATTCCTTTATTCAATTTACTATGTGCTCAATTTACTATGTGCCATATATTGTACTAGCGAGGGAGGAAGTTAGGAAGTGGGTATAGAACATCAGTTAGAAACAAGATGCCCCAAGCCCCTAAGTCCACTTATCAGCCTGGTTGAAAAACCAGGAGGGCACCCTTTTCTGCTCTACCCACCAAACCCAGGTATCCTATGGTCATTTATCAATATGATTGGGAACAATTCCGACTAGGAGGGTCTCCCCCCCACCCTCAGCCTCAACTGAGTAAAGAGTAGAATGTTCAAAACACCAACATAATAACACAGTGCTAAAGCAGTGAACCAAAGCTCGTCTCGGGTAGGTAACATGGGCAAATTCAATGCACCTGGGTAGCCTAGGAGACCCCCCCCCACAAACTTAGTGGACTTCACTAGCATAAATGAATCCCATGGGCCCAGCTGATCAGCAAAAAACACATACAAGCACCTACTTCTTACTACTTCAGTGGTTACCAATTTGAGGCCTTCTTCACTTAGAGAGCTTTCATGTTCTTCTCCCTACCTACCTACCAATAAGTCTCTTGCTTTTTGGCATATTTGTCTCTTTCCTTGCCAAAGATAAAAACCGAGAAAGAGCCTACCAGAGGTCTTCAGACTGGGCTTTCGCACAGAGATCGCAATTCACTGGCACAGTAGAGATACCTTTTTTAAGGGCACTTTGTCCTTGACAGAATTGGGATTAGGACACATGTCTTGTGCTTTCTAGTTCATTACATTTTCTCCTGCTGTTGGGGAAAGAGTGATATGGGAAAAAGGAGAAGAAACTCTCAGGTTTTAGAATGTGGTTCCCAAATAACTAAATTTTGTTGCTTGATGCAGATACTGAACTCTACAGTAGCCTTTAATTTTTATAAAAGTTTTCTGTCAGAATCTTGGGGACTCAAATAATTTATATAGAAAACTTTATCTAGGTTCATTGTGGATGGCCTGAGTGTGATAGATTTATCCTTAAACTACCTTTGCATGTTATTGCATGTGTATATGCCTTTTTTCTACCCTTCATATGCTTCATGGATGTATGCTGTATGAAATAAGCTTACATCAGGGTAAGTAATGCATACTTTTACTTACAGCAAATATTTTAAATAGTTAAACACATGCAAATAATACAGATCATTGAATGGTGGTTTGTAGGTGCTGAGGGGAGGGGCAGTTGGGGAGTTACTGTTCAACAGGTATGACATTTGGTATGCAAGATGAATGAATCCAAGGCATACACTGTACAACATTGTGCTTATAGTAAATTATAATGTTCTATGCACTTAAATTTTTAAGATAGCTCTTAAAAATCTTTCTCTCTCTTACACACATACATACACACACAAAATAAATAATACAAACAATAAAAATGTGTCTCAAAGCTAACCTGAGAGAAAGTTGTCTGATGCCTCTTATTAAAAAGAACAGCAGGTTTGAGGAGTTAGTCGTTTGCAATGAAATCACCTGGTTTCACATTTATGTGTAGAACTATGAATTTGGCTAAGGAGTAGCTGCCAGATTCCTATTCCCTCCTGCTTGTGAATTACTTTAGGCAGTGCTGAGCTCTACCTCTTTCTTACTGACATGTGGCTGACTGTGACTCCCCCTCTGTGGGCAATAAATTAACCCCTGGGCTGTGGGGTGGTTTTAATTGGATGTGGAGATTTAGGAATTAGTTTTTGAAAAGATACATGAAAGAGGGAAGAGACTGGAGACAAAACCTCTTTGATGGACCTTTTCAATTATTCATGGCAAATCTATATACTTTGTTATCAGCTTTAAGCAAAGCAACTTTGTTGTTTCTATTGATCATACAATTTATTATCTTTATTTAAACTCTTTAGGGAATAAATAAATAAAAAACAGTGGAAGGAAAGCAGCTTCTCAGAAGAAAGTAATTTTCCAGGAAAGAAGTTTAATCCTTTTAGAATTAGGCTTATAAACTTAAAAGATAGTATCTGATTATTCTATTTGGTCCTCTTTTAAAAAGGATGCTGGTCTTGTTTTCTCTGTTTTAGCTGTAATTACTCAGGTGTCATTGCTCACCAAACTCTTTTTCCATTGTAAATTTAAATTAATCTACAAAGAAATAATAGAAAACACACTAAGTCTAGAAATAAGAAAATTTCTAAGTGATGCTAGTCACATTTCTCTATCACTTGTTGGTGCATATAATTTGGTTAAGCTCTGCAAGCTTTATTTCTATCACAGGCAAAACTAGGATACTAGCATTTGCCCTTCCTCCTTCATAGTTGAATGAAGATTAACACAATGTGATGAAAACATTTTCACATAATAACTCACTGCTTATTAAATTATTCAACACTTTTATGCTATTTAGTGACAAATCTAGTGGATTTTTTTTCAGTATAGCATATGCAATCTTACAAAATTAGAGGACCGGATGCAATAATTTATAAATTATCATTCTCATTTTAAGATTTTTTTTTTAATTTATTTGTTCATACAGAACTGGGGTACAGGCCAGAGGCTCAGGGGCGGCGAGAGGCTTCACTAGAGACAGAGTGGGGAGCAGGACAGGCAGATTGACAAAGTACACTGCTGAGGGGAGCAGTGGGCGGGTCAGGAGAAGTCTGCCACGCCATGTGGTCACCTCCGGGGCAGGTGGGAATTGAACTTGTGTGGAAGTGGTTTTAGCTTCTAAGTGCTGTGCTTTAACCCGCTGCGCCACCAGGGAGGGCCCAGATTCTGGATTTTTAATAAGTCTTCCATGTAGAATTCTACTGAAGCTGATGGTTTCTGTTGTGATTTTCTCTTAGCCCTGAGTGAAATGATCCATTTCATGGAGAAAGTAACGTTTTATCCTTTTCAGATGTTGTTTTCCTTCCACCATGTTTATTATAGACATGCGTTCCTTTGTTCATTTGACTCAAGCATGCTATCTTGAGCCCTCTTTGTAACTAATATTCCTCACCTGGAGCTTTGGTGACATTCTTTTCTCTTCATCTATGCCTTCTGGCCTTGCTGACCATAGTGATGCTATGACGGATTGTCTGTGTTTAGATTTACACCTTCCTTCACTTTTGTTGTTTCCAAATTATCCTGTTTATCAGTAAGAAAATCTTGTGGTTTTTTAAAATTTTTTTGAGAGACAATTTATTTTATTAATGAAAAAGTAATGAAACAATACTGGAGAGACTTTTGACAAGTCATAGACATTTTTAAACTAAAATCAACAAATAACTATAAGCCAGAGACATTCTATGGGGTTGGAGAGCAGAACAGGATCAAAACTGGGGTGGGAAGAGCACATGGGACTATGGTGAAGGCACATGGGTGAATTGGTAGTGGAAAGTCCACAGGAATTACAACTGAGATGAAAAAATGTACAAAATGAAGAATGATGTTAAAAAATATAAAATAGTATAAAAGATAAAGATGACTTAAGGAGAAATGTGAAAAAAAATCCAAAAAATCCACTGTTCTAGTGCAACAACCATTTCAAAAATTTCTTCTTTTCTGAATAGAATCTTTTATTTTAAAAAGTGTTTTTTTCTTAAGGTAAACATTTATTTACTCCTGTATAATAATTTATAGGAATGTCAAAAGGTCTGCATGGGCATGAAAAAGTTATTAGGTAAGATCTAGTTCTTTTCTTGGAGAGTGTATATAATTTTGATTACATTCTCTAACCTTATGAATGCAAAATAATATCATATGTTTAATATTTTCTCTAAAACCCTGTTTATTATCCTGAGGCAAAATGAGACTTTTGAATGTAAATGTATCTTGAGCCAAGATCCTGTAAAGATTTGGTTTTTTTTTTATTTTTTTATTTTTTTTTTTTATATATTTTTTTAAAGATTTATTTATTTATTCATACAGAACTGGGGTAAAGGCCAGAGATGCGGAGGGTAAGAGGATTCACCAGAGACAGAGCGGGAAGCAGAACAGGCAGATCATCGAAGTACACTGCTGAGGGGAGCAGCGGGCGGGTCAGGAGAGGTCTGCCACGCCATGTGGTCACCTCCGGGGCAGGCGGGGGATCGAACTCATGAGGAAGTGGCTTTAGTTTCTCAGTGCAGTGCCTTAACCCGCTGCGCCACCAGAGAGGGCCGTAAAGATTTGTTTTAAGTAGTACTTCAGTATTAAGCCACAAGAGGCTATGATACCAGTTCATGCAAAAGCTGCATGGTGCAAACTAGGGTTTGCATTCTGACTTTGGAACTTACTAACTTTATAAGCTTGGAAAGTTATGTAATCACTTTGTGTTTTGACTGGCTTATCTCTAAAATTGAGTGATGATAATAATGATAACTTCATTGGTTTGTGGTGATGACCAAGAGTATTTACCCATGAGTGAATAATTCTTGATAGACCGATTCATGGAAGAGGCTATCTGAACTATCTAGGATCAATTATAACTTGATAGGTTATGCTTTGAATTAGAGAAAAAGAGGAAAGAGCTGGGGAGATAAATGACAGAGGAAGATAGTGAAGAAACAACACTATAGCTTAGCAAAGGGGAAAAAAATGCCTCTAGGGAATATCTCAGGAAGAATATATTATACAGGCTGTATATTGTGAGTTCTGGGCCAGCTCATGAGAAGGGAACTTTGAAGGAGAGGAAAATAGAACCATGCTGAAGGACTCGATCAAAATGGAGGACAGGAAGTACAAATTGAGGAGGAAGAAGAGATAAGAACACTGACAATTAGGTGATCAGAAAAGAAAGAGAAGCTAAGAATTTCATGTGGCTTTTAGGCTCCAGCAGAGGGAGGTAAAAGTGAGATATTTGTTGAAAGAAGAAAAGTTGCCTTCTAGCTTTTCAGGAAGACAATTGGTAAGAACAAGGAGTGTAAATGTCTGAATTAATACTAAAGAAGTTAGGAGTATGGAGTGAGTGTCAGTTTAATAGAGAAACCGTATATTTTTAAAATAACCTGTGAAAAGGATTGACTGTTGAGGGAATGTTAGGGAAATGTTAACCTGGGGTAATAACCTAAACAACCTGTTCAAGACATACTGTTTTTAAGAGGGTTGTGTTGTAAACATTAAAATTTTACAATGTTGGGTCCTCCCTGGTGGCGCAGCAGGTTGGAGCACAGCACTGAGAAGCTTAAGCCGCTTACTCATGACTTCAATCCCCATCTGCCCTGGAGGAGATCCACATGGCGTGGCAGACCTCTCCTGACCCACCCGCTGCTCCCTCAGCAGTGTATATCGTCGATCTGCCTGTTCTGTTCCCCACTCTGTTTCTGGTGAATCCTCTCACCCTCCGCATCTCTGGCCTATACCTCAGTTCTGTATGAATAAATAAATAAATCTTTAAAAAAAAATTTACAATGTTACCGCATGCCAAGCTCTCCCACCTACCAAGAATCAAAGACAAGACTCTAAGACATTGTTGACATTCGTGACTTTTAATGTATTGAGCTTGTCATAATTTATTATAACAACTTTAAATATTCACTTGAAGTTAAATATGAATAATCTTTTTGTTTTGTCATTTAGAAACAGTAATAGTTATGACCAATTAAAAAGAAAGGTTTTATATTTTTAAAATAAATCTGCAAAAATGCTATATTGTGTCAATATCTAATAAATTGAAAAGTAGCAAAAAGTAAAAAAAAATGAATGGAGGGTCAATGTAGGCAAAGATACAGCTTCCTTACTGTTCTAATTAATGTAGTACATAAGTTTAGTGTCCCTTCATAATCATATGGATTTAGGTAAAGGAAGGGTGAGGTTGATAATCTGCTAATTGTTTTTCATTTATGAATAGCACAGGGCGAGGGGCAACCAAAACTAATTTCACACATAAAACAGTATGTGATTTCCTATACATAGTAGTAACTTAAGCAGTTCTTCTGCAACATGAACTAGAATGGCTACTTAGGGCCTCTGATGGAGAAACATCTTAGATTATCATTAGGAATATTTATTCTTTGATAGTGAGATAATTATACATACATACATTTCTCTCTTGTTCACAGTGAAAGAGTACAGAGTACAAAATAAAAGTCACTTTAAAAAATACTCAGGGTAGGTCCCTCCCTGGTGGCATAATGGGTTAGGATGCAACACTGCAAGGTAGCCGCAGTCGCTTCAGTGCGAGTTCAATCCCCCACCCCAGAGGTGACCCCAAATGGCATTACAGACCTCTCTTCTCTTGCCTGCTTCTCCCCAAGCAGTGTACTTTGTTGATATGCCTGTTCTATTCCCCGCTTTATCTCCAGTGAAGCCTCTCACTGCCTGTGTACCTGTAGCCTGTGCCCCAGGTCTGTATGCATAAATAAGTAAATCTTTAAAAGAAATACTCAAAGGTAGAATATTATTGAATTTTTTTCAACTTGTTTATGAGAAACCTATTCTTTCCCTGTTAAGTCCTAAAATCTTAAAGTAATTTTTCAAACTATTAAGGTATTAGAACCAGAAAATTTGGGAAGATTATCCAAAGGTCACATTTTACTTCAGAAAGCTTCTGTTTTTCTGTCTAGTACTCTGAATTTCTGACAGGTCACATCAGTGCTTTCTGTTGCATGAAGCACCATTGAAACATGGACACTCAGGAGTATCAGCCTTCCCTAAAATAAGTCAGGCCCATGTTGTGAGCCCTGGGCATGATCCAAGGTCCTTTCTTTCTTGACTCAGCAGCAAGTGCCTTCTCAAGATGCTCTGTTAACATCTCCTGACATGACTTCTGTCATTTAAGACTATCAGTGTAATATGAATAACTTTGGCCATAAAAAAATAAGGGACCCTCCATCTTTGAAGATACAGCACCCAATGCAACAATAATGAAGGCAAGGATAAATAGATGGGACTAAAGCAAGTTAAAGAACTTTTGTACAGCAAAAGAGACATTACAAAAAACAGACAGACATCCCACTGATTGGGAAAAAATTTTCTCACACAAAACTAGTGATAAAGGATTGGTCACAAAGAGATACATAGAACTGATGCAACTCAACAAAAATAAACAACCCCATGAGAAAATGGGCACAAGAGCTAAAAAGACACTTCTCCAAAGAGGAAATGGAGATGGTCAACAAGCATATGAAAAAATGGTCAACATCATTTGTAATAAGGGAGATGCAAATTAAAACCACAATGAGATACCACCTCACCCCAGTGAGAATGGCACATCTTCAAACAACTAGCAACAACAAATGTTGGTGAGGATGTGGAAAAACGGGTACTCTCTGCACTGCTGGTGGGAATGCAAACAAGTACAACCACCGTGGAAAACTGTTTTGGAGCTTCCTCAAAATGGAGCTTCCATATGACCTAGCAATCCCATTCCTAGGTATCTACCCAAAAGACACAAAAACAACTGATTCAAAAAGATACATGCACCCCCATGTTTATTGTTGCTTTATTTACAGTTGGAAAGGCATGGAAACAGCCCAAATGCCCAAAAGTAGATGACTGGATTTAAAAGATGTGGTACGGATACACAATGGAATATTACTTAGCAACCAATAAAAGGAAACACATGCCTTTTGCAGCAACATGGACAGAGCTGGAACAGTTCATGCTTAGTGAAATAAGCCAGAAAGAAAAGGAAAAATACTGGATGGCTTCACTTATAGCAGGAGTATAACAGACCAGGTGAAAAAATAATAATAATAATGAACAGCTTATATATCAGAGACATTTTATGGGAGTAGAGTGAGGAATAGGATAAAAAAACTGGGGGGAGGGAAATGCACAGGACTATGGTGATGGCACATGGGTGATTTGGTGATGGGAAGCCCATGGGGATTACAACTGAGATGGAAAAATGCACAAAATGATGTAAAAATAAACTATGAAAAAAGGGGGGTTCCTTGTCTTGGACTCTGATCAATTCCATATGCAAGAAGCTATAAATAGATATGGGACCTGGACTTGTTTTACCCATCACTTTCAGTCAAATAAAAGAGAATGAAAATGGACTATTATGTGTGGAGATCAGATTCTATAAAGACTGTGAGATAGGGGAAGTCAAGTAAATTTTTTTTTTTTTTAGCAGAGCCTCAATAAGAGCCACCATTCTGCCTCAGCTCTTGCTCCCAGTCCTGAATTCCCTTCCCCATCAGGAGGTAGAATGAAGAAGCTGAGAGCAGCTTTCTTCACATGTCACGTTCAGCTCAAGGTAAATCAGTTGACATTGGAATATGTTAGCAAAAAGGCCATATTTGAACTAGATTCAATTTTATATAACAAATGAAGTTAAATATTAGTGAAAGAAATTTATTTTTTTTTAAATGATTTGGTTTGAGGCTTTATGTTGGAGGCGAATAGTTGATAACTCATAAAGTTGATTTGGAAGATACATGATCAAGGATGTCAATTCTGAAAGAGAAAGTATTGATTTTGCAGTATAGATATCCACGGAAGAAAAAAGTACTTAGTTCTTGCCACTCCTTCCTCACAAAATAAAGTCATTTTACAATAGTGCAGAAAAGATAATAGACTTGGAAATAACAGAAAGTTGCCTAAGTATTTAAATATTTACAATTAAATTTAAGAGTATAGGACACGATAATTTTCTTTTAAAACCTGCATGAACAATCTGGGCCAGAATAACAAAAATTAGAAATAGGAGAATTTACATTTTGGAAAGAAGGGGAGTGGGAAAATAGAAAAGGAAATATTACTTCTGTTTTAATAGTGCTTTCTAATTGCTACAATTAATTTCTCAGAAATTGGAATATCTGGCAGATATTCATAAATATAAACAATTTCTTGTTTGCAAAACCAAGACATAGAGACTGGAGGAAGAGCCCTAATCCCGTTTTTAAGTATCCATGAGATGGGACATTTTTATAAAAAGGATAGCAAAGAAACTTACAGGGCAATGGTATATTCTCCAGTTTAAAGACCAAAACAATTTTCCGAAAAGTAGCAGAAGTACCTAGTGGGGCATAGAAAGAGGAGGAAAAGAAGACATAAAAAGTAAATGTTAATTCAGTGGAGCAGATAAGGAACATCCAAGGACAAATGAGGGGAGTCTTTCAGTCTGAGCCAGTGTGATGAGTGAAAGAGGTCAGCCAGCACAGAGAGGTCAGCTAGCTGTCGGTAGCCAGCTAGGGATGGAGGAGCTGGCAGAGGACTTGGAGATGAGGGTGATTTTGAAGGAGAAGTGACTGATTATGGAACTGTGTCAAGATCTTGGGAAGTCGGGGAGAGTCTGGAAACAAAGAAGCTGGGGCTGTGATGCTATGATGTGGATGGAGAGGAGAATATTTGTCACAAGGCAGTGAAGCAGCAATCAGTCAGTAGCAGACATTACACATCCTGGAGGGGGCAGAAGTGACCAAGTTCTTGAAGTACAGAACACCCAAGAGTCTTAAGTTCTTACAGAGTTTTGAGGGTTGCCTCAGCTAATCATTTGCTGTTATTTTTAATGTCATATGATGGGGTGGGGGAGGTAGTAGGATCCAGGAACAAACCAGGAATATGTAAAGTTATCTTTTTAAAGTGAGGAGGAAGATTACAACTAGAAATTTTTCATAAAGGTAACTAAGATGCTACATTATTTTTTTGCTAATATGCTGTAAAAATTAAATGCATAGATACATATGATACTTAAAATTGGGCCTAGTACATAGTAAATGTTCAATAAATGTTATTATTATTTATAAAAAATTACAAGCCTATATTTTCTGATTTCAGTGAACTATTCTTCCTACCTTTTCTGTTCTCCCATCTCATGGTTTCTTATAAATTCAATTAACTAGGTATGTCTTTTTCACTTGTTGCACATTTTAAAAGGAAAAACAGAAATGGAAGAACTGCAGAATCTTGTCCTTAATGAGAGTAGCCTTCATCTCCACTTAATTGTAATTTATTTTTGAAATATGTTTTGCAACAATAGCACAATCCTGGATACATTTATATATAATTCAAAAAGCATGGGCTACACTATTCAGAAGGATTTGGGCAAGAGTCCTGGCATATTTGACTATATACACTAGAAGTTTGACTTCTATAAATGTCATATTCTTTTTAATTATCCTAAGACAGACCCACAAAAGGCTGTACTTATCTGAAAATGACCTCATAGGGCTGCAGATTGGATGACTCAAAATTAAATGAGGGAATCTGGAAAGTCATTTATATCTTCTCTGCTGCAACTGCCTTTCCTAGCCCTCCCCCATTCCATTTCCAAATAGGCTGATAGTAATTCCCAGTAGGTCTGGTTAACTGCCATCCATGTTTGAATATCTGCTCCAGCCTGGCCCAATCACAGTTCTTCCCTAAGAATTTTTTCATATTAACTGAAGGAACGACATAAAGTTACAGGAAAAAACAGTGGAAGATTTCGGCTGGCACTTTTCCTGATGTGCAGAGACAGTCCAGTTAAGACCTATTAAGGAAGAATAAAACCAACACAGGCAGGGAAGGCAGACAAGATCTGGGGAAAGAAAGTTATATAGAAAGTAAAGGTAGCACAGGAGAAGACCTTTCATGGTCTGAAATGCCTTGAGTTCTACAGAACTCTCTGATCAGCTTACTTTTTTGATTCTCAATGAACTTCTCTGTGAAGCAATTCAAAACAGTGGCTTCAGATGTAGAGGTACTAACTATTTCAAGTCAGATCACTGTCCCCAGAAAGTAGATAATTAATGGACTGAGGGCTGAATGGCCAGGCTTCCCAATAGCCTATTTTTTCTCCTGCCAAGTTTCAATGTTGGTGCTTATGCTGTGTTCCTTTGGTTTGGGGAAGAGAATTCCTCTTCTTCAAGTTTAGTACTTGAAAATTATTGGACTTTCAGGCAAAAGAAGGGCTCTTTATTAGCAAAGTTGTGTTTTCCTTGGTATTTTCTTTTCAACTAAATAAACTTATCTCTTATGGGATCTTCCTGAAAGATGCAGGAAGTTGCAAACAAGCTGTTAACATTAATTAAATAAGGAGACCATTGTAACAATATGACACTATTGTATCCATGTGATACTAGCTTCATGGGGGTCAAAAGCTTTGTAACAAGGGCTAACTATTCACTCTGGAGAGAAAAGGGAACTTTTTTTTTTTTAAGCAGGTGTGTATGTTGGAAGTGGAGTGCATAGATAAAGAGTAAAAAGATAAGTTTGGGATACAGGGCAAAATAGAAATTCAGGAATCAAAATGACATCTCAAAAGCAACAGTGAAACACTGAAAGAATGTCTTCAAATGCTAAAAGGAAAGAATTTCTATACTAGAAAGAAAATGCAAGCAAAATTTTCAATCAAGAAGGAGAATAGAATAAAGGTCACTGCATATAAGGAAGGTCTACAAAAACTCCATTTCCCTTCTTGTCTTGGGAAGCATTAGAAAATATGCACCATGAACATGAAACCACAATTCAAGAAAGAAGATAATACAGAATGAAAGAATTAGGAGATTCGGCACAGGTAAAAGTGATGAGAATCCTGAGGCTGATGGTGAAGGAAGATTCCTGAAGAGCAACATGGCCTCAGGTAGATTCCAAAACTCATTCCTTTAAGGAGATGAAATTTTTGATATGGCTGAATGCCATTTAAAGAACAGGCTAAGATTTGTGTCAACCTCAATCCTATTGTTTTAGATTTGGAGTAGTGAATTTAGATGGAGGTATTTCCTCCTTCAGTCAATTCTATGTTTAAATGCAGACTGACCCCACTTCCAAGTTCTGGAAATGGAATGGCAGGATTCTGAGTTGCAAACAGTGGAAATCAATTCTGCCTTTTTTACACAGTAAAGCATGGAACTAAAAAGCTACTGAGCCTCTGCAACAGTTTACTTAGTGGGTTAGAAATCAGGGCCAGAAGCTATATGAAGGATTCTTGGGTAAGTGGGTGATTGCAGATTACAGTGGAGGCAGTTTCTCTCCTACTGAGAGTCATAAGGAAAACAGTTTTCCAATTATAGAAAGGGATTCAGATACTGGTGGACAAAATATGACAAATACCCAATATAAAGGGTAACTGCTGATAAGGCACTTTACTCTTCCACCTTATGTTCCTATTTACTCTTCAACAACTTCCTGTTGTGAGGAATCTGTGTCTGTCTCATCTTCATGACCCTAAGAACTCAGACCAGCTGGGTTCCCTATGTTATTGACAGGTAAAACATATTAGAGAAAAACAGAAAGGTTATATTAATGAAACAGATTTTGAGTCTTTTGATTTTATAAAAAATATTGATTTAAAGAATATATTTTTATTAAAGTATAAAAGCTCAGTATATTTTGGTTTAACAGTATTTATGATAAGTCTCAAAGTACTCAAATTGTATTTGATAACACTTCATACTGATATATACAGGATAGTCCATAGTATAAAAGTATTAAAATAGAACACATTTAATGTATAGACACTGAGATTGAGGGTCACATATTTATTCATTATTTAGTTTCAATGAAAAAAATTTCTTCCATTTTCCTCAAATCAAGGGCAACCATTTATAGTACCTTTTGCTAAACATTTTCATTTACTATTTCATATCATTACATGACAAAATGGAAATTCTTTTTTTGGGGGTAGTCATTACATTTGACTTCCCAAATATAAGAGATGGATCAGTTCTCTTTACTATTTCCTACTATTCCATGCTTTCCCTATCCTAATATATTGTGATTTTTGAGATCAGGTAGTCATTGCTTATGCTGTCACCATACATGTTCTTTACAGTTGAGCTATGATATCCAGTAATTTTCTTTTACCTTTTTTTTGTATTTTTTTTCTTCTGTGGTTGCTAATTAGTTTCTTCACTCTTACCTTTAATTGTTCCTAAATTCTTAGCCTTTTATCTAAGTCATCTCTTAATATGTTTAGTTGTATTAGACATGCTATTTATTTCATCTTTGGGAAGAAATTTCTTCTGGAGACTTGAACCTGCTCTGATATGGCATGAACCCCCCCCCCATATCTATTCTCATTATTATACTGTAGATTTCCTTCATCTTTCTCTAGTTTCATCCTAGATTTTGTGATATGTCTTATTTTTTAAATTTTCTTTGGGCCTCTTCCTGGTGGCACAGCGGGTTAAAGCATAGCACAGCAAGCTAGCGGCAGCCTCTTCAGTGTGAGTTTGATCCCAGACCCTGAGGTGAACCACATGATGCAGTAGACCTCTCCTGTTTTGCCCACTGCTCCCCTTAGCAGTATGTTGTCAATTGGCATGTTCTTGTTTCTGGTGATTCCTCTCATTGCCCTTATACTTCTGGCCTGTATGCAGGTCTGTATGCATAAATAAATAACTCTTTAAAAAATAAATTTGCGTTACGATATCTTTTATTTAAAATATTGAATTTACCTTATTATTTTTATTGAATTAAAATATTAATTTACCTTATCTTTTTAATGACACACATGCCCCACTAGTGTTCTGAAAACTGGCACTTAGAAGGAAAAATTTTTGAGACCCCCATATAGTCAAAAATGTCTTTTTCTTGCTAGCTTATTGGATAGTTTGGCTGAGTATAGAGTTCTTGTCTGGAAATAATTTTCCCTCAAGTGTTTGAATGCATTTATTTCTCCACTGTCATTTGGCTATACTGTTGTTATTAAACAGTCTAAAGTCGGCAGACCGTATTCCTGTGAATTGTTTTTGTATGGCTTAGGAAGTGAGAATGGGTTTTACATTCATGAAGTACAAAAATAAGCAAATCAGTCAACCATTCCTTGTGACAAGTCATATCTTCAGAGAAAATCCTTTCAGTGCCTTATCTGGAGAGTAATGTACTTATCACTGTTGTTGGAACCAGTAAGGGGAGAGAACTATGCATTTAAGATTTAATACAAAATTATCTCAGCCCTGTTTTCAAGATGATGCTGCTGATGCTGTCTCCTGGCTGAGGACTAGGAAATCAATTTAGAGTTTTCAGGTGAGATGAGAAGTATCATCACCACACTGCTTGGAGTGGGAAAGGAATCTGAGGATCTAACTGCCTTGAAAACAGACTTTCAGGCTCTCCCTGGTGGTGCAACAGGTTAAAGCATCACATTATGAAGCTCTCCAAAGCCATTGCAGCATGAGTTCCATCCCTGGCCAGGGAGCTGACCCACATGGTATGGCAGACCTCTTCTGACCTGCCTGCTGCTCCCCTCAGCAGTGCAGTTCAATAGATATGCCTGTTCTGCTCCCTACTCTGTCTCTGGTGAATCTTCTCACTCACCATACCTCTGGCCTGTACCCCAGTTCTGTAAGCATAAATAAATAAATCTTTTAAAAAAAAGAAAACAGACTTTCAACCCATAGATCTACTTTAGCTCCATTTTCGTTTGCACATCCAGCATACTTTGTATTGCCAGTTTTTGAACTATTTCTAGGGGACCTGCAGAGAAAATCGAGTTGTTTTTCTGCTTCCCCACTGTCAGCATAGGATTACCTTGTCTCATTTCTTTGAATTCAGAAATCCCATCTGCTTTCCAGCTTCAAAAATTTGTTTCTGTTGTCTCAGTTCCTGTTCTTTCTCCATTTAAATCATGCTGTAAAATTACATTTATTATCAATTTGGTGGAATTTGAGAGGGAATGAAAGTAAATGTGTGTACTCAATCTGCCATCATCCAATTTAAACAAATTTTAACATTTTTCCATATTTCCTATGATTTTTTTCTCTAAAGAAACAAAAACATGACACAATTAGTTGAAATTCCTTTTTGACCCTGCTCCAAATGAAATTACTCTTCTTCCTTCAACCAAGATACTAGTATCTTGAAATTGGCGCATATCTTTCTTTTTCATAGTTGTCAACCTTTGATACAAATATATATATATATATATGTCCATTAAATATTTATATATGCCCATTAAAATGTATAATATTGTTCCATTTTTCTTAAACTTTAGTAAATGATGTTATATATAGCTTTATGCAATATTTGTTTTTTGCTCAATATTTAATATTCAAAACATATGTGTGTTTGTAGATTTACCTCTAGCTCATTCATTTTACTGCTTAAAGACAATCCATTGAATACTGTCAAAAATCTTTCCTGTGTTTCTATAAATAGATATTCCCAGTACCTATATACAAGAGCTCCCATTTTTCCACATTTCCAACACTTGGTTATGTAACATGTTCTCCAAGTTTTTAGGGTTCATAACATGAGTTGTATTACCTGTGACACAAAACACAGCATTGGAACTCTGTCTTTTCAAAAGTCATTTCAACTGAAGGAGAAAGTAGAATGGAATCTGGGGACACTTGAATTCTGTTTGGATTCACTTCTCTATACCTTTAACTTTCCAAAATTTTCTTTGATCTTTATTGTTGTCACTCATGATGATGCCATGCTTTTGCTTCAGTGGATAAAGCTGAAATATGGTAATTTCATGATTTTTGATACATAAATTAGAAATGTTAAAGTAGGCTTCAGACAGGTGGTGATGCTGGTTCTAGGAATTCCACTCTTTTTCATTATCTTTTTGTTTTCAGATTCTGATGCCAGGTCCTCATTAATCAGTGAAACATAGTTAGGAGAATAGTTTTTAAGAAGAAGCTCACCATTTGACTTGTGCTTCCTGGTGTGGGTATGTCTCCAGAGAGACAGCACAATATGGCTACTGTGATAGCAAAGTCTGTGTGTAACCTTGTTAACACAATCATCTCAACATTGCTAAAAGGGAAATATCTTTCCTCACAGAGATTTTCCTCTACTTTCTTCATCTTAGGCAGGTCTCTGCTAGCAAAATGTACCATAAAGTTTTGACATAGCTCACCTATATTTCAGTCTTCTCAAAAAATCATCTCAAGACCTCTGGGTATTTTGCTAATTTTTTATTTTCTGGAGAACAGTAAAAGTACCTTTCAAATTTACTGTATACCTGAAAATATCCAAGAAACTGAAGATTATGAATATAGAGCAATAGACACACCTTTTAGAAACTCTTAATCATAAATGACATAAAGTATTTTAAAATTCCCAATTATATCTTCTCTTTTGTACATGATCAATACTGCACATCTTGTACTACTTAGATGTTCTTTCTTTTGTTATTTTCCTTTGTCACTGAACACAATCAGTTGGCTTATGTACAGCAAGAATGTAACTCAGATTAATGATTTTCTGCTGTTGGTATGCCTGATGAGTTCCTTCTTTTTCTCAACTGAGTTAAATGTACAAGAACTATGTATTTTATTGCCAGTGAAAATTCTTTAATATCTCTTGTTTACCCTGATTTATAAAATAATAGGGAAAACTGCATAACACAAACATGGCAATGTACACAAAATATAATAAACCTACTAAAATGCAGTTACTGACTGAGAGGTGACTTGGAGAAGTTGTCCCCTGATATATGAATATATGGAAATATATTAGGAATTATATATGTGTCTGTTTATTCACTCTATCTGTCTGTCTGTCTATCTACCATCTGTCTATCTAGTTGTTTCTTTGGAAACTGAATGTGTGAATCTTGATCATCTGGATTTCTGCTTGCTCTCTTTTGTTTCTTTTTTTTTCTTCATAAACCCTCAATCTTTTCTTTCCAATCATTGGTGTACCACTCCCATTCATTCTTTGACTCATGGCTGTAGAGTATCAAGCATTAGATGTCTGAAACATGGGTCTTCAATAGTAGTACAAGTGGATAGCACTTTAACTTCTTATATGTTTAATAAGACATCTTCCAAGAATCAGGTGATAGAGATAATTTGGTACCTAGAATTAAACATTTCAAACAAATAGATAATGCATTTTCTCTATAATAAAGAGAATATCTCCCTTGTCCATGAGGCAGATAACTACTGTTAACATATGAAAAACAAGTCATTGTTAAGGTGCAAAGATGGCTAAAACCATCTTGGAATCTGGTGGTTGACAGAGAGTGATATCCCTGGTGTAATAATTTTCCTATTGTAGAGAAATACTTTCATTAACTAACACTCTTTGTTTTGATTCTGTGTTCACCAAGTGAGTTTGTCATTACAACTGCATTCTCTGGGTAGTTAATATATCTAAAGGAACTGAACTTCTGGACTAGCGGGCTGAGTGTAAGTGCCTCTTGGTATTTTATTTTACATAATTTTGTTGATGTTAAATAAATACATCAGTATTCTATTTTCAAATACTAGATTGGGATTTCAGTTATTATGAATGCAGCTTTGAGCATTGTATTATAGAAAATTCACAAAGGCAGTGCTTCTCTGTGAGGCTAGTTTTGAAATGGAGCACACTTTCCTCAGATCATTGACTGAGTGAGTGTACCTATTGACACAAGAACTTCAGCCTAACGGGGAAAATAAAACAAGAGAAACAAACTATTTTTTGAGAAATTATAAAAATCTGGCTTTAGCTCTTTTTTTTTTCACAAGATCAAGATTAAATAACTGTATACATAGTCTAATTGTTAGGTCTCCCTATGTGTTCTTGCATGTTTTCCCTGCCCTGTGTTAGTTGCTTTAGTCAGTTTCCATAGCACAAGTACACTTGATAATATCACCTTTTTCTTTCCCAAAAGCAGTTTTTGCAAACACCATTTTTTTTCCCAAAGGATAAATAGCAGTATCAGAAATTTTAGTTTCTCTGTGGTAAGAATTAGGACTACTAGGAATATATATTTCTAAAGGAAGCCCTAGATTGTTTTCTAAGGCAGGGCATAAAGGTCCATGTACAGGGCAAAGTTCTTCAATGAGAAGACTTCTTTGGAGCAAAAGGGAAGGTTAGAGGCAGTGCAAACCTCTGGCCAGCCTAAGGCAACCACTATATCTCTAATCCTTGCTTTGGGGAAAAACCAGATCAATAAGAAGGATCCTTTCAAGACAAAGGAATAACTTAAATAATTTATCCCTAACCTATTCCAAGAGCCTTAACATTCCCACTGATATTAGATATTAGATATTTTTAACATTCTAAGCAAAGCAAAGAGAAAAAAAAATACTTTCCAGGATGATAAAAAATGATCAAATTTATCAGAAAACACTACCTTTCCCAAATAAAGAAAAAAATTCCGTGTGAAAATAAATTTAATATGCCAGATAGTAAATTTAGGCAGTTTTTCCTCTCACTGTTGAAAATGGCCATCTTCGTAGGCCCTTTGTCAGAAGCATACTGTGGAATTGATCTAGTGATGGTTGCTGTCGCCATCAGGCTTTTCTTTTCAGCCAGGGTGCTTTTGTTAATCCCTTTTTTGAAGACTGTGTTATTTCTGCCATGATCAAGAAAATTCCAACACCAGCAAAAAGTTTATAAATTCACTAGTGGCCCTTGACAGAGTTTGAATTTTTGTTTTCCTAGAAAGTTTAACTAAGAAGTCCAAACTGAGAACCCTATCACACGACATAGATGTTATTCCTGGATGTTGAGTCTCAAGTGCAGATGCAATGCTAATTCTGGGCAGAACGCTGATCATTAGATTGGAGGGCTATAATTGCATATCCACATTATATGTCGGAAGCCCAGTCTTAATCACAAAATCTCAGAATTCTTTAATAATAAAGCTAAAGCTTCTGAGTCTCAGTTTACACTTAATTGAAATAGCAAAACTGCCACCTTTACAAATGCCTTAAAAATTCTTATCTTTCATTAAATTTGTGCTTACAGGGATAGTATGACATGTAAGTTTGATACCTGGGATTTAATTGCTACTTGAGTAGTTGCACCACCTCACAAGGTCACCAAAGCCTATAGTCATTGCTTGTGTCTGAAGTTGTCCATCTGGGTTGTGTAAGTTGCTGGACAGAGCTGAACTTAGAATCGAGGGTTCTAGAGATGGGCTTGGGAGACAGACTTGTCAGACTGTCAACCACTCTTCCTGGCTAGGGAATTATATTCCTCCTGCCTTGGAATATTCACATGGTTGAGCCCCTGGCACCCTATCTTTGTCCATGGCACAACTTCTTTTACTCCCCTCAAAGACATAAAGGACATGTGACTCAAGTTACATAAGCAGAGTCTTCTTCCTTGGAATGGGGGACTTTAAACCTATGAAATTCCTGAGCAGTGGTCAAACGCTACCATAACTTGAATATGAAAAAGAAGCTTGTTTTTAAAGAGAGGTAAGAATGAAGAAGCTATGTAGAAAGACAAAAAAATGCAGAAAGGTATCTTGAGATTTCCCAACTTTCCAACTTCTGTCTCTTATTAGGAATAACCTATATTTTTGTTTTTTAAAGACAAAAGTCATCTCTATATAACAAAACCCCCTTTTGGTTTATTGTTTGAATTAGTTACTTATAATCTGGACAATCTTAATAAGAAAGAGTAAGCAGAAAGTGACATACTATCAGTATTTTAGCCTTTGGCTTAAATCTTGAGATTTTTTAAAAAAAATAGTAGTTTATTTTTTTAAAGATTTTTAAAAATTTATTTATGCATATAGGAATTGTGGTGTGGCCAGAGATGCAGGGGATGAAAGAATTCACCAGAGACAGAGTGGGCCATAGAGCAGGCAGATTTATTGAAATACACTGATGAGGGGAGCAGCAGCAAGAGGTTTGCTGCACCATATGTGTCAGTTCCTTAGTGAGGGTTGGAACTCATACAGAAGTGGCTAATGATAGAAACTTTGATAGTGTTGAGACTTTAACCTTTGTGCCACCAGTGAGGCCCCTTAAAAATTATTTATTATGGGCCCTCCCTGATGGCACAGCAGGTTAAAGCTAAAGCCACTTCAGCCTGAATTTGATCACCGCCCTCCCCAGAGGTGATCCACATGGTGTGGCAGACCTCTCCTGACTCGCATGCTGTTCCTCTCGCCAGTGTACTTTGTCAGTCCACCTGTTCTGCGCCCCACTCTGTCTCTGGTGAATCCTCTCACCACCCCTGCACCTCTGGCCTGTACCCCAGCTCTGTATGCATAAATAAATAATCTTTAAAAATATTTATTATAAAATTGGGTTTCATGCTAAGAGCAAATTTTTATTTGAAATAATTTTTTTTGGGGGGCGGGTCCTCCTTGCTGCTGCAGCAGGTTAAAGCACAGCACTTTGAAGCTAGCCATAGCCACTTAAGCTCAAGTTAGATCCCATGCCAGGGAGGTGACCTACATGGTGCAGCAGACCTCTCCTGTCTTGCCTCCTGCTCCCCTCAGCATGTTTTTCAGTAGATCTGCCTGCTTTGCTTCCTACTGTGTCTCTGGTGAATCCTCTCACCACCCCTGCATCTCTGGCTTGTACCCCAGTTCTGAATGCATAAATAACCTTTTTTAAAAAAAGTTTCTTTTTTGCTTTTTTCCTAAAAAATTGTTAATACAAATGGGCCCTTTCATAATCACTGTTATGTCAGCATTGCGGAAAGATAGCACTGTACTGCAACACATTTCATGTTTCTCTCTTTTATACTAATATTCCTGAATTGGTAGGTTCTTAGACTCTAAGAAAAGATTGACCTATTTGAGGACTCCTGTTAAAACATTTTTGCTTATGGAATAGTTGATTTTATTTCCTTACGACATCCTTTTTGACTTGGTCAAGTTTTCTTGTCTTATTTTCTTTTTACAAAGTAAAGGCAGTAAAAGTGTGGACAGCTGCCAGGGGCATCATCTGTACCCACCACTGGAGCCAACGTCAGAGCCATTTACCTTTCTGCACCACTACATAGTCACTTTTTCCTTTTGCTAAGAATGCGATAGCAAACATTTGTGACTTTTCAGTGTCATTTTCCTCAAATTAAGAAAAAAGAAAAATCGCAAATATGGTAATGTTTAACAACAGCATTTCTTTGAAATCTGAATGTTTTGGTCCTTAAATAGATGCCACTTACATTTCATTACTTAGAATTGCCTCTTAGGATAGTTTGCCATTTGAACACATAAAACCACTAGAATGAGTAATAGGAAAATCAATCTTTATACTTTCAGACTAAATAAACCTCCTCTTGCAAATATCTTACATGGATACCAAAGTATAACTAGAGCTTTTCTTTTGGTGGGTCATTAGACACCAGTAGGTGATTCTGTTTTTCTCTTTGTGGGAAGGCTGATTCTCAGGAGCATGGAAATTTTTGGATTCAAATCCATATTTCATTTCAGTGTTAAAGGTGAAATGGTGGGCTTTGGCAGCAGGGACTTTTTTAAATGAAGACCGGCTATGTATTTTTACACTGTTTACATTAGCTTTCTGACCTTCAGATTTCTCAGGTGTCGAGTGACACTAATACTTATCTTTCAAGATGATCATATAGATTAAAGATAGTGTGTAAAATGACTGGTCCAGGCTGCTTCTCTGGGCATTTACTGACACTGGGGATCTTCTGTTGTCTTTACTATCATTTCAATCTGATTCTCTCAGTCAGCCCCTCTCTTGGACAACCCTACATGAAGTTTACATGTTGGTCTTCTGCAAACAGTTGCTTTTCCCTTGCATAATTGACAGAGAAGATATAAGTGCTACTTTAGTCAGTCTTCTTAGACCACTTAATCCTCTCTAGCAAGTATAACTAGAAATGAAGTTACTTGGGAATATTATACAATAGAAAGCACAGATGATCATTGACAGGCTGAAAGAACATCTTGGCCCAACTTGCACTTCAGAATCATACTCTTGAAGTGGCCTAGTGGTGGCTGCTGCCATTAGAGCCTTTTTTTTTTTTTTGGTAGTCAGGGTGCTTTTGTGACCCCCTTATTCAAAAACCATGTTATCTCTGCCACAATGAAGAAAAATCTAGCAACAACAAAAAGTTTAGAAATTCACTAATGGTATTCACAAAATAGACACCCTGTCTTCTATTTCTCTTGCTACATGTCTTTTTAGAGTCAGTTTCACCTGGGTGAATCTAAGCTATGGGATCTAAGCCATAATTCTGTTTTCTAATAGTAAAGGAGACTAGAAAATGTCTTTTTTTCTTAATTCAATATTGAGAAAGTGGGATTTGAAATGTGGGGAATTACCAGAAGATTTTGGCATCCAGTGACAGATGTCCCACTATGATATTTAGATGTGGCAGAGGCATCTCACTCCTACTGCACCAAGCTGTTAGGGTATGAAGGCAGTCATTGTAATCAAAGTAATCAAGAATTCCAGGCTCTACTTTTATAATTTTGCTGCCCAGGTTACTAAGAGACAAGTTGAAGATATCATTCATGTTGCACATATTTTATTATTTACAAAAGGCCTTTCACATTATTATACACGTTTTTCCCTCACAAAATTCTGGAGGATAGTCATTATTAGTTTATATACGTATGGGTAAACAGCTGGTCCTCAAAGGTAGATTTTGCAAATAGTCAACCAGCTAATTAATTGTTAGCTCTAAAGGTACAATAGTGGTTTTAAATGAATTGGTTGTTTCTAACCCAAAATTCATAAACAAGAACAGACTTTTGAGTTTGATATGTGGGTTCAGATCCTAGCTCTACCATTTATTAGTTTGCCATGTAACCACCTTCAACTTGTTTTCTCATTTGTGATTTTTAGAATGATGATAATATCTACCTTGTAAGGTTATTATGATGATTAAATAAGGTATCATAAATGAAGAATCTACAGCTTCCCAGTAGGCAGTCAATGAATTTTATGTGATATCATTTCTGTCATCAGGATAATCAATTGTATTCAAGAGAACTGTGCACGCATATCATCCTTATCCTAATGAAGGTGAGCTCTAAGCAGTCCTAAAAGGAGGGAGAACTTACAGGATACCCAGGCAGATTGTTAACTCAATTTACTAATTTTTTTAAAAAAAGATTTATTTATTTAGACATATAGAACTGGGGGTATAGGCCAGAGGTGCAGGGGTGGTAAGAGGATTCATCAGAGACAGAGTGAGGAGCAGAACAGGCAGATCAATGAAATACACTCTCAGCAGGTGAGTCAGGAGAGGTCTGCAAATCAATGAAATATAGTCGCACAGGTTGCACCATGTGGATCATCTCCAGGGTGGAGGATTGAACTTGCATTGAAGTGGCTGCGATTAGCTTGCAGTGCTGTGCCCTAACCTGTTGTGCCACCAGAGAGGGCCTCTCTTTACTGAGTTTTTAATTAGTATCATTTTAGAGTTATTAGCAGTTTCCTTTTTCTAGGAGAGGTAATTTACTCATTCTGGGAAGGACCACAAAATGACCCCTTTTAGGTATTTAAAATCTGGCAAAATTCTATTCTTGTGTCTTTCTACTGATTTTAAGATCCCCAAAGAGCCTCTGAAGTTCTGATGGTCTTGTACAAAGCCCCGCTAGGTCAGAACTCAGGGAATGTCTGCCCTAGCTTTGAGAGGAGATTACTCTAGGGGGATGGTGTGTGAAAATATGGTTTTAGGTCAGCACCAGGGCCCAAACTGTTGGTGAGTGAACTCATTTTGGATACAGTTCTCCAGCAGATCCCTGAAAATGCTTCAGGAAGTGGTCTGCCTTAGGGAAAAGAGTTGAAAGAGCTAGAGAAATAACTAAAACTCCAGGTTGGATTTGCATGGGTACATCCATGGTTGGATTTGGTGGTGGGTCTCAAGGAGCCATTCCTGGAGATGGAATTGGGATCTTTAGCTTTGGTAATCACCTTGTTTTGAATGACTAATAGTGTTCCAGTACCAGCAGCATCATTGGAGCAAATTGTCAGTGCTTCCAATTCTGTTTTTTTCTAGTATCAGACTCAATAAACAAAACTTTTGTTTCCTGGTGTTATGGTCCTTATTTTGTAACAGTACATACATTGGCAGTGAACAAAGCATTTCTTTGGCTTGAATAATATATTACCTTTCCTCATAAAGCAAAAGAATCCAGACTAAATCTGAGAATTGAGTGAGCACACACACAAGGGAGATCTGATCATACAGATTCTTCATGTGGGGGTATAGAAAGCTTAGATATTTCTGCTAAACTGGATATGTGGGCATTCAGTGGCATCATCATCTGTATATAAGGTAAAATGTCACCTTATGGTGTGAGTACTCTCTGGTGAAGTCTGGGTCATCTCTCTCTCTCCCTCTCCCCTCCCACCACTCACCCTTTCTAAATAATGTGCTACAGAAACAAATATTCTTGAAATTGGAGGTGGTAGTTTATAAAAAATCAAGGAAAGGTGGAAGATTAACAGTAAACAGTGAAAAGAATGTTTTTCAGCCATATGCACGTAGTGTGAGTGGCTAAAATAACTTTTTAAAGGTTTAACTGCCAAACAGAATGCTCATGAAAAGATTGTACTATCCCATCTCTCTGCATTCCAAGAGAAGCCCACAGCTTGAATGGTCAAATCAGAAATGCCTGGACTCTGTAGTTATGGAATCCACCTAATCTGTCTGAGTCACATCTGCAAAATAGGAATAAACTTACCCATTTCATGGATCTGTTGTGGCCTGGTGTAGCTTGATATTTAGCCCATGCTGATTCTTTTACCTTTCTTCCTCTTTTCTGTCTTCATTTGGAGTTGGGGAAAGAGATGTAGAGCATAAGCCAAGGATCTCTTCCTTCATGCTTCCAAAAGGCTTTCCTGCTGATGATTTGATACTTTCCCCTAAGTCCTAAAAACAAAACAAAACAAAACAAAACCCAAAAAAAATCTACTCATTAAGGGATGCTGTTATTTGAAAATAGTCCAGGTATTTTATCAATTTGGATAAATTTATTGGTTTGTTATAGGGCTGGGTTCATGGGGTCATGGGCTCTATTTCCATACTGGTGGTTTGTTTTTTATAAAACAAAATTGCTTTAGTTCAGTGTCTATCCTCTCCATTCTTGGCAGTTGTGAATCTTGGGTAAGGAATTCAATTGGTAAAGGCACCATGATGAACCCTTTGCAGGAAGGTGAATTGTATTTGCCTCAAAGGGCATGCCTGCCAAAGAATGGGGCTGCCGTGAAGCCAGGGATGAGGCAGTCCCCATTACCAAAGGAGAAACTGAACCACTGCAGGCCTCCAAACCTATCATTAAATGTCAGTCTGAGAGGAGAGCCTTTTCAGCTCCATTTTATAAAAGAAAAAGCTGAAGCTCAGAGTAGTTAAATGACCTGTTGAAGAAGTCAAGAATGAAATAGAGAAAATTCTGTGGCTTTGGATTCAGACAACTTATCCACTAGTCAAAAGCCCAAGGTTACGCCTTCCCTTTTCCATTAAGGCAGACTCTTTTGCTGCTAAATTTGTCTTGGTTCTTTAAGCTTGCTCTAAAATTAATAAAGGTCTCCTTTGCTAATTGCACAATCAAAATAAATTATGTCTACAAATTAGGAGGCAAGGAAATTGCATGTGCATTTTGGGTGCCCTGATAATGTCCTGCAGTAAATTGTTTTCATATAAATTGCATGCTTAATTAATCACTTTCAAAAATCCCGTGTATTTCTCTGCAAATACATCTCTGCATGCAATTCATAAAATCCAAAGACAAATTAAATTGCCGATCCCCATATAAAAGTGTCACTGTTGGTGTATCCTGGCTGCACTCAGTCATTCTGCCCTCTTTCCAGTAAGTGCAATAAACCTGGTGAGTCTCCTCCTTTCTGGGTTGCCCCTGGGTATCTGATTCAACCTCAATTTGAGTTCTCTCTTAAATTACAGCCAGATGAGGCAATAAAACTAATGTGTGTACCACAACTGGTTGCCTTGCAAATCTGGCAGGCTCTGGTGACTCCTGAGACCTCTCTCAGACTGAAAGACAGTTCAAGGAAGTGAGCTTTTAGAAAACTGAGCCACACCAAAAATAAAAAGAAAATACTCTAAATACTCAAAAAAAAAAAAACCAACACTCTCCACAAAAATGCATGCATTGTTCTTTTTCAGTGCAAATACAGAAAAAGCATGAAAAATTGTATTCTGTAATCCTAACACTCAGATATAATCACAATGAATCTTTTCCTGTTTGAACAGAATATTGTGTTTTAGAAAAATGAAAATGATAATTGGTTAATTTAGATGGTTTGTTTAGAAAATTATTTTTAGAGATGAGTTTGAATTTGCACAATTTTCCTTAGAGAATTTGTCTGCTATTTTGAGCTCTCACTTACATGTGCTTCAGTAGGCAAAAGTTAATGTTCAAAAATGACCCTGGTGTGGCCTGCCTGCTGCAACTCCTTTTACTATAGTTTCTAGAATGAAATTGTGCTAACAGAAAGTGTAGGGACTGTTTTGCCAGATATTAGAGTGTATTTGCCAATAAGAACACAATGCCTCTAAGTTTTGTGTTGAAAATAATATATTTTTTTTTAAAGATTTATTTATTTGTACATACAGAACTGGGGTACAGGCCAGAAGCTCAGGGGCGGCGAGAGGCTTCACCAGAGACAGAGTGGGGAACAGAACAGGCAGATCGACGAAGTACACTGCTGAGGGGAGCAGCGG
>NW_004567107.1:44490283-44499589 GCF_000260355.1 Condylura cristata
GCAGCGGGCGGGTCAGGAGAGGTCTGCCACGCCATGTGGTCACCTCCGGGGCAGGCGGAAATCGAACTCATGCGGAAGCGGCTTCAGATTCTCAGTGCTGTGCTTTAACCCGCTGCGCCACCAGGGAGGGCCCGGGCTTGCCATTTTGAAAGCAAAGAAAACACAAGTCAGTAGGCAATGAGATAGTCTGATTTGTGGGTATCTGAACTGAGGTGACTGAGGTGTTTATTTGCTTCTTCAGACTTGAGGGTAGACGTCATATTGAGCTAAAGTGTAATGAAAGGCAGAAAATCCACCCAAATGTTACTTCCAATGATAACCAAAACAAACTTCAAAATAAAACTGGACACTCTTCTCATGCATTTTTTTTCAGATGTTATAAGTTTGGCCTTGCCTTTTAACTCCAAAGCTAACAAAATCATGGAGAATTCAAGGGGGATGTGGTTACTTCTTCAGAAAACAGCATCTAAACTGTTGCTTACAGTTAAAAGGCTTTTAGGCCCTTATGCCACATCTGTGATTGTACTGAGGACTTTCTGGCTGATTCAGACAGCTCAAGAGGCAGAGGTCTTCTCAGATTCTACAAAGTCCTGAAAAATTTGTAGTTTTCAAGCAAATTCTGCCTTCAGCCCTACCAATGTATTCAGGTGAGGAGAAAGTGGTCAGAGGAAAATACTGACACAAAATTACAACTCTCATTCCTTTCATTCTTGTATAAGAGAAGACAAAGCAAAATGAAAAGCCAAAATATTAACTACTACTAAATAAATTATGCTGCCATGAAATAGGAGAAATATGGTGATTACCAGATATGAGGGTGGAAACTGGAGGGTGGCTGGGGGAGAAGGGGTTATGTGATAGGATATTGGCATTGGAGCTTTGGTGGAGGGAAAAGTGAATTACATAGTTTTGTGAACAGTTGGAAAATCAATACAGTTTGATGGAGAAAATGTTAAAGAGTGTAACCATTTACTTATTTGAGAGAGATGAATGTGGCACATACCTGAAAACATACTGGGGGGATCGTTGATTCTCAATAAGCTTATGAAACCAGCATAGTTTGTATTCAGTGTTTCTGGAAGCCATCCATTTTGTCATTCCTTGTCTTTCTTGGCCTGTGAGCCCCAAATCCCGTTTTCTTCTCCAGTCATTTTCCTATTGAGGCCTGCTATCTGTTTGATGATAAACTTGTAGATGAAATGAGAGCTGAATGCAAACTTGTTTTTGTTTGGAAACAAAGTATCTGATAACTTTTCTGCAAATATCCTGTGTAAGACATCCTACACAGCACTGTAGTCCTGTTCATAATCATCCAGCGATTTCCAACCCAATTGTATAGGTCCCTTTTATAATCTGGACTCTTAAGCCTCATAGGAGTATTGTGATGACATTATTTTAATTGAAGTGTAATGGGCTTACAACCTTAGTTTCAGAAGTACAACTGTTGACATTTGTGGACATTGCAAATAATTACTATATCTATTTAGCATCTAAACTACTTACAAATCTGCAATAAAATACTATTGACTGTAGTTTCCATGCTATATGCTATCATCCCTCTACTTATTTTACAATTGGATGTTTATGCTTCTTGATTCTTGCTACTCATTTTTCCTTGCCCTCAACTCCTGTACCTTCTGGTTAACACTAGTACAGTCTCTGTAGCTATGCATTCATTTTGTTTTTCTTTTTAGATTCTACATATAAGTGAAATAATATGGTATTTGTTTTTTTTTTCTGATTGATATCACTTACATGACCCCCCTTCAAAGTATGGCCCTCCCTGGTGGCGCAGCAGGTTAAAGCTCAGCACTGAGAATTTAAAGCCTCTTCCACATGAGTTTGATTCCTGCCTGCCCTGGAGGTGACCACATGGTGTGGCAGATCTCTCCTGACCTGCCCGCTGCTCCCCTCAACAGTGTACTTCATCGATCTGCCTGTTCTGTTCCCCACTCTGTCTCTGGTGAAGCCTCTCACCGCCCCTGAGCCTCTGGCCTGTACCCCAGTTCTGTATGCACAAACAAATCTTTAAAAAAAAAAATCTCAAAGTCTATCTGTGTTTCTGCGCATTGCAAGATTTCATTATTTTTTATGGACAAATAGTATTCCATTGTGTATTGGTGTATGAATGTGTGATATTCTTTCTTCATTCATTCATTGATGGATACTTAGGTTGTTTCCATATCTTGAATATAGTGAAAAATGCTTCAGTGAATACAGAGGTGCATATATCTTTTGACTAGGTGTTTTTATTTAATTTGGCTAAACATCTAGAAATGGAACTGTTGAATACATAAATAGTTCTGATTTTGATTTTTTGAGGAACTCCCATACTGTTTTCCATAGTAGTTGTACCATATTATATTCCTACCAACAGTGCAACCTCATCACTTTTTTCTACATCCTTTTTCTCCACGTCTCATCATCACTTGCCATTCCTTTTCTTTTTGATAATAGCTACTGTAGTTGTAGGGATAAAGGACGACATTTTCTTTGAGGAGGCAGGTGATTATTTCTCCACCCATCTGTTCTTTTTTAAAATAGTTTATTTTTACAACATTTTGTACCTTTTTCCATCTCAGTTGTAACCCCTGTGGGCTTCCCATCACCAAATCACCCATGGTGCCATCACCATAGTCCAGTGCACTTCCCTCCCCCATCCCATTTTTGATTCTGTTCTCCACTACACCCCCGTAAAATGTCTTTGTTATATAGTTATTCATTATTATTATTATTTCCTCCCCTGGTCCTTTATACTCCTACTATGAGTGAAACCATCCAGTATTTTTCCTTTTCTTTCTGGTTTATTTCACTAAATATGATCTCCTCCAGTTCCACCCAGGTTGCTGCAAAATGGCATGTGTTTATGATTACATTTTTGGTTGCTGAATAATATTCCATCGTGTATATGTACCATATCTTTTTTTTTAATAGATTTATTTATTTATGCATACAAAACTTGGGTACAAGCCAGAGGTGCAGGGGTGTTGAGAGGATTCACCAGAGTGGGGAGCAGAACAGTCAGATAGATGAAGTACACTGCTGAGGGGAGCAGCGGGCGGGTCAGGCGAGGTCTGCCACACCATGTGGTCACCTCCCGGGAGGGCGGGGATCAAACTTGTGCTGAAGTGGCTTTAGCTTCTCAGTGCTGTGCTTTAACTTGTTGCACCACCAGGTTGGGCCTGTACTATATCCTTTTAATCCAGTCAACTATTTTTGAGCATTTGGTTGATTCCATATCTTTCTGATTGTAAATAAAGCAGCAATAAACATCCCTACCCATCCTTTTAAGAGCAAGAGCCCAATTGAAATTACAGTGCAAGACCATGGGCCTTCTGATCCTTGACACTGTAAATAGATGCTTATGAAATTACTTCCTCCTCCTGCAAAGCACACAGAAGACAACTATGAGACATATACATTTATCTCTGAAGGAGATAAACAAAATTGTTATTTGACTTTCTTTCATTTTCTATATAAATTTGTGTGAAATTTTCTCTAGACATAGCAGTCTCCTTGGTGCTCTTACTCCAGACACAGCAGTCTCTTTGCTGCTTTGGTGTGAATATGATGATGTCTGCTCTTCAATAATAAAGCCTACTCTTCTTTTCCTTTGTTATGGAGGAGCATTTTGGTGGCAGAGTGTTTTTTATCCCCCAAAAACCTATTGCAGCTTTTAAAGAAAGCTATGCCTATAGATTTCTGGGTACTTCTAAGAGAAGATATTTTGTGTGTAGAATGACTGCTATTACATGCGTTCAGGTGGTGACACAGTTTAAATACATCCTTATGGTAACTAGTGACTGCTGGCAGATTCTGACACTTCAGAAGAAACAACTACACCTAGAACTTGTTATAGGGTCAAAAGAGAAACTGCTTTAGAAGGTTGAGAAGCATCTATTTTGCTGTTATGTAGATACTTAGTAAGCATTTGTTGAATGAATGAATGAATCTCTAGTGAGTTTTAGATGGGTTTGATAGAAGTCTGTCTTGTTAGGATGCTGAGAAATCCCTAATTCTCTTGCTATTGCTTCTAAACAAAGGTTTTGAGGGAGCTAGTTCATAGTCTTTACCTCTGTTTCTCCTACTCCTCCTCCACACTCTTATTTCTTGTTAAAATCTTTAACTCCTCTACCACACACCATAAGAAACTGAACTCCATGCATCTGTTTTCTGTCATCCCAGCTGACAGTATATTTTCAGAACTCTGGATTTTCTGCCATTGCTTAGTCTTGTATCCGGGTGCAGAATCTATGAGTCTAACACAGGAAACAAAGTCTGTAAAACACTCTGGAATCCTGTCCTAAATTTCGCATTTTGGAGAGGTGGGGGTAGCTGTCAAGTTTCAGTCTGTCAGACTATCTGTGGGCTCCCTGGGATTTTGCAGTAAAAATGGAACAATGATTTTTCAGGCCTCTGTGATATTTTCAGGCCTCTGAAGGTAGTTGAGAGTGGAGAACTGAGTGGAACCTACAAAGAAGGTGTCTGGTTTTGAATGAGTCCCAGTGTCAGAACAGGATGTAGAAAATTAAAACCAGACAATAATGCAAATGCAGGAAGCATGGCACAAGTGTAAAATTAATTGCAGGAGTTTTGGTTGCTCAGTTGTATAAGTCACATTTCTGAGGCTCATAAATAATTGCTCACAGAATGTGGAAGAAAGGGCAAATTATTAGCAGGCAAGCATTTAGTGCTTCAGACACGTAATCAATTTAAATTGGATTTTTTGCACAACATACAGTGCTGTCCTTCATTTCCCAAGTCGGTGTTACTGGGAAATGAGAAGTAGGGCAAAGTAAGGTGAGGTGTAAGGCAAACCCACAGGCTTTCATGCCAGGACATCCATGTTTTGTCATGATTATGCTAGTTCATGGTAATCTCTCATGGCCTTGGTTAGCTGATCTACAAGATGAGTCTAAAGACCATATTATGCATCTCCCAGAATTGCCATGAGGAACAAGTGAATACCTATGAGAAAAAGACACAAGAGAAACATTGTTGACCCATCAGACTCAGTAGGTTCCACATAGCTGCTGCTTGAAGAATATGCACTGCCACTGACTTTGCTCTTTCAGGCCTTTGACCAAAGGAAAAACAATTTTTTGGTATGAGTCAAGTTGTCATTGAATTAATTATACATGAAATTGTTTAATGTTCAGACCACTCCACCTCTCAGACCTGTTCTCTCACTTAGCTATCTCCTGACCTTCCCCCACTGTTTATTGGTGAATAGGCTATATTGGCAACCCCTGAACACTCTGAGAGCCTTCTCAAATTCAAAATAAAGTGAGGGTGAAATGAAATGTTAAAATCTTTTTCCTTCTATAGATATATAAGTCATTGTAAAACTTAATAAAGTTTGTAACAATTTCCCTCCCTCTTTTTTTTTTTTTTTTTTTTTTTGTATAAATAGTAAAGGGATGGGTCTTGGCAGAAAGAGCAAACAAGGATGGTAGATTTTTTTGGCACACAAATGCTAGGTCTAATATAGAAACTGGAGCAAGTTGCCAGAGTGCCCTGGGTTGTGTGCTCTTGGAACAGAGCAGTCAAGCCCTGAAGGGCCTCCTAAAGGAAGAGTCAGAAATAGAAGCAGACACTCTTGCTGTCACTGTCAGAAGGCATGAAGTTCTCTTGAGAATGCTGGAAACAAGCAGCAGGGTGACCCATTTTTCCATTTTTTTCCAGGTGTTCTGATAAAAGCCCTGAAATTTTTGTCCTAAATCCACTTGCCATTTGATTGTAAGTGATAAGAGTGTGTGTACGTGTGAGTGTGTGTGTAAGAGTTTCCTGATCTAAACTCCCTAATGGCTATTGTGTTTCATGCTTTTCATTTTGCCATTCGTATATTTACTTACTTTGTAGAAGCCTGTCACTAGCCAAGGACACTCTTCATCAATTTCCCTATAAAAGTCTTAATAGTAGGAAAAGAAGGATTTGGAACAGGGAAGTATCATCTACAAGGCACATAGTATCCTAGAAACTAAATAAAGAGTGTGAAATGTAACATTATGGAATAGAGATCATGAGTCCCTCATATCTCCCTCCTCTCTCTCTATTTTCTCTTCACTCACTAATCCCCTGTCCTCTTCCAATCAAATGACAAGAATCAGGCCAATTATTTAGGACCCTTGTCAGCACAAAATGGAAAACATTGTTATATTATTACAAAATGTATATATTATAAAAATATACGGTGTATTATACACACCTATCTTTATTTATACTTCTGTTGCTATTCTTACTGCCAGGATCTGTGTATGTGCTCTATCATATAGCACATCTGAAACTGAAATGAATAATGGTGACTGCACAGTGACTTGAGCTTGAAGACAAGCATGTCTACATTTCTCCTCCATGATTAGCTTCACTAGTAGCAAAATTATGGGCTCAATTATAGAAGATTTACTGAGTGCCCTTTACTTCCATCCAACATAGATGCAAATACACTTTCCCACTGAAATTTTCACCTGCTCATTTATGTCAGAAATTCCTTTAAAGACACAAAACGGGAGCAGTTGTGCGTTGGCTTCTATCTGTATGTGATTTGTGTGAATGTGAAATAAGCTTTCCTGAAAGCTGTTTCTAATGAGGAGATGGCTTTGGGCATTTGAGTAGTAATAATGCCTCCCACTTGAACAGCCTTCTAGAATTTACAGAATATGTTTACATTTCTCACTGATAGTCACCTGTCAAAGCTAGGTCTTTTTGGAAGCTCTTCCCATATTAAACTGGCACCATAGGAACAACACAGGGATTGTGGTGATTCCTGAAGCCTACTCACTTCTGGAGGGGACTTTCCTTGTTTTAATTCCACAAAGCTGCTATAAAACACAAGTTTATACCCGTATGTTGGATATGACTTTATTGATTAGGTTATTA
The DNA here is from genome assembly GCF_000260355.1 of Condylura cristata. Lineage (NCBI taxonomy): Eukaryota > Metazoa > Chordata > Mammalia > Eulipotyphla > Talpidae > Condylura > Condylura cristata. The sequence goes on from NW_004567107.1 coordinate 44,497,163, forward strand.
AGAAGCCTTCTCCACTAGATCCCTGGCGAAAACTACCCCCAAGACTTAGAGCATAAACTCAGCAGTAAGTGAGACAGCAGCAACACTCAGCATCAACACCAACACCACCACCAACAAAGCATTTTAGAGAAGCTGATAAGAGATACAAATGATCTCAACAGTTTCTCCTGCTAAATGCTGAAATTCTCTCCAGTCAAATTATAAGGTCAAAATAGTGACTAAAGGGTATAGCTCTGTCAGGGTTTGCTTATCCAAAGCAGAAATTTCCATGTCACCTGCATTATGTGGGCCTACATGACAACTCTGCTTGCTGTATTAGTGGTCCTAACACACACAGAGCACCCAAAAAAGTGCAAAACCAGGTTTGTCAAGACCGTGGCCTGAGTTTCCAAATATCCTTGGAATTTCTTCTGATGGTCAAGTGAAATGAACTGATTTGTCTCCCAAATTTGCTTCCATATATTGTTTAACCTATTCAGTGCCATTACAATCTTTCAGACAACCAGTGTAAAATCTACAGGATCAACTTTACCTTTTTCTTTTCATTTGAAATCCTCATTTAAAACCCAACTTGACTTTTATCCCCTCAATAGTATACCAAGTCATTTTTATTCCTCTGTTAATAAGTTTGTTAACTAGCATCCTCTGTAGGTCTTCATTTCTCCTCCTTAAATAATACTGTCTTCTTTCCACTTGAGATTCTTTGGGGCAAGTCTGAGATACTTTTCCACCTTTGGAGGTTTTTCTGCCTCCAAGCACCTAAAACTATGTTCTATATATAGCCTTGACCTTCTGAATGCTTGGGGAAATGCCATGACTTAATTCTGTCATTTTTAGTCTCTCTTTCCTGTATGATCCTTTGATATTGGTGCTATTTCTTGATCAAGGGGTCATGGGGTTTTCTGATGTTCTAGCAGCAGGAGTTAAGATTCTTAAAATAATTTAAACTGTTCTCACTGATATCCAGTGATGTCTTGGCAACATTCTCAAATTGTCTTCTTTGATGATACAGTCTCCCAAAATGGAACTGCTTTCCATAGAGTTGAGTTTGTAGGGTTTTGTCATGATTCCTCTTGCTCCCTGTTCACACTGCCCCTTTTGTCTGTGTCTGACATTTCGTTCTGATGATGGTGATGCTGCAGCAAGGGGAAAAGAGAGTGTGGGTGGGCATGACTACTGAATTGTAGCAGTTGTACACTGATTCACTGAGATGTTTTGCAGGGCAAACTAGCTTTGCCTTTTAGGACATAACTTCTGCTCTATTCTATGCCTTGAATAACCTGTCTTGTCTCTTGTAGACACAAGATTTAAAGAATCATATTGAAGATTCTTAAAGGTATTTAAACAAGATGGCCCTCTGGATCCTCAAGATCCTGTTAAATGTGCCACTTTTGATCTCAGCTCAGCTGGGAAATCTTTTCTTTTGTATGAACTTGGGAAAAATCAATATAAGTGGCAGTGAGATCCTGAAATTAATCCCTACTCACCCCTGCTCTTTCCTTACATGCCATTTGATTGCTCCTGAAATAAAAATGGCCTTTGGTTACATGGAATATCTTACAATGCTAGCTGCAGTGGGAATAATTAGTTTTCTCTTGGAGCAAAGTGTAAGGTAATTTCTAAACTATTCAGAAGATGAAACGGAAAACAATTTTTTATAAAATAAAAGGGTTGTCTGGTTTGGGTAAAAGGATTCTCTAGGGAGTAAGTGGGATAATAATATCTTTCCAACCTCCCTGGAATGCAGGTGAGAATGATACTTCCTATACACTGACCTTTAATACATCCTTTCCCACGGCATGTTTACACAATGACTATTTGGCTGTAAAGCAAACACAGTATTTCATGTGTTCAGCAATGATCTGCTTACATGGGAGTCTGTACCAGTCAGAGGAAGATCATGCCAGAATATCAAGAAATTAATATGTGGCTTAGATAAGCAATGATCCTTGAAGAAAACAACAGTTTGTGAAAGACAAGACAAATGCCACCTGCCACAGTGACTCCAGGGGATGATCCAGGCTATGGTCTCCTTTGGAGCAAAAACAGTTTTCCAGTATTTTGAACAGCCAGCTGAGGTGGAACGCTGGGAGAATGGTTTGGTTGTTCCCTGGGTAGTCATCTCCCACATCACTGGAGTGACACTGTGTAAGTTTAAAGCAGCTGGTGTTTTCATGACACCAGGTATACACCCAGTATTGGTGGCACCTTTTACATCTATGTAGAATCTCAAAGGATCTGTGTGAGTCACATTTGCCTTTTGTTTTACCCTTATTTATTCCTGCCCCCAACCTTTTGTGCTTTATATATCATTCAATCCCAGTAGAAGGTATATATATATACCTATATATATTTGTATATATGTACATATTTGTGTGTATATATATATATGTATATAGAGGTATATATATACACACACTATATATA
>NW_004567107.1:44499689-44536324 GCF_000260355.1 Condylura cristata
ATATATATATATATATTACTGTATAAGTATCTATCTGTATATCAAGACATCTATCTATATCTATCTATCTATATATACATATATTATTATATAAGTATCTAGACAGATAAATATAAGTCTCTCTCTCTAAATATATATAAAATTTGTATATAAATTTTTATTTGACAGTGTAAGATATCTTTTCCTCTACACCCTTGCCAGTACTTGTGTGTGTGTGTGTGTGTCTGTACAGATAGATAGAATTATATAATGATATATGTATATCTATCTATATATAGAGTATGTAAGCACATTCAAAAAAATAATACAATAGTTTAATTTTACCTCATTTTGTGCCTTTTTCCACCTCAGTTGTAATCCCCGTGGCCTTCCCATCACCAAATCACATGTGTGCCATCACCATAGTCCAGTGCACTTCCCCCCCACCCCCCCACCATTTTTGATTCTCCACTCCACTCCTGTAAAATGTCTCTGGTATATAGTTGTTCATCATTATTATGATTTTCTCTACTGGTTCTTTACATTCCTGCTATGAGTGTAACCATCCATTTTTTTTTTTCTGGCTTATTTCACTAAGCATGATCCAGAAGGTATGTGTGTGCATACACACACATCTATATATTTTAATATAATAGTTTATTTTTACATCATTTTGTGCATTTTTCTGTATCAGTTGTCAGAAGGTATATATATTTTTAACAGATTAGAAAACTGTTGCTCTCAGAGGATTACTGACTTGTACAAAGTTTCAAGCTATTAAATAGTAAGTACTGAGACTCAGTCACTGACTCTTTTAGCCTAAAGCCTAATGCCACTGAATTTATGTACTTTGTACTGTGAGCAGAGAAAGGTCAAAGAGTTGTTGGAAAAGCGACTTTATGAGAATAAGTTATTGCAGGGGCACAAAGATAGAGCAGAGTGTCTGTTTTGGTCATCCCTAGGGGCAGTAGTCTTTCTAAAGTAGCCCAGACTTCTCTGACCCTTGCCACTACCACATTATCTATAGAAGAGCAGGTAGTTGAGGGAACATTTGTTAATTTGAGATTTTCATCTTCTAAGTCTATTGCTGTTTGTTACACCTCTCACATCAAATAATGGACATTTAAAATATACCATATTACTGCAGTCTAAGGTGGAAAATAATTGTGAAAGGGCAAACAAATTCATATGTAAATTTCCAGGTATGACACCCATCTGCTAATTTGTTCATATCTTGGACTTGATTTTGTTGACAGTATAATGGGAAACTGAATTGAAGTTTCCTAAACGAAACTTGGCAATCTGAAGATCATGGTGGGTGCAGAGAGAGCAGGCTTAAGATAGCTACAATGATGAGATGATTGTTTGGCCATGGAGTGGAAAAAAGTGTCCTTTAGACATTAGTTGTGTTATAATCATTTCAGCTATTTTAGGATTGATTTTTGTTTCTTTTGGATGTGGCACTGCTAGGTTTTAACCACAAGGGATCCAGGATTATTTGTATTATAAATGTTGTGCTCACATGTGCACAGAACTGTATCTCACTTGATTCTTACAATAACACTTGACATCAGGAGGAAAGAGAGAATCAAGCACATTTCACAAATGAGTTTGTGGAGGTTTAAAGACTTTTCTGCAATTACACTATTTTAAGAAGCTGGCCCAGCATAAAAATCCAGATTCCTTGATTGCTTTTTTTTTTGGGTGCACACTCTTAAGGTTATCTTTAAGAATACAAGGGCAAAAGATATGCTCAATTTGGGTAATTGGCTCATACCATTAAATGTCTGACTTGAATGATCTGGAACCAGGAATGTTTTGTAAAGGAATGTGGCAGATAAATCTGTAACATTAAAAGTTGAGAATGTATCCAAACACTTTGACCCTCTCTTTGAATATGGGAAATACTGGGCATCTGCAATTTTTTCCAAACCCTTCTTGAACCTATTTACTTTCTTGACTTGTTCAACTCTCTGGTAGTAACAAGTTCCATGTGTCTACCACGTGCTGTGTGAAGAAGTACTTCCTTTGGTTATTATTTTACCTGACTGCTTTCCAGGCATAAGTGCTCCCATAACCAGATCCCCTCCCAGCCAGTCATAGTCCCTGATATGCAATGTCTGTCTGGCTCACAGCCCTGACACACACATTTCTGTTGTTTTAACGTACACTTGGTGGCTCTATCTACAGTATTATAGCATGAGGAAGCATGTACCCATGGGATTGCAGCAGGGGGTGCAGACCCTGTCTATGTGCAGGAATAAAAACTAGATTGTGAATTGCCCCCCTCCCCTCAAATTCCCTAACAGCTTGAAAAGTGAAGATGGTTATTAAGAAACTTTTGTTTTTTGTGTGACTGTCCTGCAAATCTTCACTGTGCAAAGGAATTCCATACTAGTCCAAATGAAATAACTGCAAAATCATACTTACGTAAATGTGCTATTCCAGTTTGAGTCCTTTCTAGCGACTGACCTTGCTAATGCAAACATGTTCATATGGTTAAGATTAATGAGTCAATTATTTTTAAACAACCTATCCCTCATGTAGGCTGTTTTCCTTGACTTGACTATGCTAATTAATAAAAAAAAACATTCAATTCTCCTCCTATTGCAGTTTGTGGTTTGTCAGGTGCAATTATCAATAAGGTTATGGTGAATGTCTGTGTGCTCAGGCACCTCTAATGAAAATAGGATATATTTGGCTATGAAGAGAAGCACTTAAGGTTCCTCTTCAGTGAATGCTTGCAGAAGGAAATAAGGCTATGGATCTTGGAAGGCACAGACTGCCATTATAAATATAGTTGTGTTTTTAATTAAATAAATACTGAAACAAATGTGATTGAATATGAGATAATCCATTCATGTGGATATTATTTCATGTCAGGCCCGAAATTAATGCTTCCTAAGGCTTGCCTTGGCTCTTGCTAGTTGAAGAATGTTTGTACAAGAGTAGCTTTGTAAATACACAAAGCACACATGCTCAGTCTACCTGCACCAGATCCTTGAAATGATAGCATTACTTTAGGAAAGCATAACATTAAACAAATTTCAAAGTTATAGAGAAATATAAGTAGCAATTGTTCATATCATCAGTGGTTTTATTACTATATATAATGTTGTAAAGGAGCAAATGTACACCAAGCAGTTTGCTTAGTAACTGGCATCTAGCGATCAGTTAGAATGTTACTCATCTTTATTATTATTATTACCGATACTCCTTTAAAAATGAACTGTCTTAGCATTCGTAGTGTCTGATTTGGTTTTATATACTTTGTTGGGGACACAGCTGTTACACAAAGTGAGTTGTGTTTGTGAACAGTTTTGTTTTGAGAATGAGATGGTTAAGACAGAGTTCAAGACCCCTGTGTGACTTGGGGTACCAAGAACCCTTGGTAGACACCAAATCTTTAAAAAAAAAAAAAAGGAATAATTTGGACTGATGAAATCTTGGACTTGTGTGTTTTAGGATGGACTGGTGATTTAGCTAATGGTCACTTTGTCTTAGTTAGGTTAAAAATACTATGATTTCAAGCTTAGGGTTGGGACCCTGAGAATATTTGCAAATGCTGAAATGTTATCTGGGTGAGAGACCATTCCACAAGATCCTGTATACATTCATATAATATAAGTGACTGCCATCAAATTTTTACTTCTGCTTGCTGCAACTGAAATAGTTGTAATTATCTTAAGGACAATAATTCATCACTCAGGGAGAGCAAAAGCATGCCATGCTTGTGGAAACAGGATATTTAGTTCATCCTGTAAATGGCTTATTACAGGCTACCAGACTCTGCAGGCTCTACTTCCTAATGGGAAGGGGGAAAAGAGAGAAAGGACATTGAGAAACTGAAAATAAGCCTTATGAACTCATTATGGTCAGTTTAGTGTATTTCCAAGAGGACAGGGTTGCCAAAGAGGGTGGAAAGCTTCCTGTGACTTCTCTTACCCAAAAGATGTCACTGAGGCGCTGCTCTGGGCGAGGGAGTGCAGCTAGACTGTTGGTGCTATACCAAGAAAGCTTTTGTAAGGTTCTTGTCATAGGCACTTCCAGCTTATTGAGGTGAAGAGACCAGACATATAACCAAATGCATGAGGAGAGTCATGCATCTCGGACACAGTGTAAAGGATGACTGATGCTAAATGGGGCCACTGTGATGTGCTGCAGCCAGTTTATATCAGCTCATGAGAGCTATCAGCATCCCTTTTCTGACTATGTTTTCAGGATGTTATGTTGGTTAAAATCAACCACGGTGAGAGTATTTAAATTAAAAAAAATTGTCAAATACTACAAATTGGGGTTTGCCCCCACTGCATAAACCCAGTTGCTGAATATTTACATTAGGTGCTAAACATTCCATTGCATGTGGGTGCAGAGAGAGGATATATAAGATGAGGTATTATAGACAAGGGGTTTATTCTGCTATATATTTTTTTAAAAATAAGCTCATTACCTTTTACAAGAAAAGATGACTTAAGTTTTTATTAGAATTGGGTATTTTAAAGCAGAAACAAAAAATAGTTAATTTACTATAGTTGAAAGATGTATAGCATACCTTTGAAGTGTTAAAATTAACTTTTTTTTTAATTGAGGTCACACTGTTACAATAATGTATGTGATTCAGAGGCATAGCATCATCATAGTGTTGCATCTCTGAGGATTCATGTCACTGTACCGCATCCTCTGGGATTGTGAGTAGTGTTTTTAGGGGGAGATGCATGGGAACTTTTTTCTGAGGAGAAGCAGGAAAATGGGATATGTATCAGAAATATTTCTGATGATTGTAAGTATTAGCCGATGTTTTCATCATTACCTGCTTTCTGAGGTCAGATTCTGGTTTTATATATAAAACCTTGAACACAGTGTCTACACAGTGTGTTTTGCATAAAAGAATACATTTACATCAACACTTCTCAGTTACCCTATCTGAATGTATAAATCATTTTTACTAACTATATACAAAACACTGTGCTGGGCATTCTATATAATTTCATATATACATGTCACAGGAGATACTAAGATTTGGAGAAGGTGGAGAATTTGCTTAAGGTCACAGAACTCATAGCAGTCAAGAAAGTGTTTAAACCTAACTCTTTGTTTCAAACCCTACATTTTTTTTTTTTCAGCTGTTCAATATTTCCTTTCAAGTTAGGGACCATTTGTAAAAGGCGAAAGATTTATATGATCTGAAGAGAAACCAGAGTATAAGTTAGGGAGCATTTGTTATCTATATATGATTAGAGAAAGTAAGTACTCTGGGAATGAGAGAACACCAGGGGCTCTGGAAATGAAGTAGATGGTCTTTAGTTTGAAAATTGCTGGCTTAGGTGATATTGTGTCCTCGCTGTTTGACTCCTTTGGTGACATTTATGCTAGCACCTTGACTGATCTATGATAACCTTTTTGGTGGACTTCTGATTGAAAATGCAGCTTGACACACTTCTACAATACAGCAGAAGGCTGAAGGAAGACGTTTGGATTTCTTTTCCTACCCAACCTTCAATTCAGTTACCAAGAAAAGATCTTTCAGCTCAAAACACGTTATCTCCCCACCCTCAGAAAAGATGTCAGACAAAAATGTTTAGAGATAATTTTGGAAACACTTGAGTACTACATCTAAAGACCAAATAAGACAGATATGGGGTTTAGGATTATCTGTAAGTCAAAAATAAAAACTAAATTTAAGTACTTCAACAATTTGCTTTATTGTACTTAGTTCCTTTTATGACCTCTGAGTTTGGCTTTAAGCTATTCTTCAGACTGGAACATTAATTCTCCCTCCTTAAATTTTTAGTTGAGATTATCATTTGGGAGCATCCAAAATTCTCACAATGGTGGAAAAGAGTATAGAAATAAATCTGCACAGTTTAATTTTTGCACATGCGGAGTTTTTAGTAGCTGGGAAAAGGTTTGTGTTTAAGCACTGTCATATTATTAAGCTTTTAGAGTGTAGGATCGTGTGGTAACAACTGAACAAGCAGTAGTTGGACAACTTATAGATCCTCATATGTTACATTGTACTAACAAAATACGTGGTTAGAAGCAACCAGTGTACTCTGGCAAAATAAGGAAGAAAAGGAATTCTTTAAAAGGCAATTGGTAACTTGGGGAACTAGGGAATATTGACTCTTAGCAAGATGGATCGCAGATTCAGGTAGTAGTTAAAGAAGGCCAGGTATGGCTGGGATATGGTCATAGAAAGATCCTTCTGAGGACACTCTTGTTTGTCCGGTAGTAGTTAAAGAAGGCCAGGTATGGCTGGGATATGGTCATAGAAAGATCCTTCTGAGGACACTCTTGTTTGTCCGGTAGTAGTTAAAGAAGGCCAGGTATGGCTGGGATATGGTCATAGAAAGATCCTTCTGAGGACACTCTTGTTTGTCCGCTGAGATCTCTCCATTGATACTTGCCACCAAAGTCAGTGGACACTCATGTGTTGCTGGTTTGTGTCTCCCTTAGACATGACTTCTCTGCTCTTGGGTCCTCTGCCACAACCACCATGAAACATAGCTGACTAATCCCATATTTTTCTCTAGAAGAACCAAGGTACCACAGGGAGGATGCATGAACTAGGTTATGCCAAGTCACATGGTCACATGAAAGCCTCCTGGGAAGGGTAAGAGGAAAAACTGTCTTTTTCCAGCTTTCCCAACAGGAAGTGAATGCTGTCTCCTGCCAATCCTTAATTTAAGATAAACTAAGATTTATCGTAATCAGTGGGGAGTTTAGATGTTGGACAATCATAAAATAAGGAATGTTTGTTCTGTATCTCCTAATTTTTGCATGCAAGTGTGCCTAAGAGAAGCTGAGACAGTCTCATTTTTATGGAACTGTTCAAATAAGACATGTTTATTATACTCATGACAGTGAGTCTAATTAGGACACATTTATTTCTCTAAATCCACAACCATCGTGAACCTATTAGGTACACAAAGTGAATTTGTCCAGGCTCTGGCTTTGTTTGACTCAAGCAGGAATGCTCACATTGCAAGCAGACTTCTTTCTCGCTGTGTGGTTTTGCAATGCAGAAGATGTAAAGAGGTTTTCCCTGGCTTTCAGTCTCCCTATCTGTTTTGATCATGGAGGTTAATAATGCTGAAAAGCACTCAAGAGTATATAAGGCCTCTGAGGAAATGAGAGCTCTATGTTTTATGACTGGGACATGACTGGTAATGTATCTGCTGGGAAAGTTGCCATTCAGAGCGCAGCAATGAATACTGGATTCCATCAGTTCTCAGATGCTTCTCCCCCACCCCGTTCCACCCCCTTAGGAGAGCAGTCAGAGCCCAAATCTTTGTAGGGCAGTGCTCACCACTTTGTGAGCTCTGGAATCAAACTCCAGGTGCTCAGGTGTCACCCTAAAACATATTAGAATCTTAGGGGAGGAACATGGCTAGCAGTAGTATATTAAAAGCTTCCTAGGTTGTTCTAATGGGTAGAAATTGAGAACCACCGTGTAAGGCAAGCCTCTACCATAAAACAACCTTACTTCAGGATAAAACCGGCAATAGAGGGCCTCCCTGGTGGCACAGTAGGTTAGGACGCAGCACTGCAAGCTGCTCGTAGCCGCTTCAGTGCGAGTTCTGTCTCTGGCCCTGGAGGTGACCCACATGGCATGGCAGACCTCTCCTGACCAGCCTGCAGTCCCCTCAGCAGTGTACTTAGTCAGTCAGCCTGTTCTTCTCCCCACTCTGTCTCTGGTGAATCCTCTCACCACCCCTGCACCTCTGACTTATACCCCAGTTCTGTATGCATAAACAAATAAATCTTAAAAAAAAAAAAAACAGCAATAGAAATAGACACAGCACCTCCCGTAGCCCTGTAGTGCTTGTAGTGCCGAAGTCATCTCTCCTGAAACAAGTACTATGAGCAGGGGAAACACGGACTTGTGTTCCAGTTTTCCAGCTGTGTGGTCCTGGACAGCTTACTTTGGTCTTCTGTTTCCTCAACTGCAGTGATTTCTGTTTCAGTGTTTCAGGATTTAGTAAGACATTTTATTTCAGTTTTTTTTTGTGTGTAGTATATAGTAAGGGTTTAATAAATCCTAGGAAGTTGCTACTGTGTAGACCATAGGACATTCAGAGCATTCTAATATTTTTGGGTTCTCTAGATTTTTGGCCCCATCCTTTGAGCCATAATGTAGTCTGAATTTTTATTGTCTCAGAAAGAAGCTAAAAAGAACAATATATTATTTTAAGCTTGTCAGTTACTGTGACTATTTTGTGTGTGTGTGTGTATGCACCAGCATATGAAAGTTATATAAATGTAAGAAAAATAATAGGCAGGAAGCCTAAGGGTAGTTATCAGAGTAGCTAAAAGTTTCCTATTCAGAATCAGAGCTAAGTGACCTCATTAGCTGTACCTTGGGCAAGTTACCTGATTTCTCTGATACTTGGTTTCCTCCTCTGTTCATTGGGATAAGAGCAAAACTAGCTTACAAACACACATTAAAAAGTATTAAATGGCCCTCCCTGGTGGCGCAGCGGGTTAAAGCACTGCACTAAGAAGCTAAAGCCACTTCCTCATGAGTTCGATTCCCGCCTGCCCCGGAGGTGACCACATGGCGTGGCAGACCTCTCCTGACCCGCCCGCTGCTCCCCTCAGCAGTGTTCTTCGTGGATCTGCCTGTTCTGCTCCCCACTCTGTCCCTGGTGAATCCTCTCACCCTCCGCATCTCTGGCCTGTACCCCAGTTCTGTGTAAATAAATAAATAAATCTTTAAAAAAAAAAAAAGTATTAAATGAAGTGTTAAGTATTCACCCAGTGTAGTACATGGTCAGCTCTCAACCTGTGTTAATGAAGTCAATCAACCAATCCATCATTGAATCAGCAATTTTAATTTCAAGTCTAGGCTTCTGGTAAGCAATTTCTTATAGTTCTTCTTACACAGTTTTGAGACTCTTATGTTGTCAAGCTAACCCTAGTCTACATTGGTTTTTTCATGTCAGTGATAACTTACCATTACATCCAACCCATAAGGTGGTAAGAACTTGCCATTTTTAAAGATTTACTTTCACCTCTCTTTATAAATGTTACTTGAGAGAAGAGACTATAAGGTGACGTTGCCCTTGTAGGAGGAAGAAAAATCTGAGAAGTTCTGAGATTGATTACTTAATCATAAATCTTATAATCTTAAAATGGCTTCACAACAGTTTCTGTATTTTATACAGTAAAAAGATTTCCTTCAATGTGTCCTCATTTCCATTCAGTTAAATAGCATGCAACTTTTTTTAAACATTCAATTTTTATAAAATGAAGCAAGATGATATTGACATACTGGTCATTTATCTGATTTCCATATCTGTTGTTTTATTTGCTCTGTTGAGGTGTCCCTTGACTTGGGGCTTGTCCTAGTGGCTAACAGAACTCTAAGGGATAGATTCCAAAATGCAACATCTTTTGTATCAATTTGTGTGTAGACACAAGTGTCCTGAGACCGGGGTAAAGAGAAGACTGATGCTGAATTGTGGGCTATTTCTATGTAAAGAGTTATTTTCAGGGGAGTGGGGGCTAGTAGCCCAGGATAAAGGTCTTAGAGTTAGTGTTCTTTGGACCTAAAGAGTATTCTAGTAATCCTATTGCTTCTTTAAGTAAAGGGCCTAGACTAAGATGTTTCTCTTATCTTAGGTGAGAGTTAGGTAAAATAATTCTTTTAAAGTATTTAGTGAGGTTCTTGATACATAGAAATCATTTAAAAATCAACTAATTTGTAATAGTTTAAAGGTCACCATCCATTTTTTTCCAGCACAGAATCAGAATAATGAGAATGACTCTAGTATTTATTGATCATCTTTCAGGTTTCATAATCTTACATATTAATTCTTTAACACTTCCCAAAACATGGTGACATACAAATTCTTAGTCTTATTTTACAGCTGAGAAAATTTAGATGCATAGAAGTCAAGCTATCTGATTAGGTTCAGCAGAATTAGAAGCTGTAGATTCTAAATTTAAATTGGATATGCGATCTTTGTACGTTTTATTTTTCTATTAATGAACTACCATTGTTTTATATCCTTGTAAACATTTTGATAATTTATATATATGATCTTGAAGTCCATGATTTTTCTACATAATTGGGCATATACTAGATGAGGCTAAAAAAATTCAGCCCATCTATCTGCTATTTAGTCAGGGCCAAATCCAAGACAACAGTTTTATTGAATCAACCAGTTATAGGAATCTTATTGACCTAGTAATGACTCACTCAAGAAATGTTTATTTCTACATGACAGTGAACAGCCTACTAAGAAATATGTTAGACTCTCCCTCTCCCAATATTCTTCAAAAATAGGTCAAATGATTTGTTTTTGCCTTTTTAATCACAGATCTTTGAGGGGGCTATGTAAGGAAAAAAACAACCTTTTGGAATTTTTTCCTCATCTATTCTGTTCCTACACAATATAAAAGACATTCATGGGCTAACTGAGTACTTAAAATAGTCCCATTGAAATGAGTCAACAGTAATAAATAGTATTTGTATAAGCATTTGAGAGTTCTACAGCTCTATCACATTGATAGTTACCTAAAATTCATATCAATCATGAAGAAAAGGATGGACAATTATTAGTTCTATTTATTTTGCTTTTCTTTTGAAGAAACTATAAGCTTAGAATTTTAAGAATTTTAGTGTATATCCTGAGGTAATAAGTAACTAAATTCAAATCTGAATCTAATTCCGAAGCAGGAGCTCTTTACCTCACTGCTCAAAGCGTGTGTGTGTGTGTGTGTGTGTGTGTTGGAGAGGGGTGTCCCTGGACTAGATAGGAAATCAGCTGTTTTGGGGCTTGTCAGAAATGCAGAATCTTTGATCTTATCTCAGACCAGCTGAGTCTAAAGGTATAGATTAGCAAAACTGCCTTGTGATTAGAATATTAAAATATTCTTCTCTGAGAAGAGCTCATTACCAGGCAATGTCACCTATTACACTTGTGGCATTAGTATTAACTATAATAATGTAAAAGCACAAGGCTGGCCATAAGTAAGAATTCAGTAGTCTCCAACAAGTGCTGCACCCTGCCCCTGTTTAGTAAATTGGAGTTGACTTGCTTTTTTAAGCATCATGTTTAAAATTGTTTTCGTTCTCTCTCTGAATCATATTTTGGGAAGAATAAAATGACTAAGTCAGGGTGAGATGATAGAGGTTGCTCAGAAAGTAGGTGATAAGCCAGGTGGAAAGGGAGTCTAAGCCACTGGGCATGGTGCCAGGAAGTTCCCTGGTTCTGTACAGCATGTCCACAGTTGACTCCACCTGAGAACTTCAAAGCAGTTATGTCTAGTTCACTTAGGGACAGGATATACTGAGGCCACATGCCCTGCATGAGGAAACCCTCTTCAAACAGCATCTGGCTAGCAATCATTGAAGCCCAGCCAAGCCCCAGAGAGCCTGGGTGAGGCTTTCTTTGTCCAACACCTGGGCTTTCTTTTCTTAAAATGTCAGTTGTACTTTTAAGAAATGTGTGCTTTCCAGATGGATACACTCAGTTATGCCCCCACCCCTGGAAGAAGTGTCCACCGAGGGCCCAGTGGCTGCTGGCATCATGGTCCAGGCTAGTGCATTGTCTTTGTCCCAGGATCCTTCTCTGTTCTCAACCAGATCATGCTGCGAGTGAGGAAGAGCATGTTTTAGCACATTTTTGCCCTGCTGTAAAAACACGGAATTTATGAGCATGCCGGCTTGAAAAGAGGGCCTAGGGAATCATTACTGAAAGCATAAAAGACTAATTTTCCCCATAAAGTGGCAGCAATAAATGTCCTGTAAATATGGGCCTCCACTGGCTCCTACTTCAAAAGCATATTTTTACCCCCAATCCAGGAAAGTCTATTTTTTGTTTAAGCAGAGTAAATGACAGACTCGGCAACGACTCTGACACACTGAAGTAAGGCAGTATGTACTGAGGAGAGGGAGAGTAAGCCAGAAGCACAGAACTCTGACTGCCTCTAGTCTGGAAAGGAGGAAGGGAGTAGTAGAGGGAAGATGGGAAGGAAGGGAAGTAGGGAGGAAGAGATGGAGTGAGGGAGGATGGGAAGGAGGGGAGGAAGAAAGAAAGGATGGAGGGTGTGGGTGTGGGCAGCAGCAAAAGCTAGTAAAGGGGCAGCAAAGGAAACCATCAGTGTGTGAAAGTTTTACGATGGTAAAGTGGAGGTATTACCTTTCTGAGACTTTAGGAACCTGGGAGGATTAATCTCCTGGTCGTTAAGTATTCAGAAAAAAAGTTTTTAATGATAGTTTTTCTAGAGTTCTATAGATTGCTCTTGCCCCCCAATTTGTAGGTGTGATTAAGCCCTGAAATCCAGGGAGTTCTGGACGTTTAAATTCTCAAACAGCAGAAGCTTGATTGAGGAACTCAGAGGTTGGAGTAGTCACAGGCACATGAGGAGGAGGAACTGCTCACCGGCTTCATCCCTGGATGGATGCTGTGTGGTATGTAGCAGGATCTACTTGTTGAGCAAAGACAAGGAGCAATATGTTCTTGCATTGTCAGTATGAGACCAAGCAGTAGTGTTGGCTTAAAATTTTTAAAAGACAGAATATGCAAGTAGAATGTTCTAGAAAATTACTCTCCCTCTCCTCAGTACATACTGCCTACCGGACTCATTGATAGTTCTTCAGATTTTGCTCTCTACACCTAGGACAATAGGGTTGATGGAGGAGTTTCATGCTGAGAAGATCCAGGACAGGAGGCCCCAGCTGGAGGTTTGAGGGTAGAGGAGAAGGCAGCAGCACAGCTGATAAATTTCTACTGCTGCTGTCACCTCTGTAACCTGGATAAAAATCCCAGCTTAAAAGGCAGAATGATTGGACAGGGATTGGGATAAAATAGCCAAGAATAAGGACTGAGGAATCAGACAAGGTGGGTGCAAACCTCAGTTTGACTAGTTGGTAGCTGTGTGAGCTTGATAAATAATTTTAATTTGTGCCTTAGATTCCTTAGTTATAAAGTGAGGATAATAATAAGGCTGGTATGAGAGTTATAGGAGTTAGTATTTGTAAATGACTTACATCAATGCCTGACACATGGTAATTCCACAGATTGTTCAAGTTGGCTTCATATTTATGTTGGCTACTGTTATGAATTAGGTCAATTTTCTACTTTACTTACTATACATCATATCCTGGAGAATATCTGCTATAATAAACTGGCTGTGTTCATTCCTTACATACACCTTGGAGGCATTGTGAGCAAGATTTTGTTTATATATTTAATCAATGAAAATCATACATTTTTCAGATGAACTCTATGACTGGTGTTTGACTCTGGGAAATTGCTCCTCCTTCCCCTCCTCTGTCATACTCTGGGGCTTTATTTGAGAGGACTGAGGATTAGGCATGTATGAATTTGTAAGTTTCTGGTGACTGCACTTAAATTCCTGAGGCCTGAGTTTTGATCTCATCTTTCCATTTCTTTCCTACTTTACTGCCATTGTTTGAATGTGACCTCTACTCTTCCCCACAAGGCATTTTTTCAGATGCTTGGAGTTCATTACCACCATGACCACATTGAGGACAAAACTTAGTTTGCCCACTCTAGGGCACCATCCTTTCCCTCCATGGTATTACATCTCTCCCATGCCAATGTCTTACTCAGTTACCTGTAGGTTTCAAAGGAGGAGCTTCTGAGAGACTTTCTGTGGTGCATCTTGACTGGGACCAGATGCTGGGAGTTCAGAACCAGGTAGGGATAGGGCAGGTTGCTGCTGGGGAAAGCCAATTTTGTCCCACAACTGCCATACCCACACTTTTCTAGGTGAAGGTGGAGAGACAAACCTGTCACTTCTGAATGCTGGGAAACAGGTTGAGCATCAGCAATCAACCAGTTAGATAAAAGAGTGTTTGCAAGTGCCTCAAAAAGACCTTTGAATTATAGGAAATTAAAACAAAGGGTAAGATACATCCATCAGCTACAAAAAATGTGAACAGTTTTAAAACTGCTTTAAAATAAATTGGGAAATAAATTGGGAAAATCAATTTCTGAGTTATTAATCATGACCTACAAGAATAACAGGAGCTCAGAAATGGAATAAGGACTGGTGAATTAAAAAATAAAGATTTGAATGGTAAACTGACTAGGAAGAGGACTTAGATAGGGAGGAAGAAACATTTTAGGTGGACAGTGGAATGTAGATCATGAGCACTGTTGTCCATGATGGCCAGAAGGTGACAGTTCAGGAGGATGAGAATAAGAATACCAAAACCCCCTTAGAAACACTGTACAACAGGACCTCAACTAATGTCTTTTTTCAGTGTCATTTTGTTACAATGCTAAGAAGAAAAAAATATATCCTGGTCTATGCTATGCTATAAATATCACCTTATTTGAAGACCTGCTTTTGGTATATGTTGTTTTGTTTAAAGATGTAGTTTCCAAGAACATATGGATGGTATTAAGTGAGGATGTGCTGAAGTTCTTGGATTCTCAAGCAAATTCCTGTGCAATAACTGACAGGAAGTAGAATTGCTTTGGTGGAAGATTGGAAAACTTGCTAAAGTGAATACGCAGATCTTGCAAAAGTGAGAGAGTCCTGCCTAACACCAATGTAGTCAGGAAATTGTGTGTCTGGCTCTTTTACCCAAATTTATGAATTTCTTTGCTGAAATGGACCAGTTTGAATGAAATTGTTGTTTGGATATCTCGGGCCCCAGACTCTGCTCTTTGTCCTTTTTCCTTCCATTTTATAACCCAACCTACTTCTTTTGCTTTGTCTCAGATAAATCACCTTGGGTCTGAATAAAGTCCAGACAGAGGGTGCAAAAGACCTATCCCAGTACTTACTCTTTCTTTTATTTGTTTAAACAAAAGATAGGCCTAGGCCCATGCTATTGGAAATAATTAGCACTCTGCCTTAGCTGGTTTGAGGTACTTGCTAATATAGTAGGCCTTTTAAAAAATAAAACATGAGAAATGAATATATTAATTTAACCTCATGCTTTATTATTGACCATCGTTTTCAACCTTTCTGTGCTGTCATCCACCTCCGAGAACCTTTATCAAGCTGATGTTGGCACCAATTCAGATTACTTCAGTGTAAATTTGGATTTTTCACTTCCTGCTGCTTAATAACAATCAGTGGTTTGTCCCCATTGTATCATTAGCACCTTCTTCCTTCAGGTGCTGACTAGGAGCTGCAGAAAGCCCCCAAGCCTATAGCAATTTACACCTATTGACTTTCCCATGGAGCTAATTCATCTTCATGATCTGTCAGATTCTTCATTCAACTTCTTAGCTCTCTCACCAGCCTTGTGGAGTTGGCCTATCTAGAATCAATTGATTTTTGAGCCTTATAATAAGATTAGGGAGATGAGGAACTTTGTATATCATCTTCTTGAAAGCTTTTGATTTCCAAATGATAAAAATAAAGGTCAGAGGTTAAGTGATTTATTGGAAGTTACACAGGAAAGAGTAGTGGCAGGACTGGCCATAGACTTTGTTCCCCAATACTCATTTAATATTCTTTAAACTGCCCTGATAGTATCTTGGGACTAAGCAGGTACCCCCTGACCTCCTCAGCTCTTAGATGTGTGATTTTTTTGTGGTGGAACTGCTGAGGCCCCAGCAGTGAGGTGTTGTCTATGTAGGTGGAATGGTCAAATTTTAAAATAAATGAAAAAAGCTAAAAATCAAAGGTTGCAGAAAGTTTAGAATGCTGTAATACAGGGTGTCCTTTTATTCCTTACTATAATGTTGGGTCAAATGGCTACTCTTCACTTTCCCTTTTCTTTGCAAATCCCAGCATCTGGTTAGTCATCAATCCAACTGTGTGTTAAGTCTTGAAAATATTTTTTGAATTTTTTTGCCCATACCTGCCCTAAAATCTCTCCTATTTCCAGCAAGTATCCCTGATCCTTCATACTTAAGCCCTGTAAATCTGTCTTCCATTCTAGTATCACAGTCTAAAACTTATCCTGTCCGTTCTCAGTACATATTATAGGTGGTGATATCATTCTTAGAGAAAATCTCCAAACTGAGCCACACAAACTTATTACAAGGTGTATGTGTTTAGTGGATTTTAAGAAATCATTATCTACATCTTCGATATCCAGTTGAGCCTGCAATCACAAGATTCTTCTGTCCGTTACAAAAGATTGTCTTCTACCCATCCTAAATCTTACTTTGGTATATTGCCCTAAAACATAAAAACCCCTGAGTATCAAATGAAGACTATATTGAAATAGAAAAATTTCCTTTAATGGTTAATCACCATGACTTCATCCCCTCAAGCTTCTTGTTTTTTCCTGTCTGCTATGAGTTGAGTTTGCATTTAGCTGGCATTGGGTTGGTCTGCATTTGGAAAAGCCAAAACAGTAAAAAAGACTGATGATGCTGATTTTTGAAATGTAACAAATGTAAAGAAACTATCAATTTTTCAAGATAATCACATAAGAAACAAAAACTACTTTACTTGATTTCTGTCATTCATTGTGCTTTACTAACAATATAGTTAAAAATCTATAAAGTACAATGCCTGTGTTATAATAATTCTCATCTTATTTCATTTTATAAAATATTTAACATTGTCTATTTTCTTTTATTTATAAAGAATGTAAACCTATGATAAAAAATGTGAATTTGTAAGAGGTGTAACATTTTTTCCTTCCAACATTTTGTGACGAAAGCATTTTAAATCTACAGAGAAGGTTGCAGTATTATACAGTGAAGACCTGTATTTGAGTCACTTAGATGTTACAAACTTTTTAATAGATTTGCCTTATCACATGTTTCTGCACCTAGTTATTTCTGCATCTAACAAACCTTGTTTTTTTCCATGCAATTCAAAGTAAGTTGCAGATATATTAGGCACATAGCTTTTCAGTTATTTTAGTGGGTATGTGAGGAGAAAAAGGCTGAAACCATGGACTTGTAAAAGAGAATGCAAGCTTCATAGCCTACCCATGGAGGGCAGAGTCAGCCTTTGGCAGACAGCAGTTTTTGTTGTGCTTTATTGGTGGCATTTATTTGCTGCCTCCAGTGCTCCAGCAATAGGGAAAATGCTGGACATTTCCCTGCAGCAGGCTGATGAATGTCTCTTTGTCTGGCGTTTCCTCCCTGTCTTCCAGTTGCTCTGTCTCACTTCTACTTATTCTTTAAGTCCTCAACCCTAGGGTTACCTCCTACATTGTAGAGGCTAAAAACATAAATAAATTTAAAACGTTTGTTGAACTCTACTGAGTATGGTTGGGTAAAAATGCAATCTGCATTGCAAGTCAGAAGATATGGGAGTAATTCCCATGAAGTCCTTAGAATTCCCTTAAATTTCTTTTGTTGTACCTTTCACATTTGTTTTAACATTTCTATCTTCTTTCTCATATCACCATGTAAAATCTCCCCATGGTTTCAGTCATTTCTGATTCACATTTGTATTTAATTAAATCTATTTTAATAATTATATTTATAAAATGTTATCTAGAATAATATATATATATCATTAATAGTATAAATATTGTTTTAAACATATTCATATTGATATTCCTGTATCTTTTTAGGAAATGAATTCCAAAGTCTGAGTCCCATGTAATAATACCAACTGCCATTTTATCACTTTATGTCTTTGTTTATCTACTAAATGGAGATAGAAATACTTGCTTGTTCAACTTTCTGGTGTTTTCTCGAAGAACAGATATATATGAAATAATATTCCAAGTGTTTTGGATATAGGAAGAACTGAGTAAGTTTAAGATGTTTTGGGTGTTTTTATGCCATATTTATTAGGGAGGCTTGATGGTGAAGCAGTGGTTTGGGGACTGTGGTTAGGTTTTACAGCTCATGTGATAACTCTGCCCATTCCCCATTTTTTTTTTCTTAGCTGTTCCATGTAGTGGCTTCTTTCCTAATCTCAGTGGCAGCTGAATTCAATAAGAGAGTCTGGTCCCTGGCCTGTAGATAAAATAACATGCAAGAACCAATGGAGAAGGGGGCTCAGATCAGGACCAAATTTGGGCCATGGTGAGAGGTAAGGAGAAATTTATTGTGGTGTGGTCTCTTTCTCTTATGGGCCATCCCCATAAGTGAGATGAGAAAGGAGACTGAGTGGTTAGAAGAGGTGGAAGTGCCAGGGAGAGAGAGATGTATTCCTTGGTATTATATAGTATGCTCTACATGGAAACTTTGCAAATAATGATCATATTCAAAGTCTAACCAAGGAAATTCTGTGATTTACAAAGTTCCTGAAATCACCATGCCTCTTATAATTGCATAGAACTTATAGTTATGGAATGCTTTTGTGAGTAGTACTTTATTTACCCTTAGTAATTCTGTATGCTAATACTTTTGCACTTTATAGACAAGAACAACCCTAATTCATTGTATCTAGCACTTAGTAAGAACTCAATAAATGTTTATTGGATGAGTGAGCAATCAGTAGAATGGCTAGTATCAGCATGATTAGTATCAGTGATTTTATAGTGAGGGTGAATCTTGAAAGCAAGTCTCCTAAGTCTCAGGTCTGGTGCAGAGATCTTTCCATCTTAGTATTCCTTAGATCTTGCCCAGGGTAAAGGAAAGTCAGTGAATTGACTGGACAAAGGGTCACAGCCTAAGTTTTCCCAGTGAAGAGTTAAGCTTTATTGACTTAAATATCTTCCCCCCACTCCCTACAAATAAATGTAGGTATGTTTATTAAAGAAAGCAGTTAAAACAATGAACATTTATTTGATCACAGTGTTAAGTGCCATTTAGTTTCTGTATACATCTGACTTTTATTTTAAAGTTTCATGTGAATTTAACTTTCTATTCCACATACTCATCTACAAGTTAGGTTTCAAATGATTAATCAAGTTCAACTGATTCCAGGCAGACTATGACTGTGGAGGCCCTGACTTGCTCCTATGGGCAAAGAGAGTAACTTGGTTAGGGAAACTGGAGGCCTGCTTCACAGGACTGAATATGGATTTTGAGGGCTGGGTAGCAATCGTGACAAGTTACACTGTTTCCTGTTTCCGTGGTAAATACATGTTTATTTCCCAACAAATATAATATAAATTTGGAAATATGCTCTGGAGATGTTACTGGTGTTGCTCTCAGAGTGGGTTAGTTTCAGTACCTTAACATTTTGTGAAACTCAGATTCTACTAGCAAATTATAAAATGTCTCCTTTTCCTTCCTGTCTTCCAATGGCCATGTCTGGAGCTACTGAGAGAATAAATACCTAAAATTGGTCACATGACATCATAGGCCCCACTCATGGCCAGGAAAGCAGCATGTCATTATTCTACACTGCGATTTCTGAACAGACCTCTCCTTCAGTTCCTATGGGTCAGCTTTGGTGGTTTCACCTTCAGCTTCTCACCAGAACTGTTCAGAAAAGGAGGAAGGCACAGTTCTTTGCAGAGAGTAGTGAGGGTTGCATTTTGTTCTTTTTTTTTTTTTTTTTGAGTCACGCTTGTGTGATCAGAAAAATGAGCTTTAGCTTTGGATATGGAGGTCACCTTGCTTTCTCTTTTCACTGTCACCTTGGTTTTCTCTCCCTGGCCTGTGAATCAGCCTCTGAGGACTGAACATAAATTTTCTCACCCTTCCTCTCCTCTCTCACATCATTTCTCAAGTCTTCATATATAAAAATGAATGGCCTAATTCATGGGGGAAGGCCATCACTAATTTATACTTTAAAAAGCATGTATGGAGAGAAACTAAGGATCAGTTCATTGGGAAATACACTGAGGAATGACCCTTCATTCTTGACTCAAGTAGATAAAATCTGTACCCATGATGGAGTTTCGAATAATACCCATTTGCTTATGTTTTCCTCCATTCAGGAAATGGGCTATGTGTCCAGCCATTGCCTTGTTATTTTCTTATGCCCATCATGCAACACATACCTGAGGTCAATAATTTCCCAGCTCTTCTAAGAATATTCATGTATTCACTATGGTGTCCCGGTGTTGGGACCCAGGAAATAAACTCTACTCTTAGGAGAAATAAAAGGGAAAAAGAATCAAATCATGAGTATTACTTATTTTCCCATACTCTTCTAGTGCATTTTAGAGTTTCTGGCAAATATTTTCTCTTTTATGCACACTATTGGTACTTTTCACTAAGAAATACTACCCTTTACTTGTCCAGTCTCCTCACTAGTATAATGCGGTATCTGCAGAAAGGTGGCCTTTGGATCAGAGGACTGTGATTTTCTCTTGTTGTTTTTACTAGAAGTGGTTGAAGTGGGAGAGCTTGGGTTTAAATTAAGATGTCACTGACAAGCATGAAAAAGTGTTTAATTAATGTAATGACCTTCCGTTAATAGGGGGAAATATGACCTGAGAATAATTGTAAGAGGCTACCTGAGATATAGTGAAACCCACTAGGCAGCCTGCTCAGAAATAGTTACTGATCACTCTACTTGATGGGACTGAAAGGAAGAGAATCCAGAAAAGATAACTGACACGTATTCAGCACTTTAAGAGAGTTATTATGTTTAAACTAGTAACTTAGCCAGTGAGGAGTTGCCTTTTTTCCCTTCTGTTTTACCGATTTGGGAATTGATTAGGTTAGTTCATTGACTTGCCCAAGGTCACATACCGTGAAATGGTGTGGAGTTGAGCTTTGCATGCCGTCTGCTCAAATGGTCCCATTATATTCCATAACAAGGCAAAGGTTAGTTTTAGTATTTATGATAAACACATATAGACAAGTTTCATTGAGGATTCAGAGGGAAATCAGGCCTCGAGAGAGCTTCTTTAACAACCAAAATTTCTTTCATTGGAATTTTATTCATTTGGGTTAAAAGTAACTGTTCCAAATATCTGGAGGAAAAAGCACATATTAAAACCCTGATGTTTTAAAATTTGATGCACAGCACTTTTACAAGAAAAGACCAAATTTCATATACCTCAAATATAGAAAAAATTAGTAGCTGATAGTAGGCAAAGATTGAGGTGACAGAGGTGGGGCAGCAGTGGTGAGAACAATGAGAGAGATACTGACCTGTGATAAGCAGGGGAGTGGACCAGCCACAACATCACTTTCCTTAAATATAGGATCTGAGTAAATCAGTAAGAAACCTGGAGGTAGGATTCTTATCATGACCTGTCAAAAATTGTCAGGGGCTCAGAGTCCAAACCTTAAGCAAGTGTCTGGAATGCTGGCAGAAATGCTGGGAGAGCAGAGAAGGAATCCTCCTGGGTTTCAGACTGTGTGTGGGGAGGAGAGAGTTAGAATGAATTCATCCCCTCTCCTTATGCCTTCTGGAAAATTCCCCAACATCTGTGTATATCACCAGCATTCTTCTAGTTAACCCTTTGATCAGAACCTCAGAGTCTCTGAACCACCTGGTTTTTGCCTGCTCTCTTACCGTGGTTCTCCAGCCTTCTTTACTGAGACATTTTAAAATTTATTAAGGTCTTGCACAACTAATATGTGACCTTTGGATTTTTCCAGTAAATATTTAGCACTAAAGTGTCTGTAGGTGGCACTCTTAGTTCTGATCATAGTTTTCCCAGCTAGAATTCAAGCTGGCTCTGAAGAAAACCCAGATAAAAACCGAGTTTGGTTGGTAGACTCTAGGACAGGGAACCCAAAATAGGGCTTGGTTCTCTTACATCAAAGCAGGACCCATCAACCCCTAGGTATTCCCTTAGGCCAACTCCCTTCACTGTAGTCTGGCTTTTTGAGAGATTCACTCATTCACTACAATAGTGAATAAAATAGTTTCTAAATAATTAGCGGTCAGGTGTTATGATTTGATCTTAGGGCCTACCCTGCATGTCTTCTAACTCTAGCAGACATCCTAGGGGTTCCAGTGCTTTGCCCTGTGATTTTGTTTTCCCAAGGAGATCCTGCAGCTTGGCACCATCCCTCGAGCACTCTTTTTTCTTGAGAAAAATGGATGAAAAAGAATGAAAAAGTCTAATTGTTATGAATTCACACCCCCAACACCATGTTGACTTGCTGGGGTTTCTAACTGAGCCTTGTGGGGGAGGGTAGCTCCCTTAAACACTTTAAAGCAAACAGATATCAGTGAGAAACCTTACAAAATACAGAAGACAAAAAAAAAAAAAAAGATTTTTTTCAGATGTATTTGTGGTTCAAAGAGAAACAGAGAACTCTATAAATGTTCTGACAGGATTGGGTGTATTTTTATGTTGATAGTGCACATGTGGGAGTGGTCTGTGGTACTGTTTTAGAAGAAAGGCTCCCATTTGCTTGGGTCATTAAAGCCAGGTGCTCTTTCTTGCTTGTGTCTTAACCTCCACTTTGGGAAAAAGCTTATTATATTCTACCCAGGCCTGGTGGGACCCAATGAGAACAGGCTTGTACTCTTGTAGGAAAACTGTCAAGTTTTTCTTTTTAAAAAAAAGTCTGTTTATTGCAAGTTCATGTCAGTGGGTGTGACTTAGATCCTCAGTTCTGCTTCTGTGAGCCTGGAAGACCTGGAAATGGTCGTAACAGTTTATAAACTGCCACTAGCCCAAAGCAGAGATCTGGGGGAATGCTGAGTGTGACAAGGTAATGGGAGAGAATTGTACTGTGAATTCAAGTTCAACATAGGAAAAAAAAAATTCGTCTCCATACCTTGCACTCTTCTGATTTATTTCTGTTAATGCTACCAATATTTTATCAGGGATAAAAGTCTGAATTATCTGAATCTTCCTTTTCCTTTGTTTTGTTTGTTTTTAAATCTAAGCAGCAGCCATGGCTTGCCAATTTTGCTTGTGATTTGTTGTAGATTATACTTAAGCTTGCACTTCACACACACACACACACACACACACATTGTTCATTTGTTATCATCATCCTAGTTCAGGCCTTTATTCAGTGGCTTTCCCACTTTGACATGGATGGTCTAATAAGCTCACTTACCTTTTCACAAATTTTTAATGGCTGCTCCCTGGACAACAAAACTTGAGGACTGTATGCACATTGAGGGGAGGTATCATATTAATTGCATATTTTTTTTTCTTTCAGAATGCCTAGAATCCCCCAATTGTTCACTACTGTGAATTCAAATGAATGGAATAAAGGTCTTTGATTATGTTGTCTCATAATTCATTCAGTATTTCAGTTTAAATCCCTACAGCAAATGCTGTAGTGGCTGACCCTGAGGATCATCTGTAGTTTCAGCAGACTGTTCTTTGTAAACTTGAAAGGTTTCTTCTTAGCTCAAGTCCCTGTGTGTCCTTGCCCGAGAGTTCCCTCTGCTAAAGGAGCAAGCTCAGCTGGAAGTACCTCAGAGTTAATATCCTTGCAGCAGCAGTAGCAGCAGCAGCAGCCATCAACTATTGATAAATGGAAGTTGGAGGTCACCTATTCTGGGGGGACTATTCCTTTGGGAAGAAAGTTCTTGACTGTGCTCTGGAGCCTTCCAGAAGATCTCCAGGGAGAACTGTTCCCATTGCCCATGGTGACAGCCTACCCATAAGTCCATGAACATATCTTTCAGTGGTTTTCCCTCCCTTCTTTACTTCTTCTCTTGGTGTTCCTCTCTTGGATTTCCTGGAATCACTTCAAACAAACTATGTGAGCCCATAATCTTGACTGAGATTCTTATTTTTAGGGGAAGTCAAGCTTCCCTACACAACTTTGGTCCTGCCCGTACGGCCACAGACTGCTGTCCAAACAAATCCTCTGCCTTTTCATCTCTGCCTGAGCTATTTCTTTGCCTGTAACATCTTCCTTTCCTTTCTGTGGATGTAAGCTCCATTTATCTTTCAAATTCTCACAATTTATACTTCTTAGGTGTAAAATACATCTTCTATTGCATGATAATCTTTATGCATTTGCTTCAGTTTTTTTTTCTACCAGACTATCAGCTCTTTGAGAATATGATGTCTTTGTCTTTGCATTCATCATAGTGTCTGGCACTAGTAGGTGCTTGATAGACATTTTGACTACTACTTGAGTGAGTTTTCAAGGATAAATCTTTAATTCTCAACATGCCTGGTTCTTTACTGCATGACATATTGAGCTAGAGTATTTCTAATTTCCAAGACACCAGTGGGTCATGATGTGATTCTCATGTAGTTGATTTAAGGATCCCAAACATTTTTTGAATGCTCTTGCTCTGCAATTCCAAAAGCAGAGCAGCAGAGTCATATGATTTCTTCAGGCTTCATATCAAGTAATTGCTGCACTTTCTGTGATGCCCATAACCCTTATGTTATGAGTGGGATTGACTTACAGCAAATATATTTTTAGTGATCTCCAAGCATATTACAAATTTATCTTTCAGTTGCAACTCCTCACCATCTTGAATAAAGCAGAATGATTGCCAGAGATATTATAAAGGGAAAGTTAAGTGGGGCTAAATAAAAATGTCTGATGGAATATATATGTCCTGTGCATATTCTCAAGGAATCAGTCATCAACTGGCCTCTATCTAGTAACGAGGATCACTAAGATGGTACTAGGCCTGGTTACCAAGACTGCTGGCCTATAACATCTGTTTCTCTTGCTGAGAGTAAATGCCTTAGCTGGGTCCTTGCCTTTCAGGCTGGCTGCATTTATCACAGTTGGTTGACTAGAGGTCAGAACTTAGGGTGAATGGTCAGAACACAGCAAGTAACTGTTGACAGGGTCCCAGATCCCTCAAATTCGGTGTAGGTAAATTTGAACCTTTGACAGTTTGTCTCCAGCTTTTGGTATATTCTATGTACACGAAATGAGACTTGTGTGTGTATATGCAAGCGTATGAGTTCAATATAGTATCTTAAAGCCTCTTGAGACAAATCAGGACTAGAGGCCTAACTTTCCTCAGTGTCTATAATGATGTTTGTCCACACATCTATGTACCACAGATAAGAGAAGGCAGAATTTTATTTTCTCTTGATTATTTCCTTTTATTTTCACTGCCATTCATATCTATATGCTTCTAGGGAAGTGAAAATTTGATTCCCAGCAGGATTACGAGTGCTATTTCTTTTTCCACGTAGATTTGAACTGTGCAGCCAGGGAATAGTTTTCATTTCCAAATCATGGGTTTGTCCCCTTCTCCTTGAATGTTTAAAATTTAACTTATGAGTTTCAGTAACTATATCGTGCTCTATACAAACTGCTTTTTTCTCTTAGCCTTATTAAGACATAATAGATATAGAAGTTTAAGGGGTATACCATGATGACATGGTATGTTTATAATACAGATGATTAGTGTAATATCCATCAGTTAGCCAATCGTGTGTGAGTGGTGAAAACTTTAAAATCTACTCTTTTAGCAAATTTCAAGTATATTTTAAGTATTATTTAACTATAACCATCACATGTTACAATAGATCATACAGAGCTTATTTATTTAATAAGCCCCTGAGTAGCATAGCCCTGTTTCATAGCCCTGTTTTACTAGCCTTTGGTAACCCCCACTCTACTCTGTTTATGAATATGACTCTTTCATATTCTGTGTATAAGTGATAGTATACAATGTTTGTCCTTCTGTCTTTTATTCACTTGGCATAATGCCCTCAAGGTTTATCCGTGCTCTTCAACTGGCAGGACTTTCTGCTTTCTCTTTGAAGGTATACTTTACCTATTATTCTGTTAATTACCCAGTAATCTCTTATTTACCACACTTAGATTATAAACAATACTGCAATAATCAAGAATGTGCTGACTTTTCTTTGAAATAGCGACTTCATTTCCTTTGGATATATACCCTCAGGAGAATTGTTGGGTCATATATCAGTTCTAGTTTTAAGGTTTTTGGGGAGCCTCTTCATTGTTTTCTATAGCTATCAAATCAACAGCATGCATGGGTTCCCTTTTCTCCACATCTTTATTATTGCTTCTCTTTTTGATGATAACGATTCTAACAGGTGTGAGTGACATCTCATTGTGGTTTTGATTTGCATTTAATATTTTTTTGAGTAACTTTCCATAGGAAATATGTCTATTGAGGTCTTTTGCCCATTTTTAACTGGATTACTTATGTTTTGTTCTGTTTTGCTGTTCAGTTGCTTAAGTTGTATATTTGGATATTACGCCTCATTAAATGTGTGTGGTTTGCGAATATTTTCTCCAGTTCTGTAGGTTGCTTTTACATTTTGTTGATCATTTCTATAGTTGTATAAGATCGTTTTAGTTTGATGAATCGTGTTTGTTTTATTTGCTTATTTCACTTTTGTTGCTTATGCTTTGGTTGTCATATCCAAAAATATCATTGCTGAGACCAGTGTCAAGAAATTTCCCCTTTGTATTTTATTCTAGCAGTTTTACAGGTTTGAAAGTTACATATAAGTATTTAATTTACTTGAGTTAATTTTCATGAGTGGCATAGGATAGAGGCCCAGTTTTATTATTTCCATGTGAATATCTGAATATTCAGTTTTCCAGCAGCACTTACTCAGTCTTCTTGGTCTTAGCACTTACTTAGTCTCCTTGGCTCCCTTGTTGAATATTAGTTGACCACATATGTGTGGGTTTATTTCTGTGTTTTCAATCTTGTTCCATTGGTCTGTGTATCTGGCTTTATGCCTGTACCATACTGTTTATGCCTGTACCATACTGTTTTGATTGTTGGTGTTTATAAAATATTGAATCAGGAATTGTTATGCTTCCAGCTTTGTTCTTTCTTTTTTTCTTGTTCAAAGTTGCTTTGACAATTTTGAGATAGATGATATGAATTTTAATAGTCTTTATCAGTAGAAAATATGCCATTGGAATTTTGATAAAGGTTATCCCCAAAGTATGGATTGCTTTGGGTAATATGGACTGTTTAATAATACTAATTCTTATAATCTATGAACATGGAATATTTTCCTCTTTTTTTTGTGTCTTCAATTCCTTTCAGAAATATCAGGTAGTTTTCAATGTATAGACCTTTCACATCCTTTGTTAAAATTTATTCATAACAATTTTATTGTTTTTGATACTATTTTATTTCATTTTCAGATAATTTGTTGTTAGTGTACACAAATGCAACTAATTTTTGTATACATCCTGCGATTTTACTGAATTTTTTATTCTATAGTAGAATTCTTTTTTTGTATTTTGTATTTTCCTTATATAATACCATCAGCAAATTTTGAGAAAATTTTGCTTCTTTCTCTCTTATTCAGATGCCTTTATTTCATTTTTCTTGCTTGATCTCTTAGCTATGACTTCCAGTACTATGTTAAACAGGAATAGATGATAGTCAGCACCCTTGTCTTACTACTGATTTGAAAGAAATCTATATGTTTGACCATTAAATGTGCTAGCTGAAAGTTTGCCGTATGTAGCTTTTATTATGTTAGAATATGTTCCTTTAATCCTAATTTGTTAAGAGGTTTTTTTTTTTTTTAAAAGATTTATTCATACAGAACTGGGGGACAGGCCAGAGATGTGGAGGGTGAGAGGATTCACCAGAGACAGCATGGGGAGCAGAACAGGCTGACAGATGAAGTATACTGCTGAGGGGAGCAGATGGCGGGTTGGGGGAGGTCTGCCGCACCATGTGGGTCACCTCAGGGGCAGGGGGGATCGAACTCATGCGGAAGGGGCTTAAGCTTCTTAGTGCTGTGCTTTAACCTGCTGTGCCACCAAGGAGGGCCCTTATTAAGAGTTTTTATCATGAGTGTTGTTGCATTTGGTTAAGTGCTTTTTCTGCATCTATTGAAATAATCACATCACTTTTTCTTTCTGTGATTGCTCATATTTATTAATATGTGTATGTTGAATCATTCTTGCATCCCTGGATTGAATCCCACTAATCTTGTATGATTATATTAATCATATTTATATTATAAATATTTCATATGATCACAATTATAAACAATATACTCATAATTATATCAATATTAGGAATATTGGCCTATAGTTTTTTTCTTGTAGTTTTCTGTCTATGGTATTAGGATAATGTTGTTATAGAATGAGACTGGAAGTATTCCCTTCCTTTCAGCTTTTTTTTTTTTGAGCATTTGACAAGGATTGACACTAGTTTTTCTTTAAGTGTTTGGTAGAATTTATCAGCAAAACAATCAGGTCCCAGGTTTTTCTTTGTTGAGGGTTTTTTGATTATTGATTCAGTCCCCTTTCTTGTTGTTGGTTTGCTCATTTTTTTATTTCTTCATGATTCAATCTTAGTAAGTTGTGTATTTCCAGAAATTTATCCATTTCCTCTAGGTTGTCCAGTTTGTAGCATATGGTTGCTTATAATAGCTCTTACAATTTCTTTGTATTTCTGATACAGTTGTCATCAGATTTAAGTCTCATCTTTCATTTAAAATTTTATTTATTTGCCACCTTCCTTTTTCATTGTTGTTTAGTATACATATTTTATCAGTTTTGTTTATTTTTTCTAACCTTTTCTTTTATTCTCTGACTTCTGAATTATTTATGTTTATTTTAATCTTTATTATTTTCTTTGTTCATCTAACTTTGGGTTTAGTTTGTTTGTTTTTAGTTCCTTGAAGTATAAAGTTCAGTTGCTTATTTGAGAGGTTTTTTTTTTATATATACATGTATTTTTGTCTATAAAATTTCCTCAGATGTGTTTTTGCTACATCTCATAAGTTTTATTATGCTGTGTTTCCATATTCATCTTAATATAACTATCTAGCTAAAGATATGTATGTATATATATTTAATTTACATTTTGATTTCTCTGCTCTATTGGTTGTTCTGAAATGTATTATTTAATTGTGATATATTTGTGAACTTTCATCTTTCCTCCTGTTATTGTTTCTTTTTAGCAGTATTTTTTTAAAAGATTTATTTATTTATGCATACAGAACTAGGGTACAGGCTAGAGGTGCAGGGGCGGTGAGAAGATTCACCAGAGACAGAGTAGGGAGCAGAACAGGCAGATCAATGAAGACAGTGCTGAGGGGAGCAGTGGGTGGGTCAGGAGAGGCCTGCCTCACCATGTGGAACACCTCTGGGGTGGGGATCGAACTCATGCTGAAGTCACTGTAGCTTCTTAGTGCTGTGCTTTAACCCGCTGTGCTGGTTACCAGGGAGGGCCCTGTTATTGATTCTTAGTTGCATTAACCATGGTTGGAAAAGGTACTTGATATAATTTCTATCTTCAGTTTTTTGAAATTTTTGTGACATAACATATAGTCTATCCTAGAAAATGTTTCTATGTGCTTTAGAGTAGTGTGTATTCTGTTATTGAATGGGATGTTTTGTAGATGTTCTATCAGGTTCACTTCACTATTAAAGTTGTTCAGATCTACTGTTTCCTTATTGATTTTCTGTCAGGATATTCCATCCATTGTTGACAGTGTTAAAGTCCCAATTGATAATATATCACTGTTTCTCCTCCTAGTTCTGTTGGCATTTAATTTAGATATTTTGGTGTTCCTTTGTTGGATGCATAAATAGAGCTCATATTCTTGATGTATGATCGATCACTATAATGATATAATGACCTTCATCTCTTTTGACCATTTTAAACTTAAGGTCTTTTTTGTCTGATATAAACATAGCTACTTTTGCATACCACCGACTTCAAGTACTTTTTCCTTCCCTGTACTTTCGGTCTATATGTGTAAAGCTAAATTGAATAGAGAAGGGCCTCCAGCTATATGCCACAGATGGTTGGGGATATAGGCTGTATTCTTGGTCAGATGGGTTGCTGTCCTGGTTTCTTCATTGGGTGTGGATGTAGTAGATGATCTGTGATTATACAAGGTTACTAGCTAGACTCTCTGCTTGCATATGGCCATATGCTGCATTGAGCAATATGAAAAGATTGTGAATGGAACTTTGCTCAAAGGTGGCACTATAATCCAGGCTCTGTCGTTAAGTGGTACTGTAGGCTGCGTTCTGAGACTCCATAAGGTCACTTTTATGGCATTCTGGTTAATCAGAACTACAGATTATACTTAATAACTGGTAAAGACTGCTGGCTTTGTTCCTGCCCAAGCATTGCATTCCTTGTCCATGGCTTCTTAGATTCTCTGATTAGGTTTCCTGGTCAAGAAATACTGGAAGATATTAGCTGTTGGGCGGGACTGTGGATTTGTGTCCTGGACCAGATGGAGGTGTAGAGAATGTTTTATGACTGATAGGACTATATGACAGGCAGAACTTACCATTGAGCTTTCTCATCAGACAAGGCTACCAGCTTAGTTCTGCAGACAAACAGCGATTTTCTGAGATTTCTACTTAGTTACTGCTGTGATTGGCGCTGTTGGATGGTTTGTACAGTTGCCTGGCTTCTCTAGCCAGAGATCCTGAAGGGAAATGAGACAACATGCAGTAGTAGGAGGTACTTAAAATAGGTTCATTGTCTAGATAAAGTTGTGCTACAGGCTCTGCATCATTCATGCTTATTGACTGGTGAAACAAACAATAAAACTGCCCTCCAATATCCCTGGCTAGACAGGATCATCTGGTCAACTCTGCAGATGGACATAGCAGTTGGATGGGGTCTCTGCTTGAGTGCAGCTGTGAGGAATAATAAATCTGTTTAGATCTGTGTGCTGGTGATTGTGAGCTCTACCTCCTTCTCTCTTTCTGTCTAATCCCTAGTAATCAAACCTCTCAGATTTCCCTAATAACCCTGGTGAGATAAGACCCAAGTGGGACTCTTCCCAAGAGTGATAGGGAGTTTGATATGAATCTTTGACTCTCCAACCCTAAGAAGTCACACATCAGAGAGATACTTGGTGGGGCATTGTACTGGTCCTGGGGAAGGATGAAGCAGTAGAATGTGGTCACTGTTCTTACCCTTCTAATGCGATCCTTCTTGATCTCTGTGGCTCAGTGGTGATTTGGTCTCACCCTGGCTTATGGGATTTTTGCAGTGGTCTATAGCTTATTACTAGTTGGTCTGCTGATTAGGAGAATGGCAGCCACGAACAACATATGTTGCTATCTTGGTGACATCACTGTTGGTAATTATAATGTGTCTTGAGCAAAAAATGCTTCTGGGACGTGATCATGCATATTTATTTGTTGTCGCCCAAGTTCCATTAAACTAGATGCTATTGGTTTATTTCTTCTCCTGCTTTGTATGTAAATTCAGGCAACTCCAAGTTAATTTTGGCTAGTTTAAGTATTATTAATAGCCCCAACTAGATATTAAAATCCCTAGCCCCTCATAATCATGCAAATTTCCAACTTGACTAAGAGTTTTCCTCTCTTACTAGTGGAGCCTGAAACAGGATGCTGACTTGGTATATAAAAAGAAAAGTGACTATCTCTTCTTTGTCTCCAGTAAGGTCCTTTTTCTGCCCTTTTCTCCAGGATTAATGATAGAATGGTGTAGAAAGAATGAAGAGAGATGAAAAAAATTAGCAACAATTTTTACTTGAGCAAAACCATTGTGGACCAACATCATACTCTTTGAACCTGTTAGAGTTTAAAAGCTGATCCTTTGGCTCAAGAGTTAAGGTTCTTAGGGAATTCCCATACTTCTATGGCTCTTTTACCCAAATCGACTTGGTGCAGACATGACCTGTAAATTAGCTCATTCCTTATATAATTCATTCTTTAGATTTTGGAGTTCAATATTTTACCTTTACCTCATTATTGTGAAATCCATTCACTCTCTGGGGTATTAGTTTCCCACACAGTGGCTCTTTATGGCCCCTGGGACATTTGGTATACTTTACCTCAGCATCTTTGGGAGTATAGGATGATATTAATAAAATTAACAACCACTCCTTTGTTCCCATCAGGAGTTAAGTTAGCTAGTTCACCTCTTGATTTTTAGGTTTTCTAGATAAGAGTCACAACCTAAGCAACTTTTTTAGTTGTCTTATTGAAGTTGTTCTAATAGGTTTAGGTGAGGAAAAGTTACCCATGACTTTTCTTTGTAGTAACAGTGTACCAACTATTCTTCCCCAATATGGTCTCATCAATTCTGTCTTGTTCTGTGAGTTTTACATATTTGTAGCCTTGGTGTGGATGAGATGTTTGAATTATTTGATTTTTCTTTAAACTATTATTTTTTTCAGTCAGAATAGGTTAGAGTGTGCTGCAGTAGCAAATGATCTCCACATTTCAGTGGCTTATTGTCCCACAGACTTCTTTCTCAGTGATAGCACATGTCTCAGTGATAGCACTTTTTTGGGTCATTGTTTGTTCATCTGTAAAATGGGACTTATAATAATGTACTAGTACTTAGCATTCAGTGAATGTTCTAATTCATGTTACATATTGTGGATGAGAAAGAAAAAACCTTAACATACAACTATGTCTTGAAATGATAACTATGTTTCAAAAATCCTTTCAAGATTAACCTTTCCTAAAAAAATTTCCTAAGAAATAATCTTACAGAATTAAATAAAAGAAGACTCCATATTCTGAGTACACGATCCTGTTTTAGTATGGAAACTATCAGAGGGGGAAATACTGAGTTTGGAGCGCAATATTAATTTTCAGTAATGTCTGGAAGCAGGAAAAATGCCATTCTAAATGTGTCAGTAATTTTTCTGTTTTTCTAGAGGTATAGATTTGAATTTACCTTTGAGAAAATATTTCTTCATTGGTTTAGAAAAAAGGTTAAAAAAAAAATCTTTCTCAGGTTGGGAGGTTCTAGCCCAGAAGTCTCAACATGGTAGTAGCTGTCCTTATCACTCATATTAACATGTTTTATCCCTTAATGATGTTTTAAAACATATGCTCAGTGTAGAAAATCTAGGCTGTATTACATAAAGTTCTATATTTTCTTGAAAAAGCAACACAACCTGACTATATATACTAATGCTCTCACATGAAAATAATAACCTTAAAGTTAGATTGGGATCACCTCTTTTTGAATGGAATGTTCCTTCTTAAGACTATATCCCCTGCCTCACTGGTTTGTGTTACTATTTTGGCTTGTGAAAATGTGAGTTTGGATTCTGGTGCTATATAAGAAACAGCTCAGTTGTTCTCTACAGTAATATGAAAATTTACAGGTTGTTTCTCCTAAAGCCCAGTTCTGATCCTTATGAAGACCCCCCCAGGGATCTCCATTACATACCAAATAGATACCCAAACTGTTAATCTCACTAGGCCTTCTATGTGCTTCACAGTCTGGATACAGTTTTTTTTCACTTCTTCTCTATTTGTCATTGTTTATAATCCCTTTTATACTCCTCTACATTTCCCCACATCTGTGACTTATTCAGGATTAACCACACCCATGATGACTACTACTGGGTGCTTATATGCCAACAATTAGAATTAGGGCTTATCTTAATTCATTCAGAGTGCTACAAAAAAATACCAAAGACTGGATATCACAACAAAATTTCAAAAAGAATTTGTTTTTTACAGTTCTGGATGCTAGAAGTTCAAGATCAGGGTGTTAGCATAGTTAGGTGAGGACCCTTTTTGGGTCACAGGCTTCTCGTTATCATACCACATAGGAAAGGGGGTATGAACTTCTCTGATAAGGGTCCTAACCCCATTCCTGATTTATCATCTCCCAAAAGTCTCACTTCAGAATACTATCACATTAGCCATTAGATTGCAACCTCTGAATTTTGGGCCACATAATCATTCAGATTATAGCAGGGCTATTGCTCTCTTGTTACTGTGATGAATTTGAGATACAGAGGAGTAATATAATTTGTCCAGGTCACACAGTATAAGGGAGTGGTACAGAAATTTGAAGTTTGACATATCTAATACTACAGCTTGCTTTATTTCTGAGATACCATCTTGCCTCCCACTACTATTGCTCTAAATATCTTTCCCTTCACCCACTGCATTCTAGTTAATCTATGTACTTTTTAATTTAGGTCAGATATCAACTTTTACACCAAGCCTTTTTGATTTCTCTACATTCATCCTCCCCACCCACTAAAACACTTTAAAATTAGTCTCAATTAAATTGTGTCTTCTTTTCTTAAATGGCAAGAAACATGATATTTACTTCATTATACTAATTACATTTGATCATGTGTTTTTGTTTTTAATGAACAGTATCCATGTATTTCCAAAATATTTTGAGCATATATGAAACCCTTGCCATATAGGTAGCAGGACACCAATATGTGTTGAATAATAAAAGAAATTAGAAGATTATTCTTACTTTTCTCTGTGCCTTAGCTAACTTTGGTACATTCCTCAAGTGTCACTTAGGGGCAACTCAAATTTATTCCAACTGATGGGAGTATACTGGAAGTGGTAACCACACCCAAAATTGGACAGGCACAGAATTCAGCTTCTTTAAATGAAGATAACTCCTGCCTAGAATTGTCTGAGTTAATAGCAATGGCTTAGAGTTGCTATCACAACTCTGACAAACTAGTCTCTTCCCAACATTTTTTTTAAAAGATTTATTTATTTATGCATACAGAACTGGGGTAACAAGCCACATGTTGCAGGGGTGGTGAGAGGCTTCACCAGAGACAGTGGCAGAACAGGCCGACCTACAAAGTACTGAGGGGAGGAGTGGGTGGGTCAGGAGAGGTCTGCTGCTCCATGTGGACCTCCGGGGCTGGGGATTGAACTCTGCACTTAAGCAGCTGCACCAGCTTGCAGTGCTGTGTCCTAACCTGTTGCACCACTAGGGAGGGCCCTCTTCCCAACTCTTATGGGGAAACTCCAATATCCCCTGCCCTAGGAGTACAGAATGCCTCACCAACCCCTTGTCTTTACTTCCAGCAAAGCAACTAGGCAGTCCCTTGCTGATCCACTAGATAGTCAGGAAGGGGTCAGGGGCAGGTTCTCCATGTCCCCAAACTGCAGCCTCCCTTTCCCTTGAGGTAAAGCAGGCATCTCTCCCCCTTTGTTCTTGGCTGAGAATAAAAGTCAGTTGGAATTATAATGCACTAAGGTTTATTTTACAGAAAAAAAATCCTCTGTGTAATTCTTGTGAACACCCTCTGGTGAATCTTGTGTGAATATACTACTTTTTTAAAACACAACTTATTAATTTGGGTATACAGAACTGGGTTACAGGTCAGAGGTGCAGCAGTAGTGAGAGGATTCACCAGAGACAGAGTGGAGAGCAGAACAGGCAGATTGACAAATTGCACTGTGGAGGGGAGCAGTGGACGAGACAGGAGAGGTCTGCTGTGCCATGTGGGTCACCTCTGGGACCAGGGATTGAACTCACACTTGAAGTGGCTGTGGATTGTTTGCAATGCTGTGCTTTAACCCATAGTGCCACCAGGGAGGGCCCAACTATACTACCTTTTATCCCCCTATTACATAGGGAGATAATGTGGACCATGCAGCATTGCTTTCTCCAAAAGATAAAAAAAGGAGTTTTCCAAATTAATTCTCTCCTATAGCTCTCTTTTTAAATCTTTCACTCCAACTCTTTCATATGTGTTAGATATGCTGAGAGGATTCAAAAACATGAAATAGGTTTCTGTTCATAGTTTGTAAATCCTGTGTCACCTTCTAAGTATTTACACAGTTACCCTTATGTTAAATGATATTGTCCAGTAGCTCTCAAATGCTCACTTTGCAAATACTAATTTCTAGTGACCTGTATTCAAATGCATTGATTTTTTCCCCCTCTGCTGTGTTTTAGCTGCCATTTAGCCCTTCAAATAATTTATTCATTTATGTTATGCTTTTCATTTTTGAGTTTTCCATTTAGTCCTTCTATATAAACCCCAACTTTCTGCTGAAATTTCCACCTTTCCTGATTTTCTACTAGATTATTGTAAATATATAGCATATAAATTTTAGAGTTCTTTCCTTGTAGTTTCAAATTTGAGTCATTTGAGAATCTACTTATATTGACTATTACCCCTCTTAACATGGGTCACATTTTTTTCTTTTGTACATGTATTATAAACTTTTGATTATATGCATATTATTGTGTATAAAAGAAGATAAGTAGAAACTGATCTAAGGAACATTTTCTCCTAAAAAAAGAGCATATCCCTTCTTTTGTCAGGCTTCTAGTATAAAAGACTGAATCACTTTACTTTGTAATTATGCAGGGCCTGGGTTTAGTTGCGACTTTAGCTAAATTCAGTTTGCTAAGACTCCAGTTGTTTTGAGGGAAGGTTTAAGACTGTTGCATGATCATCTTGAGATCTGAGTGTCAATGAGATTCTAAAGAGTTCTCTCTGCTTTGGAAGACAGTCACCAGTTTTACAAACTGTGATTGATTCCTCTGCATCATTTCATGGATGCAAGTTTTAGATCACTAGCAAGCAAGTCCTCTATTCTCACAGTCCTCTTTCTGGCTTTCTAAATTCTGAAAAATCTCTCTTTCTCCTGCCCTTTTTATAGTTTTTTTTTTTTTTTTTTAAAGATTTATTTATTTATTTGTGCATACAGAACTGGGGTACAGGCCAGAGGCTCAGGGGCGGTGAGAGGCTTCACCAGAGACAAAGTGGGGAGCAGAACAGGCAGATCGACAAAGTACACTGCTGAGGGGAGCAGCGGGCGGGTCAGGAGAGGTCTGCCACGCCATGGGGTCACCTCCGGGGCAGGCGGGATTTGAACTCATGTGGAAGCGGCTTTTAGATTCTCAGTGCTGTGCCTTAACCCGCAGCGCCACCAAGGAGGGCCCCCTTTTTATAGTTTTAATAGAAAAATTTCAGTGTACTAAGTAAAGGCCTATGTTGTTTCCTGGAACATCATAAAGAATTTTTGTTGACTTTCCTGTCTGACCTTAGTCTTCAGAAAGCTACAACTTTGGACTAGATAACTGCCTCCTGTAGCTCATATAAGGTTTATATCACTTGTATATCTTTGTTCCTGCCAGTATACTCAACATTTGCCTTTGAGAAGATTGGTGAAAAAAAGTTGGTAGACAGGTATAGACTCACTTTATGGCTGGTAATCAAGGTTTTAATTTTTCATGGTAGCTTACATACAGTGGTAACACCTTGTTAAAAATATGGCTGTGGG
>NW_004567107.1:44537149-44542414 GCF_000260355.1 Condylura cristata
GCCACCAGGGAGGGCCTCTTTGACAGTTTTTAAGCCTTATGATTTTGTAACTTATCTGGTATATTCTTGTTAGATTGAAATTTATACTCTTTCTACTTTCTTTATTTTGATTAGAGAACAAACATGACTATTACTGGATTTATAACTCTACCATGATTCATTTTCCCATTTCTCAAGAAATAAATATTTAAAATTGTTACAATTTTTTACTATATGAAATAATTCTGCAATGAACATCTCAGTTTAAAAGTCAGTCTCCTGCCTGAGTGCTTCCTTAGTTTTGATTCCTGTAAGTTGTGACTAAAAAGAGAGTGAGGAGGATTTCTGAAGCCTTGTTAATGTTCTTTTTTTTTTTTTTAAATGAGTCTGCTGGCTACACTATTATGTTTATTTTGTAAAATGTCCTTGAGCTGTATACTTGTATTTTTTTTCTGTATTTATGTTAAACTTCATGAAAAATTCACTTATATTATTGGGTAGAAGTTTTTTCTATATAATCATTCCTTTGTGTATTACCTATTAATATTTTAGTTTAGACTAAATCATTGAACATTTTTATACTTAAATTTCATAGTCTATTAAGTGGTGCAATAAAACTCACCATAAACTAATGTGACTGAAATAAGATAAAGTTCATGAAGCTACTTTGAATATTTGAAAGTTGTATACAAATGTAGAAAACATTTTTAGAATAGACAAGAGTTTGATTCACACACAATTTTTGGTAAGTTGTAACATGTGAGAAAGGATGAGTATCCTAGAGAAGGCAGTAGTGTGTGAATTTTGGGAAAACTTATAATAATGTTGATTCATCAAAACTTTTATTTACTACTTTCTCTGTCTGGGAAATTCTCTAACTTCAAAGCCAAGTGCTTTTCTATGTCTCCTCATCTCATGACAGAGGGGTCAGTCTGAAACAGTGATCATTGATTCCTGATTGTAAAGTGCGTTATGCTCCTCATAAAATGGCTTTATTGCCATCTACAGAGGCTATTGGGTCAAAATTAATATAGATAGCTAAATCCTGGTAATGGGGGGTCACATGGGATGAAGCAATCAATTCTTACTAGTAAAGTACTTTTATGGTCATTTGTAAGGAATGTGGTTAGAATGAGTTGATCAGGTGAAAATATCAGGTATTAACATCTGGTACATATTAGACTTTCAGTGGGTATGCTCTTTCTTTTTCTTCCTTCCCAATATCATCCTTACTTTTTTGTCAGTACTTCTTTAGAATCCTCCCCCTGTTTTTCCTGCCCTAAAAGGAGTTCCTGCTCTTTAAACAACTAGGAGGAGGGGCAGAGCAGGCATGGCCTGGCAGGACACCATGCCAAGACTGTTCTACAAGCTAGTAAAGTACTTTTGAGTGCACTCTTCAGAATGTATAGTGTTGAGTGTAAAGTATCATTACTGTAAACTTGAGCAAAGTAAAGACTAATCGTAGTTTAGAAGGAAAAGGGGAGAAGGCTACAATTCACTTTCTAAAAGTTGATGGTGTTTTCCCTGAATGACACTTTTTTTCCTGACAAGGCTTTCTTGGCCATACCTTCTCAGGGATTGCTAACAACCTTATCAAATACAAGACTCTTTTCACTAAAAGAGATTTTTGTTTAGGATGATGGGTGCTTTGATGGTAGAAAAACTATGGTGATCACACCTGAAGAGGGAAGTCATGTTGTGGAAAAAACAACAAAGATGTTAAATAAGAATTAATGTATGTATGTATGTTGTCTTTTGGGCCAGTTTCCTGAACCTGTCTCTAGTAATGAAGAAGATGTGGTCTCCATTTGTGGACGTCACAAAGCTCACCAGCCTTCTAACACTAAATTTGCTTATTGGAAGCATGGTTAGAAAGAACCTTTGAGATGATTAGTTTTGGTGTCCTCATTCTCTGGATGGTGTACTTGAAGCTCAGAGAAGTTATTTGTTCAATGCCTCAGAGTTAGTTAGGATCTAGTGCTAGACCCCAGGTTTAAGTGCTCCAGATGTAGGACATTTTCTGGGATGGTAAAAACTAACAAAAAACACCATTGCTTTATTGGTATTATATTAGTCTCTTGGGTTGTCATAAAAATATACCACAGACTGAGTAACTTAATCAATTGATTTGTTTCATAATCCTGGAAGCTAGAAGGCTGCTGCCAAATTTTGTTTCTGGAAGAACACTTTTCTGGATTTTCAGGCAGCTACCTTCTCAGTGTGTCTTCATAGCCTTTCTTCTGTGTATTCAAGGAGAGAGCTTAGAGCTCTGCCCCGTGTCTTCTATTATAAGGACATAGTGTCTCTTGAATAGAGGCCACCATTATGACTTTAACATTAATTACCCTCCAAAGTCTCCATTTTCAAATTCTAACATGTTGGGGGGAGGGCTTCAACATGAATTTTGGAGGACACAATTCAGCTTACATCATTGAGGAAAAGCCACTCTTAATTGTCAAAGGGAAATCTAAATGCTACTGCACACAAGAGAAGAGCCTGGCACTCCAACCCATATACTCCAAATCACTAGAAGCATTGAAGAATGTGGAAGTGTTTCTGAAGAGAACAATAAAAATATCAGAAAAGATGAAAAGACAGAGAAATGTATAGGCATAGCAAATGAAAGCAATGACTAGTACCAATCTCAATCCTGACATATTCTGGGCAGCACCACATCTTTTTCTTTGCTTTCTCCAGCTCTTACTGACATTATAGATATGAGGCTGCCTAGATGAGGACTCTCAGTCTTCCTTTCCTATGTCTACTTTATTTTTTTTTCCTATTCTTCCCTTTTGCCAAGTTTAATACCTCTACCTGTATGCCATTTTCACACTCACTTGAATTTCTGATTTTTCTCTTAATTAGGCCTCTCCTTTTCTCTGCTCTACTTAATCAAATGTCTGTCCTCTTTTCCCCCCACCACCTTGCAGGCTGGTGCACTAGCTCTGAGTTACATAACAGGGAGTCCAGGTTGGACAAGGCATTGTGATACTCTTGAGGCATTCAGGGACTAGTGTGAAATAGCAAATAAAAGCATATGTGAGAATGTTGTAGGTACTAACTGAACTTACAGGAAATAGCATCAAACATTTTTAGTCATTCAGTTAATTCACCCTGCTTTCTACCATTTTCTTTTGACTAAAATTGTTCTCCAAAATGTCACTTTTGTTTCACCTTATAGAACAGGCTTTTCCTCACTCTTCATTCCACTCAACCTTTTATAGCACGCCACATGCGTTACTCCACTGCCTTATCTTGAAATGCTCACTGATAGCTCCTGTTAACTTTGGTTGTCCTTCTGTTTCTCTGTTCTGTAAAGTCACCTTCCCCAGCTTCTAGCCTGTGTAGGTTCATAGGATATAGATGCCACCTGAGGTTTTGTATTTGGCCCCTTCTTACCTTCCTCTGCCCCCTCCTTCTTTCCTGGCAAGCTCCTATTGATTCAATCTTCACCTCGTCCAACTCTCAGACCTGAATTCTAACTATTTGCTGGAGGTCTCCATGTAATATCTTAGAATTTTGAAACTGAGCTTATTATCGTTCTCTTCAACACCTTCCAACCAACTCCCACTCCTGTCTTCTCAGATTCTGAGTTATTTTCAACTTTGCCTTCAACTTTCATCTGGGTTATTTTCTATTTATATGCAATCACTCAAAAACTCCCTAGATTTTCTCTCTCCAGTTTCTATTACTTCCTTCCTCCCTCCTCCAATAGCCCTCATCAAATTTAGGGTTTTAGTGTATTTAATTTGTATAATATGGTCACCTAGAAGATATCTTCTCTCTCTGAACAATTTTGAAAACAATGTCCAGTTTTTTTTTTTTTTATTATGTCACAAAAAAATTACAACAATCCTCCTTCTTTAACATCTTAACCCTCTGGGAATTATGCTAAGTGAAATAAGTCAAAAGGAGCAAGGAACACACTATATAACTTCACTTATTTCTGAGATATAAAAAAACAAAACAAAATCTTTAGACTCTACCATAGAATGGTGGATATCACAAGGGAAGGATATAGGGAGGAATCTATACAGTATTGTATAGTATTGTATACAGTATTGTATAGTATTAGAATCTATACGGTATTGTAAACTGATGTATCACTTAAC
Source organism: Condylura cristata (assembly GCF_000260355.1). Classification (NCBI taxonomy): domain Eukaryota; kingdom Metazoa; phylum Chordata; class Mammalia; order Eulipotyphla; family Talpidae; genus Condylura; species Condylura cristata. Next base: position 44,541,241 of record NW_004567107.1, read on the forward strand.
AAAAAAAAAAATGCTTTCACTTAAACCTAATTGACTAACAAGCTAATTACCTCATCTTAATACACAAATCCCTTAATAATGTATATCAAACCTACCATTGCAATTTTTTCTCCCATTCGTCTGTACATCTCCTTGTGTATATTTTAGGCTCTAGGTAGACTCCTATATTCACACTTTAAACTCCTTGTCCTCTATGTCTTTATTCTTGCTACCCCCTTTATTGGGATCACCCTACTCTTCCTTTTTCATGTGAAATCTTACTTTTGAGGCATTATTGTTAAAATTCTAATCTTTGTTTACTGTTCTTTATAGTAATAGGGGAATCTATGTATTTAGAAGAGGGATGGAGTGGTTGGTAACTGCCTTTGGAACAAAGGTTAAAATGGACAGAGTGGGTACAGTGTGGCCCATATCGGTCCAATAAGAAAGATAATAATTTAACTGTGACCTATGATTGGGGCAAGGGTACTTATTTTCCACTGTGAGCAAGGAAACACATAACCACAGTTATTATTAAAACCATCTTATGATCATAAGGGGAGCTAGGCTTAGAAAAGAACTAATAGGGATGGTGTGGGAGATGGTTTAGAATGAAGAGGGAAGAAAGCACAATGGTCTATGGTGGTGGAATATGGGTGGGTTGTTGGTGGTAGGTTCACTATGGTGGTAATACCTGAAGTAGTACCTCAGATAAAAATAAATATATGTTTAAAAAAAAAAGAAAAAAGCTGATAGTGAATTCAGTGGAAGAGAAATATATTGAGTCACATAGGCAACCAATTGAGAAGGTGGCTTTACTTTTTTATTTTTGTTAAGGAACTACTACATTTCTACATTATTTAAACTGGTCACACTAGGATTCTCCATTGCTTGCAATTAAAATAGCATAAAAATACAGATATTCAATTATCTAGTTTTAAATGCCTCCTGAGCTTTTCAGTCTTGAAGCCCATAGTAGTAGTTGCTTTATTTTTTTTTTTTGAGTTGGCACACACCTTATTATTATTTTTTTATTTTATAACAGTTTATTTTTACATAATTTTATGCATTTTTTTTTCCATCTCAATTGTAATCCCCACTGGTTTCCCATCACCAAGTCACCTGTGTGCCATCACCATAATCCTGTGCACTTCCCTCCCCACCCTCCGTTTTTGATCCCATTCCCCACTCCACC
>NW_004567107.1:44545032-44546492 GCF_000260355.1 Condylura cristata
TGAGGATTTTTGCATTGGGGGACACCTTATATTTTTAATTGTGACTATGTGAGTTTTTAATTTATTCATGAATGAGATCCTGGTAGTTGGTGAATATGTTTTTCTTACTCTTGTATCCTTTGGAGTACTGGCTACCCTATACTGTAAAAGTTGAGTGGGAGGGATTTTGTGTACTGTAGGAGCTCTGCCATTCACTATCTCGAGGGCCCAATGTCGTTGAATATAAAATTAAAGGATTATGATAAGTGATTTCTAAGGTCCACGATTTTCTCACTTAATGAAACATCATAAGGAAAAATAAGAAGGTGTGGAGTTTATTTCTTTTTGCTCATTCATCATCTGGGTTATACCTATGTCTATGCAACTCATGAACATGGCTTACCCTTCAAATAATTTTATTCTCAAGAAATTCTGTTGTCTTGTAAGAACAGTTGGCTCAAACAGCAATAGCTTTTAAAAGTAGCATACCCCCTGCAATAATGAGGACTAATTATAAGAATTCAATGAGCTATCACTAGTAGTTCAAGTAAGACAGCAGATCAGAGAGCTACATGGGTTTATAAAAAATGTTATATGAGATTTCTTCTGGGACTAAGAGAGTGCCAGTTAATCACTGCAAGATCTCTGCAGGCATATTGTAAATCTTGGTAAGTGTGTCGGTGTGTAAAATTCACTAATTATTGATAATTTACCAGAGTCTCCTCTTCTATAAAGCAGAGATTCTTTCCTCTCAGAACTGTCATGAGGATTAGATGAGGTAATTTATATAAAGTGTTAAAACATAGTGGCTGGATCAATAAATGGTGGTTGCTTTTGTTACTTTTATTCTTTTACACTAGAAGGAAAGGGACAAATGGAGAAATCAAGATAGGATGCAATGAAATTCAGAAAGCATAGAGCCAGAGCTATGCCAAGAAGCCACTCAAACAGATAATACAGTTTTAAGTCTGCCTCAGAGGAAAAAAAAAAAAAAGAATACTAGAAAACTTTATTTAGGATCCACTGCAGCAAATCATAGTGATTAAATGGCTTTGTATTTATAAATGAATTGGAAGTTGCGCTGGGTCAGGTGTATGGGAAAATATAGACTAAAATCAAATAGCAAGCAATTGATGAAGAAACTGAACTCATTCCTGGGAAAGAGGGATGCAGCTCATGTTACAGAGCTCTTATTTCTTTAATTTTGAGTAGGTACAGAAAGCATACATACTTTACCTTTACCATGTGAAAAAAGGGGTGAGCAGAGGAGGATATATAATTCTCATACACTAATGAAATCTCTCTTTCTCTTTGTGTATTTTGAACAGTTTCTTTACCTTCCTTTGACCATGTTAACAGAATTTGTAACAGCTATTGAGGGGGTGGAGAGTGAGAGAAAGGGAGGGAGGGAGGGAAGGAAGATATGCTAGATATGTTATTGCTGAGAGAGAGAGAGAGAGAGAGAGAGAGAGAGAGAGAGA
>NW_004567107.1:44546695-44574737 GCF_000260355.1 Condylura cristata
GAATATGCTATTGCTGCCTCTGGATGCTAACCTAATCCATGTGTTTCTCACTGCTTTCTCTTGTGCACAGGGACTCTTTCATCATGTTATGGTCTTAAAATAACAAAAATATATTTCCTAAGTATATTACTAGCCTTTTTTTTTTGTAAAGAATAAAATGCTTATTTCCTAATCATAGGCCTTCCTTACATTGCGAAGAACCTCTACTCTTTGTAATCCTAATAGCCTCTCCACTGTCCTCACTGACTTTTCACTTGATGGGGTAGAGAAGGGCTGACTTTTATGACTGGTCATTTTATAAAGAGAAATTAGACAGGCATAGCCCAGCCTTTTTGTTTTAGTAGTAAGTTTCCTGCAGGAAGTATAAATGCCACTCTTCCTCTAAGCTCTGTCCATGTTGGGGATGTTTTCAGTAGGCTTGATGGCTTTTGGATAGAAGCAATTGCTTGAATAAGAGCCAGACAGGTGTAGCTGAGACTAATATTATAAAGAAACATTTCTTGAAATATAGGCCTTGTAGCCACTGCAACATAGTATTTGTTGTTTGTAACATAAAAGTCAGCTGAGTTTTGCTATATCAGAGGCTGACTTCAGTCTGTCAGGGCCTATGTCTAGATGCAGTACAAGTACCCAAATTCTAATCTGAATTTAGTGCTGAGAAGGCTACAGTGGGTTCAGGTGATTTGTATTTAAGTATGAAATTCATCAATCACCATTTTGTCTTAAGTTTATTCTGTTAGTTTATTGCAAACGATGGAAAAACATTACCTGGGAATTTGTTTCTTACGTCTTAGAAAAATTCAATGTCAGGCCTTTTAAAAAAAAGTCACTGTGCACTGAAACTGTGTGGTCACCAAAGAATGAAGTTGCTTTGTTACTTGATATAACCTATACGCATCATAGTCCTGGGGTGCTAGTATCTGGGGTATCATAGAGGAAATGGAAATCAGGTGGCTTTAAATATACCACATGGAAAAGGAAACTTCCTCAAATAACATCTGGTGACAGTAGTTGCTATATTTCAAAGAAAGCTGCAGTATCCTCTAAGGAAAAGACAATGATATGGTTAAATTTATAGCATCAGGCCCTCCCTGGTGGTGCAGCGGGTTAAAGCACAGCACTGAGAATCTAAAGCCACTTCCGCATGAGTTCTATTCCCGCCTGCCCGGGAGGTGACCACATGGCGCGGCACACCTCTCCTGACCCGCCCGCTGCTCCCCTCAGCAGTGTACTTCGTCCATCTGCCTGTTCTGCTCCCTGCTCTGTACCTGGTGACTCCTCTCACCCTCCGCGTCTCTGGCCTGTACCCCAGTTCTGTATGCACAAATAAAAATAAATCTTTAAAAAAAAAATTTATAGCATCAAATAGGCTGTGCCAAAATTAACATTTTGATGAATTTAAAGTCCAAATGAGGTTAATCCCATAAATCATGTGCTCTCAACACCTGGCATAGATTAACCAGTATCTTTGCAAAATTAAAACTGGCAAAGGACCATGGTCCCCGCTCTCAGGGCAGCCTGCTTAGGAGCTGTGTCTTAGTTGCTCCTTATCAGTGAGATGTCTCATCGTGGGCAAAGTATTAGGGGCTTATCTTCTAAGTGTGGTAGGTTGAAGGCCAGTGCATGACCTAACTAAACTTTAAGAATGTAGGTACAATAAAAACTTTGTTGGGGGCCCTCCCTGGTGGCGCAGTGTGTTAAAAGCACCGCACTGCAAGCAGGCTGGAGCCTCTTCAGTGTGAGTTGGATTCCCTGCCCCTGAGGTGAGTCACATGGCACGGCAGACCTCTGCTGGCTTGCGGGCTGCTCCCCTAAGCAGTGTACTTCATCAGGCTGCCTGTTCTGCTCCCCAGTCTGGCTCTGGTGAATCCTCTCACCACCTCTGGCCTGTACCCCAGTTCTAATCATAAAAAAAAAAAAAAACAAACAAAAAAAACTTGGTTATCATTGACTTGATTAGCTTTTATAGCTCTGAATAAATTATCTATTCCAGTGAGAAACCATTGATTTCGAGGACTCTGAACTCTACCCAGGCATTGAGAACTTGAGTTCTCTGAGACCCAGCTGACCAGGGGAAGAAATTGGGGAGGATGATTTCAACTTCAGTGTAGTAGGACTTTTTAACTTAGAAAGGAAAGATAATAAAACTTGAAAATTTAATTACTTGAGGCTTTATTTTACATGAAAATTTAATTTTTGAACTCTAATTATTCCTTAAGAATTTGGTAATGAGGTTACATTAAAACTGGTGCATATTATTGTTGACATTTTAATATTACAATATGTTCATTTTATTGTTGGAATATCATGTTAATTGGACTTGGAGAGTAAGAAGTGACAAGTGTTATGGATGCTCTGGCAAAATATGTGCATATATCGAGTAGGAGTAAACCATACCAAAATTAGGAGTCTGCTAGATGGGCCTCCTAACACTAAGAGATAGGCATGCACTTAGCAGGTACTTTGGAGAAAGCACAGACAACATTTGGTAAGGTGGTTCCAACTGATCTGTCATGTGATTCATAAAGTTTTCAATGGAGTGGAGAATAAAGAGGTGCTCTATAGTAAAATCAATTTTTAGTACATGTTTATTACAACTGATTGGGCCACATGACTCAGCAGGTCCCAAATTATTTAGGTATCATGGCAGCGTCTCTGGCAAGCCCCAAAGAGAGTTGTAACATAAATCCCTGGAGTAAGGCCATGCCATCTGCATCAGGAAAATATCATTATTTGAGATGCAGTTTCTGGCTTGCTTTTCCTTCTCATGGAGGACATGTAGTGATTATGTAATTGAAGCTGTCCATGATGAGTTGAATATTGTCAGACCTCTTAAATAATAATGTTAGGATAACACAGCATTATTCCATTGTGTGATGGAAATAATACACTCAGGATCAAGCATGAGCATGTCCAGAGGGCACAGCTGAGTGAACAGGTGGCCCGGAGCCCCATGTCATCTACCCCTGTTGTACTGATATCTTTTCTTTAACTTATGCCTATAATTTTAGGAGATTCAAAATGATAAACCAATGGAGGAAGAAAATATCTGGGTTGAAGTGCAAAAAAGTTGAGTCAGTATGGAGTGTGGCTACACTACAGTCACTCTTTGGGATGACCTTGGACAATAATGACAAGAAGAAATGCTCTTTGTGGGCAGAGCTTTGAGAAGAAAACCTTACTATCTGCTTGGTAAACAGGGACAAATGGGCTGAAATAAAGATATACATGAATCCTGGGTAGTGGTGAGTCACTTTTTAGATTAGTTAGAAAATTGGGGGCAAGAATTGCTGAAAAAGGTGGTGTATAGTCTCATGGGAGTGGCACAAAGTATGCAGATAGTTGTGTCTTCTATGAATGCCTGTCACTTGGCACCCACCTCAGAAGTGGCACCGAACACCTAGGGAGAAGTTTGTCTTTGTGGCCCCCAGTACTTGCACAATGGACTTAGGAACAAAATAACCATGCTGGAGCACAAGCTCCTTTACCTAGGCTGATCCAAGTTCTATTGTACTTTGTCCAAAATGTCAGCTGTGAAGACCAATGCTGAGCTCTTGTTATTGTGCCATTGTTAGCCATTTACTGACAAATAGGATATCTTCTATTTGTTGAGGACAGAAATCCATTCTTCCTGTATTAATACATAGTTGAGGCGCATCTTTATCCTCTGTTTTATAGTGTTCAGGCTATTATTACACAACACTGCAGCCTGGGTGTCTTATAGACAGCAGGAAGTTATTGCTCGTAATTCTGGGGCTGGACTCTGAGCTCATGATACCAGAACAGTGAGGCCACTTTTTCCAGTTTAGAGCTGGCGCTTTCTTGCTTTGTTCTCACATGGTGGAAGAAGCTAGTGAACACTGTGGGATATCTTATAAAAGCACTAAAATTATTCATGAGGGTTCAACCTTTATAATTTAAATTATCTCCCAAAGGCCTCATCTGCAAATGTCATCACCTTTGGGGAGTCGGGATTTTTGCCTATGAGTTTTAGAGGTATACAAACATTCAGCCTGTAGTACTTTGCATGCTTATAATGACTTGATTGACACCTCTGTGTGGAGGCCCAGAGTTATCATGTGCTTACTGTTTGATTTAGTTTGATCCTACATCACCTGTTGTTAAGTAACCCATTCTCCAAAGAAAAAGATGTGATAATGCACACATAATCTCCATGGAATCCCCTGATCTTAAAATATGATCTCAAACCAAGAGATGCTTACTACATGTAGAATTACATGGTAGAATTACAGTGGTGCCTAAAGCACAGCTAGGAAACCAACTTGGTGACTACACCTTTCAGTAATGGCCTGCTGTCTTTTGTTGTGTGATATATATCCTGAATTTATGTCTGCTATATAATATTGTGCCCTCAATAAGTATAGAACATGAGTCCTAGAGAACAAGACGTGGAAGAAGGAGTGATTCCTTTAAAATCGTTTGCAATAACCTAAGATTGAAATTTGTGTGTTCCATCTACACAGTTTATCTTTACTGAACTAGATGTCCCATTTCCTAGTGGGAGTAGGTAGGAATACACAATATAGTTTCACTACTCCTAGACACCATGGACTCTTCATGCATGTAGACATATGGGCCCAGAAATGAGTACACTACACTACACTACACTATACCACACTACATTATACCAACACTAGCACTTGAACTAATACTAACATTCACATTAACACTAATGTAAAATATACTGTAAGGGCAGATGACCCTGTTGCCATTGCTGCTATGTAATAGGGACAGAGAAGAGTGTGTTGAAATTCCAACGATTCACTGTGTTGTCTTTAGGGGCATTCAGGCCCAGTATTCTTTGTGAATGGGCAAGCAGGCCTAGAAATCATAGCCCTTCAAGGGTTTGTAAGCTAGAAACATGGATTATCAGGCATGAAAACAATTCATACCAACAAAAGTGCTAGCTTGTATTGTGAAGAGGATTTACTATGGGTGGGGGAAAATAGTGATGAGAATCTCATTTGTAAAAGTGGAGACTTTAGTTTCTCCCATTAACCTTTGTGCTATATATTTTGTTTTAGAAATTGGAAGGAGGGGTTAATTAATGCTAAAATGGAAATCATTTTGCCTTATATAAAAATATCAAATCAACATGACATATCCCTTAAACTTACACAGTCTTACATGTCAACTACTTCCCAATAAAACCAGGACAAAAAGAAGCTTCCACTGCTTTAGAGGAGTAGTGACATTATGGACTTTGTTTAAAATATAGGGAATTGGAAGGAATGGAATATAGCAGATGTTCTCAGTGCTCACTCAATTATCTTCAAATACTAGACTTTGACTTCAAACCACATGTCTTTGTGTGAAGACTGAGTTATTTTATAGTAACTGGAGAAGCCCCTTTGCTGGTGTGCCTGCAACCTGGGAATTCCAGAGAATTTCAGGAAGCAGCCTTTAGCCAAGCCTGATGCATGTCCGTGCACTGATGCCCTGCCTCCCTCACCTCACACGTGGGATGACTCAGATTCCTGTCCATAACAGTTGAAGTTCACCTGTGGCTTGAAATTTCATTTACCCGCAAAAGGAAACTTGTGATAGCATATCCTTTACTGGTCACTTCCCTGCCCTGTCCTCTGTACCCCCAAGCCCCCAGTGTTTCCTGCAATCATTTTTCAATTAAACCTCTTGCATGTCAATCTTTGTTTCATGGTCAGCTTCTGGAAACCCCAAATTCACATACCACAAAGTCACATAAGACAACTTTCTCCCATTTCATGAATTGTTTGTTTACACATTGATTTGTTTATGTAAAATAGATGTTAATCAAGTTTAGATTGTTGATGAGGTGCCACATTATGGAGGGATGTCCACTTGTCTAGATCAGGGGTTGGCATGTTTTTTTCTGTAAAGGTCAGATGTTGAACATTTTAAAACTTGTGGGTCACATGCATCACTATTGCTTATAGTTCTGTAAGTTGTTTTAATATCATATATATTTTACAACACTTTAAAAATATAAAAATAATTCTTAGTTCACAGGCTATACAGAAGTGGTTCTGGGTCAGATTTGGCCCATGGGCTATGGTTTTCTAACTCTTAACCTAGACAGAAACATAGAAAGAAGGAGATGCTAGTTTCACAGCATATCTTTGCCTCAAATGTGAGGATTGAGCTTCAAACAAGTTCTTATTCTTTAATATTGATTTATATTTACTCAGATAGCCAAAGGTCTTGGATGTGGGACAACAAATGCCTAAAACTTGTAATTATCTGAGTCTAAGTAAGTAAGAAATATATGGATTGAATTTTCCTCCAAAACCACATGAAGGGAAAGAGTGTCTGGCACAGCTTTTCTTGGGGTATGGGTAGGATATTATTTTAACAAAAACATTTGTATAATACTTCTGGAGACCCAACATACCAAAGAGGTGATTGACTTTTCCCCAAGGAGTCATTCTGTACCTTAAGCCTACACCCCAAAATGTTGACATTTCAAAGTAGAATTTTAGCTATTATAAACTTCACCAATGTGTTCTCAGCACTAAATATATTGAGGGAAAAAAGTCCAATGAGGTGATTTATATGAGAAATTCCCAGTTGGGGGAAGGTGTCTCTTGAAATGGTGGCCTTGGGGAAAGAGTATATTATGATATATTTAGTAAATGATGTTGAGGGAAATTGCAGAGTACTATATAAATTGGGATTGGAGAGGGAAAAGAGAGAGTAAAAATATTTTTCCTGGATGAGATTTATGAGCCAAGAAATAGATAGTTCTGTAAAAAAATTTTCCTTTAGTTCACTCTCCAACCTTTATAGTTGAAGATGGAAAACAAAGTAGCAAATTATGTTCACCTCTTAAGCTTTGGCAATATTGCTTATCATTTATCCATGTACTTTGCATAGCAGTATATTTCCTGATTCCCATTTCTTGCTCATCATATGAAATAAGACAAATTTCTGAACTCTGTTGCTCGCAGACAAGGACAGTTTGAAGTTACATCGATTCCACTTAAAAAGTGTTGAGCTGTGCCAGTCCTCATGGGAATGAGTACACTTGTCCACAGCTTAGGTGGAGAAATTATTTCTGCTTAGGATTCCTGGCTTCTGTGATGAAGGGAATTATGACTCAATATCCTTTTATTGACAAAGCAATCTGAAGCATAGTCTACTTCAAACTTTGAAATATTTAGCTGATTCAATTCATTCATAATAAGGGGCCAAAATAATGGCTGAAATTTTCAGAAAATGTATAAGTCACTGATCTATCTGATAAGCCCTTATTCCAGCTCTTACTTCAAAACTGTTAGTATGTAGTAAAAATAAATGAGTTGGGTGTTTGTAACTTAACTGATGATTTGATGGGGGGGGCGGGGGGAAATAGAGAACAAGGGAGAGAATATCGAGAAGAATATGAATTTCTCACTTCTAGTTAATCAGCCTAAGAGGAGAAGGTTAGCTCTACATGAAGTTGTGGGAAGGGAATGTCATGATTCCTGAACTTCTTTTCTTTCTAATGTAAGGGCCTTGGCACATCGCTGTATACTGGAATGAATCAAGGATTTGGGTCTCTGGAGATTGTGATAATTCTTACAGATCTCTTAGCAGAACTATTTAATGTTAATATATGTTATAATTTTGAACCTCACAATTTGTCAAGAACTATTTACTAAGAATATTTAACGCTTGACCTTGGATAAAGTGCACTAAAGGGAAAATAGAATTATATTGCCCTGGTGGTGTTTATGGTCTTCTTGAGGAGAGACACATTCATATTTGTTATCTTTTACAAAGACTCTTCCTTTTGCCTCTCTCTTATACTTGTCCATCCAGAAAATGCTACTTATTCCTCTAGACTAAATTCACATGTCCCTACTTCTGAAGAGAGTGTCCTTTCAGTTGTGCTCTCATAGAATGATGAGACCCTGGTTACACTCTAAAGTTGTCGCTTATGTTCTGATCAAGTTCTCCTGGGCTGCAGACTCTCTGTAGAAGGAACACTGTCACATGTACTCCAGTACCTACAGTACCTAGCATAGAGCCTGCAATACTGTGGTTTCATTTAATGGCCAGCAGCTTAGAGTCTAGTCTAACCTGCATTCATGTTTGCCCAGGCAGTGTGGAAATACATAATATTTTAAAATGTTTTAGTTCATTGCCAATTCAACAACAAAGATCCAATTTTATTCTTTCTTCTGAAAAAATGAAAGATACAGCAGTATTAGTTTTGTGTTTTTTCATGGAACAGCTGTTTGGATCTAAAAAGTAGCTATTATATATGATGAGGAACAGCTACATCCCAGTTAGCCACAGTTCCCGCTGATCAGTATGCTGTAGAATGTTTCATTTATTTACATCATCTGCTTGGTCCCTGTGGATATTGGAGGTAGTACTCCCGTTTTTCAGAACTACTCATTGTGGCTCTTATTCCATGTCCAGGAAATGATCTTTATACTCTTTGGACTCCTCCTAGTCTAGTAGCTCTTAAAGAAGGAAGGAAGCCTATTGGAGATGTTCTTTCAAAATACTATTTTAGAATTTTTTTTAAAGATTTATTTATTTGTGTGCATACAGAACTGGAGTACAGGCCAGAGGCTCAGGGGCTGTAAGAAGCTTCACCAGAGACAGAGTGGGGAGCAGAACATGCAGATCGACAAAGTACACTGCTGAGGGGAGCAGCGGGCGGGTGAGGAGAGGTCTGCTGTGCCATGTGGTCACCTCCGGGGCAGGTGGGGATCGAACTCATGCGGAAGTGGCTTTAGCTTCTTTGTGCTGTGCTTTAACCTACTGCGCCACCAGGGAGGGCCTATTTTAGAATTTTATGGTAATAGAAACATACTTGAAAAAAGTTCAATATATAAATCTGTTTTCCCTTTAAAAAAAAAACATAGAATTTGGGCCTTTATTCTTTTCCTTATATTGTAGTTAACAGGTACATGACTTATCTCCTCTAATACATGGTGGCTCCAAAGGTGTATGGCCTTCATTTATTTCATATCTTCCCTGGAAACACATTGAACATAGTGGAGACTAATCGATATTTTTTGGAATAAAAAATTCAAAGTATAGTAGAAAATTCAGAAAAAGGACAGCCTGGGTTGGTAGTGGCGATTTTGCCTGTCTTCATAGAGAGTTGTGACCTGACCTTTACCAAAGCAATGTTATCCTTGTGTTCATTTCCAAGGAATCATCCACTGTGAATGCTACTCCTATATAATACCCTCCCTACAAGGTGTACTTTCTCAAGGGAGTAGTTAAAGCACCAAGAGAACCTTATTTCCTCAAAGAAATGAAAGAATCTTCATATCATAAAATATTTGATACCTCACTTGCATCTTAACTGAAATATCTGTCTTCCTAGAAAAAGAAAAATGAAACAAGTACAAGATATCTTTGAGAGTAAAATTTCTATGTATAGTCTTCATGACTAAGTTTAAGGAGACACAAATAGTTGAAATTTCTTGGGTTAACACATTTTAAACCACATGAATGTTGTATTTTTTTTTTAAATAAAGTGTGCCTTGTTTCTATTAAATTTTAATTATGATTATTGTAAAAGAAAATGAAATCTCCCTAATTACCACAAAAGGAATTTATATAAATAATATAAAGGTATTTGATTTGCTTCTGTTTGGTACTTAAGATTGATGAGTTTCCCATTCTAGATTCCTCTGGGGGGAGAGGGGAAAGAGAGAGCATGAGAAGTTTAATGCTTTATATTACCCATTTTAAAAAATTTTTAAAAGATTTTTATTTATTTATGCATACAGAACTGCGGTACAGATGAGAGGTGCAGGGGCAGTGAGATGATTAACCGAAGACAGAGTGGGGAGCAGAACAGGCAGGTCATTGAAGTACACTGCTGAGGGGAGCAGTGGGCCACACCATGTGGATCATCTCCGGGGCAGGCGGGGATCGAACTCATGCAGAAGTGGCTTTAGCTTCTTAGTGCTGTGCTTTAACCCACTGCACCACCAGGGAGGGCCCCATTTTTTTTTAAAGATTTATTTCTTTATGCATACAAATCTGGGGTTCAGGACAGAGGTGCAGGGGTGGTGAGAGGATTCAGCAGACACAGAGTGGGGAGCAGAACAAGCAGATTCACAAAGTACACTGCTGAGGCAAGCAGCGGGCGGGTCAGGAGACGTCTTCTGCGCCATGTGGATCACCTCGGGGACAGGCAGGGATCTAACTCTTGTGGAAGTGGCTTTAGCTTCTCAGTGCTGTGCTTTAACTTGCTGCGTTACCAGGAAAGGCTTATTATACCCATTTTTTGAGATGCCAGCTATCTTTTTTACTCTATAACTATTTCATGCTACTTAAATGGTGTTAGAATTCATAACATAGTTGTAAATTTATTAGTATATATGGACTTAACTCACTTTATAAGCAAGTCTTATTTGAAAGAATTCTAGCTCTGCTCAGCAGATTCCTTCTGTATACTTTTTTTTGGTATATTTTAGACCTTGGCCTAGTTAGATGGGATATAAAAGGAAGAAGACAATTTTTGTGATCACGAACCTCTCAGTCTAGTGATATGCCAACAGAAAACCACATGGTGAATAGGTTTAGTAACAGTGGTGTACAATTCTACAGTCACATTTCTAGGCTTTGCTTTGGTTTAGTTTCCTTTTTTTTGTCTCTTTATAATTATTTGGCTTCTCTTAATGGTGCTTTCCTCCTACCTTTTGAATAGATGCCCACATTTTCACACTGCCTAGAGTCCCATACTTTATGTAACTGGCTCTTCTATCTTGAGGTAGAGCACATAGAGCAAAAGCAGACCTTTGGCATTAGAAAAAACAATGCCTGGTTTGTAAGGGACTTGTGATTTATTATGGTAAACTAATGGTTGTCTTCTCTCCAGATTGTTAGCTTATGATGGGACATGTTTTGTTACCAGAAAGATAAGAAAAAGAAGAAATAAAGATTGCTTCTATTTTATTTGTATATAGTGTGTGTGGATGGAGAGGCTAGGAGTAATATGTAGAGAAAGATAGAATGTGAAAGGAAGACTTACCTTAGTATAAAGTTGTAAAGAATAAAAAAAGAGCTTGATTAAAAACATAGATAAAACTTTGCATTTGGCAAAGAGATGGAAATGAGCTTCTTCAAGCAAAAAAGGAATAGAAGTGATAATGGATAAAATAAGTTCTAGAGGTATCTAGGTTTATATCTTCTATTTTTTTTTATTCCATTTACCTTAAATAAGGGTGAAAATTACTAAATAGAGGAAAGTTGAAAAGGTTTCTGTGGCATGTAGGAGGAATAAACTAGAGATGGATAAAACAGATTAGAAAGAATTATTTGCTATATGAGGTAACCCTTCATAACAAAGGAGTTGTCCTCAGTTTACTACAGAGAACTGACACCTTTCATAAATCAGAAATGTTGGCATTTCAACAGATTTCATGCACCATCATTCCTTTGGAAAATGTGTTCCTTTGAGCAAGGAATATTTTAAATTTCTTTTGAAATTTCACTTGGTGTCAGTGCTATTTCTAGTTTGCACTTTGAATCCTTAGTTGTTCACTGTTTCCTTTTTGCTTTGTCTTATGTTTTCCTTGCTTGGATTTCTGGCAAGTGAAGGACACAGCTTCTTTTGACAGCTTCCTTTGACTTGTAGGTTTTGCTTGTTAAAAATAAGCTTTCAGGGCAGGTTTCAGTGGATTTAAGTGGGTGGAACCTTACCCTGGTCTGGTTAAACTGGGGCCATATCCTGGAACTTTCTTATTTGTCAACCCTGTGGTGCTGACCCTTCTTACTGAGGCTCTATTCCTGAGTGGTTCTTACAGATTGTATTGTGACAAAATAGCCCTTAGTGTGTTCTGTGAGGCTCTCGGAACATTGTTCTGAAAGAGGCCAAGCCCCTGTCTTTTGTGGTCACTTAGTGTTCACCATGTTATTGTTTTTGACCTTCGGGAAGAAGAAATCTGTGGTAGGCACGAAAGACATTTGTTTCAAGCCATCAGGTGTCAAAATAGGACCATTTTTATACTGTCAAAAATCCAGCACCATTGTCTTTAAAAACTATTATTTTTATATGATGGGAGAGACTGGTTGGCTTGGTAGTTTTTTTTTTTTCTGGCTTAGAGGGGTGGGTAAATATTTTTTGTAATTTTTGGCTCTGTATGAGCTTATTTTTGTAGAGGGTATTATGGTGTCTCTCGGCACTCTTTGCCCTCTTAACCCCTGCCCCACAACAGTTAACTTGCAGGGAAAAGAATGATTGTAGCAAGGAAGCTAGGTAGACATCAGGACCTAAGGACATGGTTTCCAGTAGCTAGTTCAAGGAGACTTCATTCCAGATATGAAGGCAGAATTTAACAACTGGATTTTACTAAGAGTAGGAAGTGGAAAACTCTCTTCAGCCATGTGTGAGTAACTAAAGGTCAGACACATTCTCTCCTAGGAGCTCCCATTAAAAAGTCTTAGTTACTATTATCTTTGTCTTTAATGACTCACACATGTTTCAGATTACCAGGAGAGAAGGTGTGTGATTGACCTCACTCTGCACACATAGTTATCTCTTGATCAAACATGGGAAGAGGGCAGGTATTTGTACTGGTGGTTGCACTGTGATTACATCCATTAGAAGACTAGACATTCCCAAGTGAAAATGAACACCAACTATGTGCTAAGCACTTTTATATATGTCACTGTCACTGTAGTTAACCTTCATCACCAGTCCATACCCGATGGGGTGTACAGTATTACTACCGCTATCATTATTATTACTATATAGAAGTCACAACTCTGAGAAGTGAACTGCCCATAATGACAAAAATAAAGGCTAGAATCTATATTCAAATCTAAGGTGAATGACTACACATACTTGAAACACATCATCTCACATTATGAATCAATAGTGGAAAGGTGGATAACGATGATGATTTTAGGCTTGTATGTACTCTTACCTCCCTTCAAGTTGGTTTATTCACAGAAGGTACTTAAGAGAATTTACTGACCTGAATGACCCTTCTTTCTCTCTCAACTTTGAGCAATTTCATGTACCTTTTTTTTTTATGAGACAAGTCCTTAAGCCCCTCTCTGAGTCCACTTATTATTGACATAATTCTGCAAGAATGAAATTTTAACTTCAGAGGTGGAATTAACAAAATCAGTCATATTGATAGAAATGACAGGTGCTGGTATAGTAGAGACTGGATCCAAGAAAACAACAGATCTTATAAAGTGACAATGAGAAGGCAACACAAAGCCAGAGGGCAAGTATCACTTACATCTCAGTAGTCCCATAGCGCTTTATTTGATTAAACAACAGGACATTTGCCATTGCTTTTAAAGAAAGTTAAGTTATGGCCCTCCCTGGTAGCGCAGCGGGTTAAAGCCCAGCACTAAGAATCTGAAACCACTTCTGCATGAGTTCTATTCCCGCCTGTCCCAGAGGTGACCACATGGCGCGGCAGACCTCTCCTGACCCGCCTGCTGCTCCCCTCAGCAGTGTACTTCATCGATCTGCCTGTTCTGCTCCCCACTCTGTCTCTGGTGAATCCTATTGCCGCCCCTGAGCCTCTGGCCTGTACCCTAGTTCTGTATGCACAAATAAATAAATCTTAAAAAAAAAAAAAAAGAAAGTGCTCTGTTTAAAATGCACGCACGGGAAGACCATGCTTATCCTTACTAACAGTGCATGTGCCATAGCAGCTCTCCAGGGTGCTGCTCTAAGTTGAGTGTTCATATGTAGAATTGCTGGTCACAGAGCCATCCCATAAAGAGGATCTGCCCACAAGTTGTGATTGTCCTCCTCTGTCATGGTAGAAGAACATGGGGGGCCAAGTTTGTGATAATTTATACTGTGGTTTCTAGAAACATACATGAGTTTTAAAAAACATTCATTTTCCTTAGCATTGAAAGTACTCCATATACAAGCCATGGATTTATCTCATTTCATTGGAATTGGAGATGAGGTTTCAAAACTTATTTTCTACTATCTGTACTTCTTTACTCTCCATATACTTTTTAGTGACTTTCTGTCTTTTAGTAAAAGCCTTGATCATATACTTTGGCAGTCGGTATAGCATAGCAAACTTTCTAGACTATAAAGTTACATGTGGGGAGACATCACATTTTGACCATCTTTTTGTTTTTACTCCTTGTATAATTTGCTACCATATATTTCCTTCTCTGACTATTACCTCTGTAAGCTATTAAATGCTGTCTGTGGGCTTTGGGTGGCAATATAAGGAGACAATTATGCACAATTATTGTATTTTGTGAATATATGAATATCATACTGTAAAGGGATTGAACAGACCATACCAAGGAAGAAATGATGCACTGGGATGTAATGAAGCTAAATAAAGCAAAATAGAAGGAGAAGAGAGAGTGATGGCAGAAAACACTGACTTCATGGAAAATGAAAGAAAACAGGCTGGGGATCCTGGAAGGAATGGGGGCATGGGTGGAGAAGAAGGACTAGGAATATGAAAGTCTTCATAGATCAAAACATGTCAATGGACTTAAGTTTATTAGTAAGGAAAGTTATTATGTAAGCGACAGTGATCACAACAATTCATAATGAGCACACAATAGGTTGTAGTTGGGGTAGACCAAACTGCTGTAACAAAAGACCAAACACAAATTGGCCCAAAGTGAAAATTTATTTCTTATTTATATAACAGACCAAAGTGGATCCTTCTTGGAAGCAAAGTATCTATTCCACTTGGTGATTCAGAGATCCAGACTCCTTTCATCATTTGGCTTTGCCATCCTGTGGGAATTAGTTATTTTTTGCACCCAACTAGTAAAAAATGGTAAAAAATGGAGAAAGCAGAGCGCCACCTGCTTGCTTGGAAATCCTAGCCCAAAAGGGATCTGCTCATATTTAACTGGGGATGACTACTTTTTGCCTACATTTATAAGGGACACAGGGGCACACAGCCAACCAAGTACTCATATTGTCTAGCACCTGTGGAAGAAAGGAAACATAGGCTTTTGTGGAGAGATTGTGGTTTCTTCTGCTATGGTGCAGGGAGAAAGTTGTAGGAGTCAACAATTTTGCATTAGAATCCTTACCTGGTAAGATTGTTCAGTGATAAAGGTGCCCACCAAATCTCAGTTACTTTATTTATAAAATGGAGATAATAATAGGATATTTAATAATAATAGGAGATAATCATATGATCCTATGAGGATTAAATGAGATAATTCACAGAAAGCTTTTAGCACAGTTCATGACAATCCACATACAAACACTCAGGGAATACCTGCTCTTCTCCATAGCTACAGACCAATAAGGAAAGCCAAAAAAAAAAAAAAAAAAACATTACCCCTTACTTAGTTTAATACCAAATTGGTGGTAGGAAATGTGTGAATGTTTATATAATTCTCAAAACACCTTGAGTTAAGTATTATCTGCTTCGTATACATGAGTGATTTGGAGTGCATGATGGTAGCACAGCTAGTATATAGGAAAGCAGGACTTAAGCCTAGGTTCTTTAACTCCAAGTCTCATTTCCACAAGGCATACAGTGAGGTGAAAAACAAATTGGGTAAGTCACATGGCTAGAAATAAACAGCTAAATATGGGACAAAAGAAATTATTTGAACGCAAAACAGAACAAAGTACCTTAGAAACAAAGTGCCTGAATCCTAACCATCGGTGCCTACTCCCAGAATCTTAGTTCACAGTTCAGAAGGGGACCTTAAACTGACCAGGGAGGAAGGATATGTGCCTTCATAAAAGTTAAGACTTGGGCATAACTGGCACAGAATTGTACTTGTGCTTGTATTTTAACTGAAATATGTTTAATCCACTCTTTGAGATCTCCAGATAGTGGTTAAGTATAATGGCATGTTTCAAATATTACACTGTTACAGAAGAGATGTAGCAGAGGAAGTTGGGGACCGGGGCTCGAGGTATGTCGTCACTGAAGGGAAAGTTTCCCTCTGGCACTCCTGGGGGTAAATAGTTGGGCTCCATCTTCATTTGTCAAATTTATATTCTCCCACTTCTTCCTTAAGGATAAGTCAGGTCAGTTTTCTGCAATTCCTATGAGGACTTACACAAATATAAGGACTTACTCCTTAAATCTGTAAGTAAAACAAAGTTGAATATGTTTTTTATTGCAGGGATTTTCAGGGGATTTTCTATCTAACTTGCATTATAAAGTTTGCATTTGAAGATAGAGTATGCAATATTTCTTAAACCTAATGGAGCATAGAGTATTTTGTCATAGTGACTGTCGTTCTAGGGAACATACCTTGGGAAACATTACTTTATTGTATTTCATTGACTAGTGATCCAGAATGATCTGAGCTTTGAGCCATGTGAAAAGAATTTGCCGCGTGCTTAGAAAAGTGTGTTTTCCAATGTATGTGATTCCTTCCACTGTGCTAATAGGGCAAATTTATTAAACCACTGCTTAAGCTATGCAAGAGTCATTTCCTCTTGTTTCTACCCTTTATGTTGGAAGGGGATGTTCTTGAAGGGTTTTAATAAAGTATTAGCAGCCATCCTTCCTGTGTACATCTTGCACTAGAGGTTGGGCATGTGTGTCTGTTCTGAATGTTCTTGGAAATGCTGGGTCCTTCTGCCTGTCACTACAGAAGGCCAATGAACAGGGACTGGAACTGAAGCTGTAAGAAGTGTTTATTTAGACAGCTGGCCAGTGATCTGAGAATAGTAGACATATCACTTGGAAGAAACAACATTGACATCTCATCTTTAGCTTCTTGTTTTATAGTGAGTTGAACTAAAACAGTTAGTCATAAGTGAATCAGTTTATCAGAACAGCCTGTCATAAATGATATTCTTGATATTTATCACATTCAGCTCCCAGAGTATGTTATTATCCTCCTGATTATCTTGACCTTGGTATGCTGGCCTACTTGTTTAATTTCTGATGGCATCAATGTCTTGCACTCATCAGGGCATCACCAGGTCAGGAATTTCAGTTCAAAGCAAGAGTTTTCATTTAAAGAAAACAGCATCAGTCATATATTGTGTTCATGCAGCCTATGATACTTGTGTATATGAAGATTCCTATACTAGGTATGGTGTCCTTTACCTTCCTCCCTGCCCCACATCGTGATAATTAATGCAAAGAAAGTCTTCCTGAATTTTTACAAAACATTTTTTTTTACCTAAAAAATGTCTTGAAAGGAACAACTTTACTTCTTCCTGTTTCCTATTTCCTGCTTTGAATATTATAAGGTAAAGAGGTGTCATCGCAGGTTGAGAAATTCAAGAGAGATGCAGAAATTCCACCTGGAGTCTCATAGGTTTGATTTGACTGTTGATCCATCCATTTTGAGCATACTGTCACATGATATTTGATATCTGAATTGTTTATAATCTGTTTTTATTTGGGGATTCTTACCTGTAACAAAAAGAATTGTTCCCTAACATATGTGGAATGACAAACAACACACTCCCTGGGCACATCAAGAGATGTGATGGTACTGAGGGCACTTCCTTTAAAAAAAAAATACGAGAATGAAAGTAAGAGTAAATAGTTTTGTGTGGATCACTTTGAATTTGCCTGAATTCAGAAAATTAGAAAATTTCATTATTTCAAACATTTACAAAAATAATAAGCACTTCTTACAAGTAGCAAGAGATGTGGGACACATTCATGGCAGAGTTGTAAATATCAGTGTGCTACAACATCGTGTTTGAATCCTCATACAATCATCCTACTTTAGGAAACCTAAATTTAAAAGAGAGTAATAAAGGAAATGTGCCTTTATTACTTGTCCAATTTGCCTTTCAGTGAGGTTCCTTAGTGGTCAGGTCTAGAGGTTGGCAAACTTTCACTGAAAAGAGACTGGTAGTATTTTTGGCTTAGTAGGTCATATGATACTTTGCTACTATTATTGAACTCTGCCTTTGCAATGTGACAACCTGTACAGTCACATAAGTTAAAAACTTTATTTGCATAATAAAGCTTGACCAGGAGTCTGATTTTGGTCTATGGACTGTAGTTTGCTGACCCATGGTCTTTCTTTTTCTTCCTGCCTTTTTTTTTAATGATTTGTTTATTTATGCATATAGAACTGGGGTACAGGCCAGAGGTGCAGGGGTGGTGAGTGGTGGGAGGATTCATCAGAGACAGAATTGACGAAGTACACTGCTGAGGGGAGCAGCGGGCAAGACAAGAGAGGTCTGCTGTGCCCTGTGTGTCACCCCCCTGGGCAGGGATTGAACTTGTGCTGAAGCAGCTGCAGCTAGCTTTGTAGTGCTACACTTTAACTTGTTGTGCCCCCAGGGAGGGCCCTGTGGACCCACTTTCCAGTTCACCTTTTCACCCTTTAATTCCTCATACTCTCTAATTGGTACTTTTAAAGTGATTCATATTTTATAAATGAGTTTAAAGTTTAAGGAAGTTAAATGACTTGTCCCCACCCACATTATAAACTTGGGATACAACAATCCCAGTTCTGACTGGCTGGCAAATCTATGGTGAACCTTAGTACCTGGCTACTAAATCATATCATTTAAGACCTTCTCTTCACATAAGAACAGGTCTATATTGGAGCCAGAAGTCCATTTTTGTGGCTCAGCAGCATCACTCAAATGATTGCCTGCAAAAGCTGAAACTGCAATCAGGCTATTGAAATGGGAATAACTGAGTTATAATTCCTCTTCCTCTGTCTAGGAATTATACTCTCAATTTATTTCTAGAAATAAGAAGGCTGTCTTTTTTTTTCCACCTTAGACCTGCCTGACTGGTATCTTTTCTAGGTTTGTCAAATGCTGACATGGGTTCTGCCTTTGAATCCCAGCCCAAGGAAACCAGCTGTCCTTATATGCTAACAAGACAACATTTTTCTTGGATCATTTGTTCTCTAACCTGGGCCACCTCTGAGCCTATTTCTGTCAAAGACTCTCCTTCCCCACAGGCCAACTCTTCTCCTACAAACTCTGAAAGGGCCTCTGAAGCCAACACTGTTTACCAATTTGTTCTTAAAAGTGTCAGAACTGTAATCAGATGAGGTCAAGCAACAATTCTCACAGCTGTTATAAAACATTGCTAATTGCTCTACAGGCTTAATAGAAAACACTGTGCCACAGACTGGAAATGGTAATTATTGTGACTCAGGTTTCTTGGCCTAAATTCCCAGGCTACATGTTTCCTTCTAGCCAAAGTGGGGGGGGGGGCAAGTGGGGTGGTGTTGGTGGGGGCGAATCGTTGAGAAAACAAAACAAAGCATCTAATATTCAACATTCCAACTCTCATAATAATACAAAGCTCGGAAATATATTCCTAATATATTCTTGTTTTAACTCGAATTGAGACCCTTTGTCAAAAAAGGAGGTATAGAACTCATGAATAGGAAGAAACTGAAAACTGGAATTTTCTATCTCATGTTAAAAATATTGATTGCAGCCCACAAGAAGGCTTTCACTTAACCACATTTTAAAAAGCTTTCATAAATATTTCAATAAAGTAAAATTCATTGCTAGTTAAACTCTAACACCATCATGAAGTTATTTATCATCCAGATGAGTGAGCTGCTGGTGAGAGGAAACAGAAGGACAGTAGGGGATTTATATAGCACATCTTGAAATATCTTTCTGCAAAGTAATAAAGGCTATGCCCCACATTTGGATCTAATGGCCAAAAAACAATATGCAGAAAAAGAAAAATAAAGGTGTTGGAAATAAAGTGCATTGGGATATTCTATTTACTGTATAGTCAATTATTGCAATGTTCAGCTTTATTTTAAACTTTTTCCCCATTAAGCATGGCTTGTCAGAAATCCTATA
Source organism: Condylura cristata (assembly GCF_000260355.1). NCBI lineage: Eukaryota > Metazoa > Chordata > Mammalia > Eulipotyphla > Talpidae > Condylura > Condylura cristata. The sequence goes on from NW_004567107.1 coordinate 44,566,395, forward strand.
CCAAGGGAATAAAATGTCAGGACGGTGTCCAAATCATTACAGCATGTTCCTCATAACAGATTCTTACTTCTAGAATCTCTAAATGATTTGTGACAGTGCTCATGGCATTTGAAAGTAAAATTAGTCAAGTGAGATTTTTTAATGAAGAATCTTTGATAAGAAGAGCTGTTTGAGTTAAGTCTGTTGACACATATACCTGTTTTTTTCCTCCCATGTTTTCATTCACAAAGTGAGAAGTCCTGTCCAAATCTATGCTTACATGTGCATCTTTGAACACAACACTGCTTTAATTAAGTGTATATTGCTGTAGTCATCAAAATATCTTTGAATCACACAAAGTGCTGTCAATAGGATTTTTAAAATATCAATTAATTTTATGTTTTGTGAATTTCACATTGATAAAAATAAATGAATAAATAAGAACAAACTTTTTTTTAGAGAGGTACATTGTTTTGGCAAAGAGCTACATGGATTTCCCATTCCATTTGAAGTAGCTTTAGCTTGAAAAGTAAAATTAAAAATAAACAGTTGAAGAACAACTTCAGGTGGAAATGAAAATAGAAAAAAGAAAAGTTGATAGAATATACATACTGTGTTTTCACTTCCTAGAGAACACTTCAGGCCTCTCTCTTTTTTTTAAAGATTTATTTATTTGTGCATACAGAACTGGGGTACAGGCCAGAGGCTCAGGGGTGGCGAGAGGCTTCACCAGAGACAGAGCAGGGAACAGAACAGGCAGATCGACGAAGTACATTGCTGAGGGGAGCAGCGGACGGGCCAGGAGAGGTCTGCCACACCATGTGGTCACCTCCGGGACAGGCAGGAATAGAACTCATGCAGAAGTGGCTTTAGATTCTCAGTGCTGTGCTTTAACTCACTGCGCCACCAGGGAGGGCCCCACTTTGGGCTTCTTAATTTTTGCAAACAAAAAGTAAATTATCTCATGATTCTGGGTCCTTAAAAATCATATAACTGTACAGAGTAGACATACATTTTTGGTACTGAGACAAAATTGTGAGAATTCTACAAGCTTTTATAAAGAAGATGTTATGTAAATAATGAACTATGTTCTCAAAAACATTATGACAGTGAGACCATAAAATGTCTCAAAGCTTTTGTATTTCTCAGTCCAACAATGTGGCAAGTTGGCTCAGCATTATTCACCTAAACCAGCTGTACTAAGGGAGAACTAAACAGGTGCTCAGTATCTGGGGATGCCCATGGTGGTCTCTTTGCTTCTGTTCTTCCTTATTTATGCATGCCCATATTGATTAGTGCCTTATTTTCATACTTAGATTCATCAAACAAACCCTTCTGTAGTCATAATTTGTATCTGTGTTAGGTCAAGATTAAGAATACCTATGGGGCCCTCCCTGGTGGCGCAGCGGGTTAAAGCACAGCACTGAGAGGTTAAAGCCACTTCCGCATGAGTTCGATCCCCGCCTGCCCCGGAGGTGACCACATGGCGAGGCAGACCTCTCCTGACCCGCCCGCTGCTCCCCTCAGCAGTGTACTTCGTAGATCTGCCTGTTCTGCTCCCCGCTCTGTCTCTGGTGAAGCCTCTCGCCGCCCCTGAGCCTCTGGCCTGTACCCCAGTTCTGAATGAACAAATAAATAAATCTTTAAAAAAAAAAAAAAAAGAATACCTATGGGTACCTATGTGTAAAAGGATAGCTGTGCGTAAAAGACCTCTGAAGGTTTGCCCATTAGTGTCCTGGCTTTTGCCTGTCACCTGCTGTAATTACACTAAGAAGTATCTCCATTTGGAAGCTAAGTAATTTGGTCACTTTACCTCTCAATGTACCAGAACGAAGGGAGGTAGGCGAATGATATTACAATTAGTTTCCCCAGGCCAAAAAGCCTGTTACTAGGGAAAATGGCAGAAATTTCATGACACAGGAAATACTCAACCTGTGCAAGCAAAGCTATCTTTTGAGTGAAACTTGAACTGGAGCCACTGGGAAGCCAAATTATCTGCGTTATATCAGAGTTTAAGTCCCTTTTTACTTGGAACAGAAAGAGCTCAGCCTTGAGAGATGTATGAACATTTGATTTTGTAGCTGATTAGTAACTATAGCATCATTTATAGCATCTTACCATAAAGTGACAAGATGGCATTCAAGAGGTAGCTGAGATAGGGGCAGTAGCATTTATTGTCTCTAGCAAGATCAGAAAAAGAATGAGTTGTGGGGAAGATAGTGGGAAGAGGGGAAAAGGAGAATCTCTCCCTTGAAGCTATCTATATTCTTAAATTGCTAATTAAGTTGAGAGCTGTTAGTGTCCCTGACTTATATGTGTGTATGTATGCCTGCAGATATGTGTGTGTTAATATTCATGAATAAGATTGAAAGTTAGAGAACAAAATGAATAGGAGTAACTTGGAAATGGATCAAGGAGTTGTTTGCTGGTGATTTGGAGCCCAGGACCAAAAATGGAAAGGGTCAAACATCACTGTGACTGCATACCAGACTGAATGGGAGCAAATGCTAGAAACAGGCTAGTCTTGAAAATCCACAGACATTGCAAAAGAAGCCATAAGAGGAATGAATTTTGCTATTTCATTTAGAATTCTATTGATAATCCTATTTTTAAAGTATAACTTCATTGTCTTGTTTTAAACCAACAAAAAGGAAAAGAGAAGCAAAAACTGGAATGGCAAGTAAAGCAGATATAAATAGTGACCCTTGGGATGGGGCATGCTCACATAGGGACAGATAGCCTTGACTTAAATATGGCAAAGGACATGGATGAGAGGCTCTAAAAGATGCATATGAGTAAATATCTGGACAATTTGATGTTTGCTGGCCTGTTTCTTACCAGGGACTTAATGTGCCAAAGCTACCAATCAGGAGAAAACAGTCCAATCCTCTAAACTGAGTGATCAAAAAAAAATCAGAATTCGCATAGAAACTCCTAATAGGAAATTAACATAAAAATATATCCAACATAATTGGAAAATCAGAAATATCCTGACAGAAGGAAATGAGAAACTACAGGACTCACACTACTCCTAAATATAAATACTCCTTAGTGAAACTGAGTTCACAATTAAAAAAAATACATCTATGAGTTTATAAACAAGAAAAAGGAAATCAGTACTCTTAAAAAAGAGAAATAATGGAATATTGGATAAGAGTGTATATTAATATTTGTGATAGAGTAAATGAAGGCTAGAAATTTGAAGAAAAATAGGTTTGCAAAATTATAGGCATACAGAAAACAGACAGAAAATAATAGCCTTGAAAGGAGCTAAACAGAAAATATTGAACTCAATGGTGAGCTAAATGACATTAGATACAGTTGAAGGAAGATTCAGGAAATGTGAAGATGAATATGAAGAACTCACCTGTAATACACATTTCAGGAATAGTAAATATGAAAGACCAGTTAAGAGATTTGTGGGAGAGCATGAGAAAGGGTGAAGTGCATATAGTGAGTTTAGTTGGGTGGACTAGAAAGAATGAATAGGGAACATATTAAAAGAAAACATTCTAGCTTTTTCTACATTTGAAAAAGAATTGAATTCTTCATTTGACAGGGCACCCTAAGTGAGTGGGAACATAGTGTGTGGAACTTGAGATCATAAAAGAGAAAGCTCTTAAAATCAGAGGATCAAGGACTTTTCCTTCAACAGAGGAATCACAATTTCTCAATCTTGACATTGGATGACAGAACACAATGAGTTTCCCAGGGAAACTATACCTCACTTGATATTGAAAGTAAAAATTTTTCAAGGAAAGAATTTAGGAGTTTACTAATCACAGACTTTTATAGAAAATTACTAAAATGTGCTCTTTAATTAAAAACAAAAGAAACAACCAAGGAGAAAGGAGCTGAGAAGAAAAGGTAGTAATTGAAAATAGTTGTAAATCTAAATAAGCATTCACTGTAAATGTAGACTCTTATACAGGATACTCATTTTAAGGGCAGGATTATTAAAAACCAAATGGGAGTACACTGGCAAAATGGAAGAGTAAGTGAGGTGATTTGAATTAAGGCATTCTTTGATGCTTTATGATTTAAGAAGGGAGATAAGTTAATGATTAGCTTTAGACATTATTGAGTCATATTTACATGGGAAAGTTAAGGGCAACTAATAAAAGAAAAAAAATAGAATATCTACTTTCATACAAATTAATGGGGTAAGGAGAGGAATGAATAAATCTTTATCATTCCAGCAGCAGAAGTGAAAAGAGAAAAGAAGCCAAGAAAAATAAAGAATAGAAAGCCCCAAATTAGATGACAGAAATCTAAAATACATTAGGAATCACAGTGAGGAAAATGGCATGAATTCATATGTTAGAAGAAAATTTCTTAGTTTATTGGATAATTAAACAAAAAAGAGAAACACGATCAGTATTAAGATGTTCACAGGAGGCAAGGGAGTGACACAGAAAGATCTACAAAAGCGGATCAGGTTTCTTGCTTGCCTATTTAGTAATCATTCTAGATGCCCACCCTCCACCCCTACTTTTTTTCCTGGATAACAGAGCTCTTCTTTCACTGTAGAGGATGAAAATATCATTTTTTTTTTCAGGTATCTTTTGAAACTAGCACAGACCTGTACACATGTCCTGATATTTGTGTATTTAATTCTTATGTAGGACATATAGCAGGTTTATCCAACCTGACATTATGATATTTCCCTTTCCAGCCCCATTTTAAAAGATAGAATTCTATATTTGTTACTAGAAATTCACTTACATTTTAATTGTACTATTTGTTTCATTTCAGTTGTTTTCATTCATATTCTAGTTATATTTGCTCTCTACTAGAGCTTCTAGGAAAGCTATTATTTTTCTTTATTAAAGGCACAGGTTCAGCAGGCAAAACATTTTCCTGTTTGGAACAGAGTTGCCTGTTGGTGAGGTCACCATTTTGCAACTATGAGGATGAAAATGGCATACTGAAGATAGAAGAGGAAGCTGGTTAGCCAGAGTTTTCTTTATTCCTCAAATTACAGAATTAGCCCTGAACTGCCTCTGAACTTATTAAATGAAACAACAAAATTCCTATCTGGTTTAATCCTGACTTTCTCTTACATTCAATTGAATAAATCCTAACTGATACAAGCATATTCTGAACACTATTAGGTATTAATGAGTAATAATATTTGCATTTTAATAGAACTCAAAGATTTTTACACCCTCTTTTAAAACTCAGTCTTCTACAGAACTCTGTGATGCAAGAGCTGAATCTATTCTCATTTTCTAAATGAGCTCATTGAGATTTTGACAAAGTACATGATTTTCCATAGCCTTTTCTTTGGCAAAGTGGCATGCCAGTCCAAGCATCCAGGGTTCCAGTGCAGTATATTTTCACACCATGGGACAGGATCGTGTGTATATTTGTGGTTGGGCAGAAATTTACCCTGCTTTGTCTCATCAACTCTTAAGTTCAAACCCCCAGAAAGGTCAGTTCAGATGGCAGTTGAGATTGAATTTCCATCATTAAATATAAATCACCATCCAGATTACTAGTAGTTTCCATTCTGGTCTTACTTTTGGTAATGGGTCTGTCCTTGCTTAGGTGGGTTGGTTTCAGGGTATACAATCAAGGCTCAGGTGTGTGAGCTGAGCTATGGGCTTCTTTCTTTTCTCCTTCCCTCTTGTAGTTCCTGGTCTGTATTCAAGTGGGATGGATGTAAATCAGTACTTCCATAAAGGAGTTTAAAATGAGGCTTGGAGAGGAGCTTTTTTTGAGGTATGGTGTTTGCAAATGTAAAACATGTCATTGAAAAATTTAAAATTAAACTACCAAAGTTCTTTTTAGAATTGGGGAAGGTTTCTTTAAAAGAAACACCCAGTTTACATTAATGTTTCTCAAACTTGAGCTGGCACCAGAATCACCTGTAGAACTTGTTAAGACATAATACTGGGTATCACTTCCAGGTTTCCTAACTCTGTAGGGCTGCTGCAGACCAAGCATTTGCTTTTCTAGCAAGTTTTCAGATGCTGCTGTTGTTACTGCTGGTCCAGACTCAAAACTAGTGGTTATCAGGGCTGGAGAAAGCATAAATTTTCTGTACTCCATCTCTTATATATGTCCTTTAGATACCAGATTATTCAATCAAGGTTATATAGTGAGTTAATGGCAGTTTCTACCTTAAATTCTAAATGTCCTAATGCCAAGACCAGAACTTTTCTACTTTGCTCTGATTCGTGGATTTGGATTAGTTTTACTCTCTTATAGATCTTAATAAATTATAATAATAATTCCATAGAATGGTATGTGAAATTCTAGCAAGACTTATGATTTGAATTTAATTTGAGCACAGTTTATTAGCAAGGCAAACAAATAATACAGTGATTCAGAATTATACTTTCAAATTGTGCTTTGAGACTACTTAGTAAAAACATCTCACCTTCACTTTTTATTTCCCGCTCTGTACATTTGAACTATGTTCACCTTGCTCAGTGCCACTCTCTTATACTACCACATTCCAAATAGATACCAAGTATGAATATCATAGATGAACTAAAGTTCTTACTTAAGACACCTGAAAAATCCAGTCACTTTTACTAATCTGAACATTGCTGCAACTCCCTACAGGCAGTGGTCAGCACGCTTCTTCTGTAGAAGGCCAGATGGTAAACATTTTAGGCTCTGTGGGCCGTACTGTCTGTTGTAGCTACTCAATTCTGCCACTGCAGTGTGAAAGCAGTTATAGACAATACATAAATAATGAGCGTGGATGTGTTCCAGTAAAACTTTATTTATGGACACTGAAATCTGAATTTCATATTTTCACATGTTACAAAACAATATTCTGCTTTTCTGCTTTAGGTATTTTGTCAAGCTTTTAAAAATGCAAAAGGCACACTTAACTTGTGGGCACAATAACCAAGCAGCAGACTGAATTTGACTTTCGGGCTAATCATTGGTTTATTGATCACTAAATCCAAACTCTTTCCCTCTCTCCTTCTCCTATGATCTTTTCTTTTCTCTAGTGGGGTCATAGCATACTTCTTTATCTGCCATTAAAATTCTATTACTGCTAATTTATATGTGAAAAGATTCAACTTAAAACACAAACTAAAGCAAGGCATCACATCAATATGTAGAAGGTATAGGAGAGGTTATAGTCAGGGACACTAAAGAGAGCTTTCTTAGGTTGATGAAATTTAGCATATTTCTAGAAAAGATTTCATTTATTTGTAGGAATAAGTGATACTAAGATGTTCATTTTGTTACCCCTCTCAGAAAAGAATCCATCCTGTTAATTGATGAAACGGAAATAATTTAGTAAGAATTTTATGTCCTTTATGCAAGGAAAGACAGTCCATGGACTGGGGGCCAGACGGGGTGTGTGTGTGTATGTGTGTTGCCTCCCAAGTAGCAGAAAAAGCGCTGCCTAGATTTTTGGCAAGAATCAGTTTTAATGAATGTTAGAAGAGGCAACATACAAATAAGGCCGGATTGACGAGGAGGATTGGGGATGATAGGTTAGAAGACCTTATTGGGCCCTCCCTGGTGGCGCAGTGGGTTAAAGCGCAGCACCAAGAGGCTTGGGCTGCTTCCGCATGAGTTCGATCCCCGCCTGCCCCGGAGGTGACCCACATGGTGCGGCAGACCTCTCCTGCCTCGCCTGCTGCTCCCCTCAGCAGTGTACTTCGTCGATCTGCCTGTTCTGTTCCCCACTCTGTCTCTAGCGAATCCTTTCATCCTCTGCATCTCTGGCCTGTACCCCAGTTCTGTATGCATAAATAAATAAATCTTTTTTTAAAAAAAAAGAAGACCTTATTTATTTATTTAGGAAATGTTGCATAAAATAGTTCTGTAAATATACTATACCACTATTGATTCATTACTGTGACAAGTGAATCATATTACTTCATATTAATGGATTTAATATATATTTTTTGCTTTTGCATATTTTTAAAAATTTTATAACAGTTTATTTTTACATCATTTTGTACATCTCAATTATAATCCCTGCGGGTTTCCCATCACCAAGTCACCGATGTGCTATCACCATAATCCCGTGCACTTCCCTTCCCACCATCCATTTTTGATCCCATTCCCCACTCTATCCCCACAAGATGTCTCTGGTATATGGCTGCTCATTATTCTTGTTATTTTCTCGCCTGGTCCTGCTATGAGTGAAACCATCAGGTATTTTTCTTTCTCTTTCTGGCTTACCTCACTAAGCATAATCTTTTCCAACTCCATCCAAGTTGCTGCAAAAGACATGTGTTTCTCTTTTTTGGTTGCTGAGTAATATTCCATTGTCTATATGTACCACTTATTTTTCATCCAGTCATCTACTTTTGGGCATTTGGGCTGCTTCCATGTTTTTCCAATTGTAAATAAAGCAGCAATAAACATGGGGGTTCAGGTATC
>NW_004567107.1:44576106-44598067 GCF_000260355.1 Condylura cristata
ATCGAACTCATGCGGAAGCGGCTTTAGATTCTCAGTGCTGTGCTTCAACCTGCTGCACCACCAGGGAGGGCCTAGAAGACCTTATTTTTAAGGCGAATTAAGCTAACTAAAATTTAGGTGGAGTTTGTAGATTGTGATTGTTTCCTTGACAGTGTTTATTGTAAGAGTAGTGCTTCTCAAGTGTAGATTTGTGAGAGGGGCCAGGCCATGTGAATTGACTTTATCAATCCTAAGAAAATAACCAGGAACAGGAATAAAGGATATTTATTTCCTAATAATCCAAAGATAGGGAAAAGTATGTTTATTAGAGTGTTGTCCTCAAGTGAAAAGGCATCAGTTATTCCAAAAACAAATAGGTTTATTCAGAAATAGCTGCTTAAAGGACATGTTGGAGAGTGTGTTCATGGAGAGACCAGACCCACGTGTACATTCCTGAAACCAAGGCTGTCATCCCCCTCTAAAATTTTGGCAGAATCTCCCTTTAAGTTCTGCCAGAGGGAGTAAAAGCATCACTTCTGGTGAGAGATTCAAAGCGTGTTGGGTCATGTTGTTTACTGATTTATTCATGTGTGGGTACTCTCTTTTTAGCCTTCTGACCTTATTTAAGTAGGGTTTCTGTATTTATATATTTGTAGAAGTGATAAAGGGCAGGAAAGGGCACTAAAACTGGCTAAGGACACTTTCCAAATAGATTACGGGTCACTGTCTCAGTTCTTCACCTGTATGCACAATTGCAAGACTACTCAGGCTCAGAGAAAACAACAATGGTATGTATTTAACAAACCATGAAAAAACAAAGAGTTACTGAGGCCAAAAATGGTTGTTTACCTCACCTGAAGCCATGTTCAGTGTTTTTAAGTCCACAAGAGCCAGACTATAGGCCAGGTTCCAACTCACAAAGACATCAGAAAACACAACAGGAGACATTCCTGGAGCTGCCGAGATGTCCCAGTATGTCACCAGACAAACACCACTGAAAATGGCAGCTGCAGTGGTCAAAATGACCCAACAAACTGCCACATTCACACATCTCAGCAAGATGCCTGACTTAGGTCTTTGCCTTTTCTGCCAGACTGTAACAGCAGCAAAATAGGGAACAGTTTCATTTACTTGGCTAACTTGCAAAGCCTGCAAACTTTTCATCTTAGAGTTTGGCTGCTTGGAGGCTTCCACCTTTAGAGGCCCACAATGGTTTTCTTAATCTGAAACACTGAATCCTCAAAAGCTGAGTCCAGAACACTGAATCCTGAAGACTGAATAATGTCTGGCTGCTTCTCCAGTCCCTTTAATTCTTCCATGGCACTCCACCCCCAAATGTGATACTTTTAAGTATTTTTCCTGGGGCTGTGTATTCTCATCAGCATCCTCCTCTGAAAGGCATCACCTTAGCTTTTGGCTTTTGCCACTAGTGATAGAAGTAGTGATTATAATAATAATAAATTGAAAGATTCTTCATGTTCAACCAAAGAGAAATAGCTAAATAGATTTTAATTTATCCATACAATATCAAAAGTGACTGTCTCCATTTATAGTGATAGGGAAAGATTTTTCTTGTTTATACTTACCAAATTCAGGTTTTCCATGTGAATATACATGGCATTTAAAATCAAACAATATTATAAGGAATTCATACCTGTTGGAGGAAATTATGTAATAATCAGAGGCAATGTTTTCTTGTTTTTAGCTTTCGTTTGTGTTGGTTATGATCAGTGTCCATTAGAAGGTCTCTAAAGTTGCATAATGAGCCCCATCCCTTTGGTACCTATACAAATCTGTTGGTTCTTCACATCTGCTTTTCTATATTGATGTCCCATCTTCACAGCTCTGCTCTAACAATTCCCTTAGTTTATGGTGGGTAACACCTGCTCCCCACATTGGCACAAGTTTACCGGGTACTTTCACATTCTCAGTGTCTTGCAGAGATCAGTATGTTTTCATGTCTTTTAATTTTAACTGTTCCCCCCCACCCACCACAAACACACACAACTCCTGTCTTGAGGAAATCAAGCTCCCTGATAATTTCAAAGGATATTATAAAGTATCCACACAATTCTGTGTTCTGTATCCAAATGATTTCCTCTCTGCAACCATAATTGTTCTTCTACTCAACCTGGGCTCTTCAATTCACTTGTGGTATAGGGCATGACTTTGCCCACTGGAACCATCCTGAGAGTTTAGTGGAACCTTTGCACCTCCTGCTTTATTGTTTTCTTCTAATATATATTGTTTTCTTTCTAACATATCAAAAGATATGTTAGGTTTTTCCAAAAATGAGTTATTCAAGGGTTGAATCAAATAATACAATTGAAAAGACTTTTAACCAGTGCTTTCTAACATTTTTTCACAGCATGGGAAATATATAAAGTGAAAATAATTTTATAAAACATTGTAGTAAACAGAGAAGTATGGCTGGAAGTGCTTGATCTGGAGGCATTTATTGTCTAAGACCAGGCTCATTCATCAGAGGGCTGATCAATATCTTGGCACACTCGTAATCTATTTGAGACATACCAGTGTTATGGCATAGCAGCTGGGAAGCTCTGTCTTTATGATTATCTAGTCTATTCCACACATCACTTCCTCAGCTTTATAGATTAAGAAAAAGAACCTTTTCTGGACTTCGATGGCATCGTGGCACTGAACTTCAAGCTGATCATCAGTGGAAATGAGAGAATGTTGGGGACTTGAATGCATTCTCTCTCACTAGCTGCATTCATTCATTTAGCCTCCTATTTAAAAATTTCAAACACTTTTTGCTTAAAGCATTTCCCCCCACAATATTTGTTTCATTATAAGGAGTTACCTCAAGTTGCATTCGCAAGTAAGTGGGCAAAAAGTGAATCTAACTGAAGGCTGGTTATTCCCTGCATTGTTCTTCCTTATGCAGGCCTTTCTTTTAAGTTAAAGCTGTTGTGCTTTACTCTCATAGATTTGGTAGCAGAAATTAAAGATTTGTCTCACTTGTAGTCCTTGAATAGTCATGCATAATACAAATCTTATGCAGAATGCTTAGCTGAATTTCCTGTGGACAAAAAAGCCAACAATCTCTCACGTAGGATGACCAGGCTCAGAGGGCTGGTTAAAAGAGACCAAGAGCTCTCTGTTAGTGTCCTCTGACCAAAGTGCCTACTTTCAGGGACCTGAACAAAATAGCTGAGATTAAACCTCAACCCCAACTGATGTTCTCAGTTGTCTTTTTTTTTTTTTTTCCTGTATGCTTTGGAAGAGACAGAAAGCAAAAAGTAAAGCTAAAGTCCCAATTTTTCTCTCCACTGAGTCAGTCATTGAACCAGGGACTTAGGCTCTTGCAAGCATCATTTTAGATTTTTTGAAATACATTTCAGATTCTTTGTCTTTAAAAATAGACAGATGATAGGCAGAGGGGCAGGGGAAGAGGTGTGAGTTTTAAACTTCAAATCAGTGAGATCATTCTGCAGCCTTCCCATTTCCCAAACTGCAGATGTCACAAGGTGAGAATGAATCCTCAACTTGTTCTGGTTTCCAAGTTACAATCCCTCTGCTTTTCCCCTACTCTCCTTAGGGACTCTGTGGAGTCTGTGAAACTGCTTGACAGACAATCATTCTTACAGGCAGCAGACACTCATATTACCCCACTGAAACTCTCTAACCCAACAGTTGAAAGCGCTTGTGCATAACAGGTTTAAGTATAAACATGTGTTTTTGCCATTCATCATTTTCCCCCTCTTTAAAGAAGCCATATGTGATCATTTTCTAGGAGGCAACAGCATCTAGAGCAGGTGGGCTCTTTAATTGGACTGCTTGGGGAGTAGCAGAGTTGGGTTCAGAAGGTTTTGACCTTATGGGTTTGGTTAGTCTGAGTTTGTGAATGGGGTTGTAAAACATAAACATAAAACCTGGCTGCCTCTCAGACATGAAAGGCAATATTCTTATTTCAGAAGAGACAGAATGTGGAGAGGTTGTGATGTTGAAGGTGAACAGTATTTAACTGTATACATAATCATATTTATCACAACAATAATGTTATGTGTGACCCTTAAGGATCACCCTGGACCTTTACATTCCTTCTGATCTTTCTTCCAGGAACAGGTTGGGGCAAGACTAACAGTGATGGAGAACACAGAGGCATGGCTAAGCCACCAAGGTTGATGACAAAACCAGCACAGATTTGCTTGCCTATCTTGATTGTTCTTGCTTTAATTAGAAACTAAATCTTAAAAAGATAATCTCAGAGCACTGTCTACATAACAAAGAAAAGTAGATAAGATGATGGCTGATAAGTTCTATCAAAAGCAAATGCTAAATCCAAGCCCAAATTATCCATTTAGGTAGCCTTTATCACTAAAATTGGCCAAAGGATGGTGAAAAAGATGCATTGTATTGAGAAATAAGGCTATTTGTATATTACTTCAAGATGGGATTCCTAAAACTCATAAATTCAGCTAATGTTTATTGATTGACCACTGTGTACAAGATGCTGGGAACAAAGCATTAAAAGAGACTCAGGCCTTGTGGCCGCTTATAACGTAGAAGGAGAAACAGACTTGTTTACAGTTCATGTAACTTCTCTCTGATAGTTGTTACAGGAACATATAGGAAAAACATGAAAACTAACCTTGTTTGTTGTGTCAATGGGCAGGAAGAGTGATTAGGAAATATTTTCAGGAAAAATAGATAAATAGAAACAGGAAGGATGGGTAAGAATTGTTTGGTTGAATAAAGAGGAGAAAGAGAGCTTCAGCATTGGAAAGCTGTCCAAAAGTTTATAAAACAGAGGAGGATACCTCCCAGGGCCTGCTAAAAGTTCCAAGCCATGAGACAGAAGCAGTGAGGGCACTATGTATCTAGTGGCAGGTCCATTGTATTTCAAGTGTAGACTAGTCCCTTTTATCTTTGAATACCCCATTTGGGTTTTACTGCATGTTGTTTCTATGTCATATTCCTAAAGCTCTGTTCATTACTTTAGTGTACGATGATGGTTTGGGAAAAGGGACATTTATTAACCTCTACTTCCAGAAAGGAAAAGAAGGGTGTTGAGGGAGATATCAGAAACCAAGATAGAAATGAGAGCTTTGGGGTATCCAATTTATACTAAGACAGGTGGGATTTCTCAGGATGGGACACCAGAAAGTTTTAAATTTTCACCAGGAGCCATTGTCAAGCACTTACTTTACTGGGTCACATTCAGATTATATGCTAGTATTAATTTCTGGAGGGAAATATTAAGGATAAATGATAAGCTTTTCAGATTGTTAAAACTGTAATTGGCATGAGTTTTATGTAAATGAACCATATATATATATATATATATATATATATAAATGATCCATACACACACACACACACATATAGCACATCTGCCAACACATGTAACACACACACACACATATATATATAGCAGGCTCTTTTCTTTACCTTTGTTAGTACTTTAGGAACAGTAATCTTTGTAATAGTTGGCAGATTTCCTAGTTTTTACCTTTAGTATAACAGTAACAATAATAACACCCATAATAATATGTGACATTAATAGAACATTGCACAGCTAGCATTGTAACTGCTCCCATTTTCCTGGTGCATGTACCTATCAGTACACATGATTAGATGATAAGCCCAGAATCTAGTTTCTCATAAAGTGTCCAGATCATGATAAAAAATAGAAACACAGCTTGAACTTGAATCCACAGGTCAGTAAGTTTTATTTTTTCATCAAAAATGTCTGTTTCTAATTATGGCAAATTGTTGCCTCCCTCTGCTGTATCTTTCAGAAGTATCAATTTCTCAAATGTTGCCATTACTTGTAAAACCTCTGATTTACCCAAGAGGAGTAAAAAGGATAACAGTGTTTTGGAAATTCTGAGGGTATGAAGTTATTCTTATCAACATCTTTGAAATTTCTACTGTTCACTCTTGGGTCTGCTCACATGAATATTGCAACCATTAAAATAAAAAAAAACAAAAACAAAAACAAAGGGATTGTTCTTTCCTGTTACTACCTATGGGCTAGTCATTGAATAGCATGTTAGGCATGTAAGACAGACTCTTTTAATTCTCTCAGTAAGCCTGCATTGTATGCTCTGTATTTCCATTTTTTTAAAAGATCTGTTTATTTATGCATACAGAACTGGGATACAGGCCAGAGATGCAGGGGGGGCGAGAGGCTTCACCAGAGACAGAGTGGGGAGCAGAACAGGCAGATCGATGAAGTACACTGCCAAGGGGAGCAGCGGGCGGGTCAGGAGAGGTCTGCCACACCATGTGGTCCCCTCCGGGCAGGCGGAATCAAACTCATGCAGAAGTGGCTTTAGCTTCTCAGTGCTGTGCTTTAACCTGCTGCGCCACCAGGGAGGGCCCTGTATTTCCATTTTTAATGAATACTTTCAAAGAGACTAAGTGAATTGTCAATATCTTTATTGCTATTGTAATTGGCACAGGTAGTTTCCAAGGCTATTCTCTTTTCACCATACCATTCTCAAAGTGTGGTCATTCCAAGGTGACTTGTTTCTAATCACTTGGAGCATTTGATGTGCTAAAATGTATTGGAATTGCTGAATATCAGGTTGGAGACTTTAGAATTTAAGAAAAATTGCTTTATTAAAATGACAAATACAGCCCTCCCTGGTGGTGCAACAGATCAGGACTCAGCACAGCAAGTGAGCCACAGCTGCTTCAGTGTGAGTTCGATACCCACCCCTGGAGGTGATCCACATGGTGCGACAGACCTCTCCTGACCCGCCCGCTGCTCCCCCTCAGCAGTGTACTTCGACAGTCTGCCTGTTCTGATCCTCACTCTGTCTCTGGAGAATCCTCTTATTGTCCCTGCACCTCTAGCCTGTACCCCAGTTCCTGTATGCATAAATAAATAAACCTAAAAAAATAATAATAAACTACATGACTTAAGTCTAACCTGCTATCGACTTTACCACGGCATCAAAAGTTATCCTCCTGCCTCTGTAGAAAAGGGTCACAGTTAACAGAACTGAATTTTTCTATTCTAGAGTAGGTGATTCAGAGAAAAAAATGGAAATGAAAAGTGGAAAAGGAAGTTAAAGAAAAAATAATAGAGCCCTGCTATTAAGTTTGCCAGTATATTTTTGGTGCAGAATTCCCTAAGTGAAATTAATTTATGAATTGATAAAGATAAAAATATTTCCCAATGTGACATAGTGGGGAACAGTATAGACAGATCGACTGGAATACACTGCTGAGGGGAGCAGTGAGAGAGACAGGAGAGGTCTACAATGTCATGTGGGTCACCTTTCTTGCTGGGGATTTAACTTGTGCTGCAGTGGCTGGGGGTAGCTTCATAGTGCTGTGCTTTAACTGCTTGTGCCACCAGGGAGGCCCCAAATCAGGTAGTTTTTTAAGAAAGACTATATGTGGACTAGCAGATTTGGAAAATTGGGAAAACAAACACAAATTACATCTACAAATTAAGATAGAGAGACTTGCTTTCATTTAATGGTTGCCATGAAAATAACATACAAAGGAAGAAAGCAAAGTCAGGATCCATGGTTGTAAACAAAGTGTTTGGGACAGATGCCCAGTTTGATCAGGTTTGTTGCAGTAATGATAACTGATACAAACTGTATCTCTCATTAGCTCTCATGTCTCATCTTAAAATTC
This sequence comes from Condylura cristata, assembly GCF_000260355.1. Taxonomy (NCBI): domain Eukaryota; kingdom Metazoa; phylum Chordata; class Mammalia; order Eulipotyphla; family Talpidae; genus Condylura; species Condylura cristata. The sequence goes on from NW_004567107.1 coordinate 44,583,709, forward strand.
CTTGCTTTCATTTTGTACATTTCTGTCTTGAATGCTTTTATGACAATTCCCTGTCTTTCAAAAAGATTTCAAATTTGAGCCAGAAAACACATGGCTCAGGAGGCAGAAGTTCCAGTTAATGAACTTGGGTCTTGTGAAGTGCATGTAGGAAAAGGAATTAACTTATATAAAATGCATTGTTGACCCATGAGAGCCTATGATGTTTGCCATCAATTTACATGCTTTACTTTTAGTTGAATTGGTTTTATCACAGTTCAAAAGGACAGAATGTGCATGGGGTCTGATACATAAGGGACTCCAAATGAATGAATGAATAATGAATAGACAAATCGATGCCTGCCTGAATGTAATTAAGATATGCCATAGCTTGTCTTCCTTATAATTTGGATAAAAAATGATATCCAGGGGAGAAGGATACGCATTCATTCATTCACTTACTCACACAGATCATTTATTCATTCATTTTACACATATTATTCCATCAGAAACATTTTTTTTTTTTTGTGGTAAACACTGCTAGATTCTAACCACAGAATATAAAGTTAAGCAGAGATGGCTCTTGTCATTGAGAGTTTATATTCCAGTGAGGGGCAATCATAATCAGTGTTTAAATAGATAAAGTGAAGAAAGTGAAGTTAATTTCAGGGTCCTATAGAAAGGCAGTAGTAGGGCCCTTGTTGGTGGTGCAGCGGGTTGAAGCACAGCACTAAGAAGCTGAAGCCACTTCAGCATGAGTTTGATCCCCACCTGGGAGGTGACCCATATGGCATGGCAGACCTCTCCTGACCCGCCCACTGCTCCCCTCAGCAGTGTACTTTGTCAGTCGGCCTGTTCAGCTCCCTACTCTGTCTCTGGTGAATCCTCTCACCACCCCTGCACCTCTGTCCTGTATTCCAGGTCTGTATGCATAAATAAATAAATAAACCTTAAAAAAAAAAAGGCAATAGTAACGAACTGAATATGCATTAACTTAAAAATGTAGCTAATAAGCAAAGTCTATTTGAGAAGACTTATAGGAGAAGGACCATATCAGGAAACAGAGATTGTAAGAGAATAAGGTTTGTAGGAGAAGAAGGAGCCATATCAGGAACCAGAGAGTTCTGCAGAAGCACAGTCGGCACAGGTATTCCAGGGTAGTTTGACGTGTTCTAGGACAGAAAGAGAGAGCATGTGCAGAGTGGCATGAGCTGGGAACAGCTGCTTGAGAGTCATCTAGATAGAAGAACACACACCAAATCATGTAGGATTGTATAGAGAGCTACAATTAATAACAACTTGTAAGGTCAACACTCACTTGTAATTTTATTGTAGGGAACTTGGAAGACATGAAAATATTACATATCATTGTCAGTGGCAGCCTAAAAAAATCCTTTTGGTTTATAATACACACACGCACACACACACATATGTAGTCAAACTACCAAAATTTTCAGAAGAAAAGAAATTGCATAGTGCATACTGTGTGGTGACCTTCATTTTTACTCATTTATAAGCTCCAGCACAGACCTCTGTGGTGATTCTATATGAATTGGCTATTTTTCAGATTGCTCTCTATCATGCTACAAACTAACACCTCCCATTCTTTTACTTCCAGGAGTTTTTTTTCTGTTTTATTTTATTTTGTTTTCTTTTAACCATTAAGACACATTTTGAGTGTTACCAAATGTCATTTCTATAGTTATTAATTTGTATTGGTGGAAAATTTTTGTTAAGAAAGAGGTGCTGGTGGGTGGTTGTTTTAGTAGTTTTCTGCTGTTTCCTGTGTCCCTCTTTCCTTCACAGCTGTCTCCTATCACCATCTGTGACTTGGCTCCGATCTGCCTCAGTTACTACAGTTGCAAAATTTGGGAAAAAAGGAAAATCATAGGTGCCCAGTTTAATTCAAGTTCTGATAAAGTGGAATAACTTTTAAATACATGTTCAGTGCAACTTTCAAAAATTACTAATACTTAACAAAAATTCATTGCTTAGCTAAAATTCATGTTTAAGTAGGCATCCTTTTATTTGTCTACCCTAAACAATCACACTCTCAGCTGGATTGTGATACCCAAGTTGGGAAAATCAGTAGCACAGTTTTAGTCTTGTTCCTTTCACTGGCTTCTCCAGAAGCCCAAAACTAGACCACTGCCCTGCCCCCTCTTTCCAGAATGATTTGATTCTTAATGTAATGTCCTAGTTATCAAGCAGGCTGGGGTTGGCCATTCGCTATCCATGCAGCAGGGACAGCGAATCTCTACCATTTCCTTCTAGACCAGTCTGATGCTTTTCTATGCAGAGAACTTGGAAGCCAATTCAGTGTAAAAGAAGGAAAGGACAGGCTTTGTTCTCAAAGATATATTGAAGTTGCCCTGACTCTCACTGCCTGTGAAGACATGTATTTAACATCTATGAGATTCTTTGTTTTTTAAATACAACCATGGAGTAATAAGAACAAACTTCTGGGATTGTTATAGGGATTTCACTTTGCACTGTCTCAGTGTATATGAGAAATCTTCTGCCTGCCATGATTAGATCTTGGTTTACTGATAGGCCCCTTTATACTGTTGCCTTTTGAAACTCTTTCTGTTGAAAGATGCTAGCTATTCCACAGTGTCCAAAAGCTTTAGGAATCTGTGAAGTCCTTTACAGGTCTGACTGTATCCCTTAGTATTGAAAATAAATATTTCTTAAATCAATGAAGAGAAATATCCAAATATCCTGTTAGTCCTTGTGGTCTCTGGATTCCAGCCATCTAACTCTAAACTCCAAATAGGGTCTTCTGTCCTAGTACTGCAGTCTCATATGTTGTTTCATGATCAGTTTCCTCCTCCACTAGCCTTTGGTGGCCAGTGAGCTAGTTGGTAGGGCTGACTTCTTTTGACAGAAGGAGTCCTTCCTGCCTCTCTAGATTCTCTTCTGATCCAGCAAAGACAACATTTTTGATTCTTCAGCCTTCATTCTTGGCTCTGAGGTCCTCTCCTTACACTAAAATTCTCTACTGATCATGACAGGTGGCTATTAGTGCTGCTGGCTGTGTGTCTGTCACCTTAATATGGTGTTCTGAAGCCAGAACAGACTGCAAAATATAAGAGACACAGCTTGGGCTGTTTATCATACATTGAACTCTTTCCTAGTCTCCTCTTCTTAAAGAGAGAACTCCCCTGTGTGAATAACTTTCTGCTCTTTAATCCTTCCTTGATTTCCCACACTCATATCTTAGAAAATATGATAGGAAATAAAAGGGAGAGGAAGAGGTGCCTTACATTTTAAGTTAGAGTATAGAAAATAAATCCCACAACTCCTTTCAAAAAATATTTGACAGCAATAATTGCATACCAAACTGGATGGCCTTTTATTTCCCAGTCAGAATTAGCTAAGTTTCTAATTAATGTTTAAAGCAGAATGAAAAGTCACCCCTCTAGGCAGCCGTCCCTATACATAGCATTTAGTTTACTGAAGCTGGTAATCTGCATAGAAAGACTTATTACTCCCTAAATGTGCATTTTTTTTATAGACAAACTCTGATGTAAACTGTTACTGTATCTTATTGTTAAAGAATTCCTGTAAACCTAATTCTAGATAAATTGGTGTCCTGATTAAGAAAAAAAAATTTCCACAGGAACATTGACATGTAACTGCCAACTTTGTTTCTTGTCTTAAAGCTCTTCTGAACCTCTTGGATCACTTTTCTGGGACCTAGTAAAGGGCTTAACGCCTAGAGAAAAACTCACAAAATATTATTTGGATTGGATCAGAATCCTTTACTGTTAACCATGTCTAGTTTGATCACAGTTTGTTCTGCTCAGGATTGCTAAACCTTGGCACTATTTACATAGATCAGATGATTCTTTGTTGTGGGCACTCATCACACTCTGTGAGGTTTAGCAGTGCCCTTGACTTCTATCATTCACAAAACTAGTTTTATCTCCCATGAGACAACCAACCATGTTTCCAGGCACTGAAAATTTCCCCTGGGAACCCAAGTCACCTCCAGTTGAGAAACACTGGTTCAGTGAGATCCAAATTAGGTTAAATAGGAAGGATTGTGGAGAGCAAAGAAGGCCCTACACACACACACACACACACACACGCATATATATATACACACACACATACACACATATACATATATATAACAAGAAATATATATAAAGAAATATATATATCAAGAAATGTATATATATATATATTTTAAAATATCTATATCTATATATTTATATAGGGAATTTAACTCTCACTCTCTTCCTGTCTTCCCATCTACTTATCTTAAATATTTCTGTTCCTAATATATCCAAGGCGATTGCCTGGAGATACTACAATGTTTGTTCTTAAAATACCAGGAAAATTGGGCCCTCCCTGGTGGCTCAACAGGTTAAAGCGCAGCACTAGGAAGCCAGCTGCAACAGCTTTAGCATGAGTTTGATCCCTGGCTAGGGAGGTGACCCACATGGCATGGCAGTCCTCTCCTGTCTCACTTGCTGCTCCTCTCAGCAGTGTACCTCCTCAGTCTGCCCATTCTGCTTCCCAATCTGTCTCTAGTGAATCCTTTCACTGCTCCTGCACCTCTGGACTATACTCTAGTTCTGTGTGTATAAATACATAAATTAAACAACAACAACAAAAAAGACCAGAAAAATTAAATTGAAAATATATTTCAGGAAGGGAATTAGAATCTAGAATAGAAACAGAGGATGCATATATCCTCTCAGATTTTCTCTAACTTTTCACAGCTTTGCCTAGAAACCCATGTTTAAGAGAATATTGTATCCCTATGCAGCTAGCTTGAGAATACATATTAACTGAATGAATATATACTGTATCCCAATTTTTCTTGTCAACAGGTTTTGTAAGTTTATTTTCTCAGTAGTAAACAGATAGGTGAGTTCAATGTTATTTTAAAAATGATATTTTTATTTTACTGAGGTAGAGTTGGTTTAGAATACTGTATATTTTTTAAGGATCTAAAGTGTATATGACCATACCACACCCACCACCAAAAACCTTGCAACATAGTCTATTGGTCCCCCTATCCCTTTGCTCCTGACTTCTTCCTTTGTGGTAGTTTTTGTTCTGTAAGTGGTACAATTAGGTTACTGTGCAGAATATAAAAAAAATCTTCTCACTTTAACATGTCCTTGATTTTGCTACTATCAAACCACAGAAAAAAATCTCTACTCTTTTTAGGACTTAGTATAAGGTAGTTTTCTAATAGTAAAATCTTATCTTAATATGCCAGGAGATACATATGCAAACTCCTATGCCATTTCTACCCATTTTTATAAAGTGATGTTTGAATGCTGCAAAGCCTTTGTGGTTATCTGGCTGAGGACTCTTTTGACCTACATAATTAAGGTGTTTTACTCAGTCCAGTATAGTTCATTACTCTCTGCATGTTGGCTCTTTCGATTGTTAGAATAAATAACACCTGAGAAGATAACCCAGTAAAATTTGCATAGAGGATATATGTTTGACTGAGAACATATGTTGGATGAGGCATACCTACTTACTATCCAAATGTTTAAACAATGATAATAAAAGAAGCTGCTGTTATTTTACATAGCTGAAGCTAATGTTTTTAATGTTCATTTCCAATGGGGCATAATATAGCCTTGCAAATAAGGGAAGCACATTTGCCAGCATCTTTTCTCTGCAGAATTTTAATAAAATAATCATTCTCTCCTTTCTGGCACATGGTTTTGAACAGAAATATAAAATCATAGACTCTTAGACCTGCAGAAGGCCTTAGAGAGACCTGGCTTCAAATCTAGATTGGCCACTTGTAAATTGTTACCTCAGATCAATCAATGAACTTTGTGAATCTCAATTTTCTCATTTTAAAATTGGGATGATAAGTGAAATATAAATGTAATGAGAATACAATGAAGTACTAAAATGATATATAAATTAAATTCAGTAAATATGTAATAAATGCTTGAACTACAAATCACTTTGCTATGGAGCCAAAAAAGTACAAAAATATCCCTTGACTTCAAGAAATTCTTCCAGTGCAAGAGGGAGATTTTCAGACATATCACAGTAATGTGAATTATACTGAAAGTCAGTATAAAAAGTAGAGGAGAAAGTGACAATGTCTGATGCTGAAATATTTATAAAGGGAGATGCATTTGATTGAGTCCTGAAAGGTGATTAAGGTTTGGACAGGCTAAGAAAGGACAAGGCAATCCTTTTTAAGAAAACAGCAGAAAAATTCACAGATATGTGGGAATAGACAGTATGTTTGGGATTGAAATTTGTTGAACAATAGGACCCAAAGTGAAAATGGATGGAAGAGGAGAATTGTGTTCAGAAAGATCACTCCATTGGTAACATGGGGTGCAGAATGAAACAAGTGATGCTGTAACATGGGTTGACCAGTTGATTGGCCATTGGAATCATTCTTTTGTGTAGGTGAGGAACTTGTTATTTTGCAAATATATTTTGATTCCATTCCACATGTCTTTGGAACCTGCACTTAGACAAGATGACCTAAGTTCACAAGGGTTTTAGATGAATAGGAATTGAGAAGAAGGTGTTAGGAAGTGGGTGGTTGGGTGTATTTAGAGGCTGTTCTAGGAAGAAGGAGCCACAGGGATAGACAACAGGGGGAGGGTCTACAATGACTGTCTTTCTAAAAATGAAATCACAATAGCAGAATACAGAGAGGAAAGAAGTGATAAATAAGGTTAGAGATGTTGAGCAGAGGCCAGAATAATATGTGGCTTTGACAGTCCAAATGGTGGGGTTAGTTTTAGACAGGAGAAGGACCATGGCTTTGAGGCAGGGCTCAATCTTCCATGTCACCAGACGGTCTTTGGACAAAAGACACTGAGGAAAAATCACTAGTTTTGAGGTGGGCTGGGGTGGGGGTGGGGGTCTCTTGTAATTTATAAATGTAATTCCATCACTTTCCAGAGTATCACACAGATGTGAAATAGGTCAATGTCTGTTGTGATTTCACATGAGTGTATATGTGGAAATTATGTCAGCTATCTTCTAGTCTCCTATGCATTTTCCCCAACCAAAGTTGCAAACCGCCCCCCACCAAAATGAAAACCAGAGACCTTGAGCCAGCTCCAAACCATCCCCTTCTTTCCTACCTTTCCTTGTGTTCTACTATTATTTTCAAAGTGGTGCATGAGGGCAGGACAGAGTGTCAGTCTCTCCTCGAAACACATGCTGAAAATGGAAAATAAGATGCATTGTGACATTTTAGCTAAGAGACCTTTCTCTGGCATTGACAAAAGCTAGCTGAACAGGCACACATTGTCACATAGCGGAAGGAAACCACGCAGCCCAAATGTCACCTAAGAGCTTGTTTGCTGTTATATTTTCAGCATACATTTGATTATTCTTTCTTTTTGTTTTTAAGGGTCAGGGGTCAAAGCCACCCCAGCACTGCCTTTCTTCTCATAAAATTCTCCCTCCCTCTTTCTGTGAAAGCCACCCATATGAGAGCCAAACTCACATAGGATAGCATTTTCTTCTTTCAAATTGGTAAGAATACATTTGTAAATGTGTCCTTACCTGAATGGTGTGGACTCACTTAAGCTTATACTAGTTTTCAGAATTTGATCACAATTGTTGAAGAAGTATCACTCCATTTCAAACATTTCAAATCCTTTGCAATAGGTACTAGCATCTTGTGTTCTCTTTCCTTAATTTTTTTTTCTCTTACCTATTAAGGAGATGAGATTTTGTAAGTGGAAAGAAAGAAAACTTTGGAAGCATTCAGATCTCTTTCTGCCTTGGCATACTCACTAGCTGCCCTACCCAGGACAGTTTCCATTAAGCCTCAGTTTCCTCATTTGTTGAATGGCATATGAAGTCATTATCATAAGAAGTTGTACTGGAGATTAAGTAAAATATTGTACGTAAAACATCTAACCCATTGCTAGTAAAACTTGTCACAAGACCTCTTGGCCTAGAACATGTAGACCATGGATTTCAGTGTCAGGGTAGTAGGGAGTGTCAGAGTGAGAAGAGTACTGTTCCTGCTGCAGTTCCAAGGGAAGACATGGGAATACATCAGGGACCCAGACTTATAAGGCCCCTCTTCACTAGGACTTATATCTGTGGGCCTCAGGAGGCAACGAGTTTGCTCCAGGCACTGGGGAGGGAGCACAGTACAGAGGGTGGAAGTGTCACCTCTCAATTCCAGGGTCATGGTTTGATTTCCAACAGCTTTATGGTTGTTTCCGGTGATACCTTTAGCCCTTTGTGTCCTAGCTGAGTCACCTTTAAAATGCCCAACAGATTTATTTAATAGGGTTGCTTGGAAAATAAAGTGAACGAATATATTCACAACATTTGTTCAGGGCTGGTCATGGATGAGGCACTTTTCTAAGTGCCTTACATGAGTTAGCTCATTTAACACAGGACACCTACGAAGCTGGTGTCATTAATATCCTAATTGTACAGTGAAGTCCAGGGATATAAAGAAATCCAAACTACCAAAGGCTAACCCAAGTAGCAGATAGAAGAGGCAGGATTCAAACAGGCTTCTTGGCTTCAGAGCCAAGGTACTATTATTTTATAACAGAGGATGTTTCACTTTTTCAGTTGTATGTTTGACACCTGTATATACTACAATTTTCACCACTGAAAGTCTAGCTTGCATTCACCACCATACAAGTAAAATGGGTAAAAAGCTTAATTGTCTATAGACCATTTGTACTTATAGGGTGGTTCCTGGACAGGCAGTGTCAGCTTTGTCTGAGAAGTTGTTAGAAACTCAGATTCTCTTTCTTTTGAATTAGAAACTCGGGGATTAGGTACCAGAAATCTGTGTTTAACAAGCCCTCCAGAGAATTCTTGAGTTTAAGAACCACTGCTCCAGACTAGGGGTTGGCAAACTAAAGTAGCCACCTGTTTTTGTCAGTAGAGTTTAATGAAACAGACACAGGCTCATTCATGTATGTATTGTTTGTGATTGCTTTTGCACTACAATGCTAGAGTTGAGTAGTTGAGCAAGAGACCATCTGGCACAGAAATCCTGAAGTATTTACTATCATACCTTAAGAAAGTATTTTCTGGAGATGTGAACTTATACACCTAAAAATATACAGTGTTGTAAACCATTACAAAATAAAAATTAATTAATTAAAAATAAGATGTGTAGAGAAAATTTAAACTGTTTATGTAAGAATTTCACACTTATGCACATACACCACACATTTTCAGACTCCTGGTCTGATCAATGTGATGAAAGCCCATGGCAGAGATCTAGCACATAACATGGTCCATGAGTGGTGATTATTATTAAAGGTTGGGGAAACAAAACCCAGTAATTCACTATACTCCTATGCTGTGATGAAGGGTTGGCAGTGATCAAGGTAGAACTGGGTTACAATTAATTTAGTTATGATTTAGGTGGTGCTCAGCAATTTATTACAGATTGGAATAGGGGAGAAAGAACTCAAGATCATTCTCTTTCCAGGCTGGGGCTCACTCAGAGGCATGGGTTTTGGCTTCTGGAGCTCATATCATAGTCCTTATAAAAATGTATTTAAAATTTATGTCATAGGTCATAGAAAAAGTTTCCTTTGAAGAAGAAGCTCAGTTCCAACATACCCCCATTTTCAATTAGAAAGGGCATAGAGAGACATGCCCTTTCTTGTACCAAGGCTTTGGTGGAACTCCAGAAACACTAGTTGGAGTGCTGAAATTTACTACTAAAGAGTCTTCATGCTTTGCCCTCTTCATGGCTAAATGGTAAGGGGTACATTGAGAGAATTGGGCTGATTTGGTTTTAGTCCCACCTTTTTCTAATACTTTGGCTGGTCCTTAGTTTCCTCATCAGTCCAGATGGTGCCTACCCTTTAAAATTGCCATTTATTAAAATGGCACCAGGTTTTGCGTATGTGCAAGCTTCCTCTTTCACTGAAACATCTTTCACCGAAACATTCAGCTCTCTCTGCCTTTATTTGGCTTGTTATCTGTTTGCCTGTTTCTGGGGGCACCAAATGTGACTTCTTTCCATTTTCTCCCAGAACCTTTCACATAGTAGTTTCTCAGTGATATTTGCCTGCTTGACTGGTGTCCCCATGCCAGGGAAAGCTGTGGCTACGTAGTGTCTACCCATAACAGAAGGCCACCTTAGGCAGTGATGGCTATACACTGAAATTTGGCTGGACTTTTTAACTCTTGGCTCATGTTTAACCCCTTACCTTTGGGAGAAGATTATTTACTGAGCTTCAGAAGAAATCTCAAGAAGAACTTTCTCCTTGCTCAGAGCTGTAATCTTTTTGGTTTCTCCGCTTCCATTTAGGACACACCCCCCCCCCCCATCAGCTGTCTAGGAATACTGGTTAACTAAGGACTTGGCTGCAAATGCCTGGCTGGGACCACTGGGCAGGGACACCAACACCTGGCAGGCGGGTTTCAGAGAATTCATTGCAGCAGCTGTGTGGCCTGATTGCTCCAGGCCTATTATTCATTTTGCATAATTGTTGACCTTTCTGTCTGCACTCTCCATGGAGAATTTCAAGCCATTTTCCAGAGTACAGATGAATATCTGAAATGCATAATAGCACAGGAGTCTCTCAGCATCAGTCTTATAACCCCTCTTGCTGTAGAGAGGGGAAGGAGAGGCATATTTACAAGAGCAACTCTGACTTGAACAAGAAGCTCCAGAAGTTAGGCAGCTTTGGGGGATTGCTAAAGGAAGCCATTGTGTTGCCACTTGGATGCTTTCTACTTCTTCCTAAATTTTGTTTCTGATGATTACATCCTGTGTATAAGTTGCTGATGACCAGATGCACAAAGCCCTTCATAATTGGATTCAATTTTCCTTTCCAACCACATGGCTCTGTGCTGAGCTTGATCACCCACAGGCAAGCTCTAACAGTCTTTAGGTAATTCTCAGAGAAAGTATGCTCCCTTCATACCAAAGGGCTTTTATACATACTATATGATTCTTCTAGAATGTTCCTTTCTTGCTTACTAGACTACTCTCTTTGACTGAATTTATCTCTTTATTCTCAGTCTTCATGAAGCACTTTCAACTGTCACTCATACTTCTTTATAGTGCATCATATATGCTCACACCTCTATCTTGTCTGGGTTTTCTCTTCCCAACTTCTAATACATAATAGGCAGTCTATAAATGTTTATAAGAAAAAAATGAACTAGAAAATGAATACGGAAGGAATTCTTTCTTAGATGCTGCTACAGATATACTTCATATTAGGATTTTATGTGGTAAACAAGAGAAACTCAAAGTAAATTTTTTGATTCATGTAACTGAAATGTCTGGGACCAATAATGTCACCAGTAGACTTCTATTAACTTTACTCCTTCCAGGTGTTATCTTTATGTACAGTTTGGCTCCCCTCAATGCTGAGGTGCCTGGAGTAGACACCCTTAATTTACTAAAGTCAGAGTAAGAGGGAGTGTTTCTTTTTCTGAGAGGCCTCAACAATGATCTCTGGGTTATAGGCTAGTTTCTGAACTAATTCTGTATATTCAGTCCCACTGGCTTAGGCAAAAGGAAAAAATGAATAAGCAAAATTTTTAAATTTTCTAGTAGCAATACCTAATTTTTGTGAACTTCTTTCAAAATATACATTTAAGTCGTAGGTTCTCTAGCTTAAAAGTCCTAGTAAAGCCTCCATTTCTTAAATCATGGAGTTGGGTTTTTTGTTATCAAAATTAATTTTTTAAGGTTTTTTTAAATTAAAAAAATATTCATACAAAACTGGGGTACAGACCAGAGGTGCAGGGGTGGTGAGAGGATTCACCAGAGACAGAGTGAGGAGCAGAAAAGGCAGATCGACTAGGTACATTGCTGAAGGGAGCAGTGGGCCAGTCAGGAGAGGTCTGTTTCAACATGTGGATCACCTCCCAGGCAGGGGATTGAATTCTCACTGAGGTGGCTGTGGCCTGTGAGTGCTGCATTCTAATCCATTGTGCCACCAGGAAGGGCTCCCAAAATTATTTTTTATTACACTAGACATCAGATGTGTCATTCTTTCCTTTGGTGGAGGTATATTTTCTCTTGAAATAGTTCACAATTTTATGATTTGTCAAATGGTGGGAAGGTCCATGAATAGAAAGTTATAAGATCATAAGATCCCAAACACAAATTGTGCCAGGGTTTTTATCTTTTTTCTCTTTTTGTAGCAGATATCCCAGTTGGGAAGGAAAGTAAATCAAAGATAATATTAATAAATTTGTATCTTTTTGACAGAACATGAAAATGCCTTTCAGGGAAAAGATGAGCGATGTTGAAAAGAAGCATTTGTAAGCATACACTGGGAAGCAAGTCGTAGTGGTATGCAGGTCCTCAACAGCTGAAAAAAGGAGATTTTGAAATATAGATAGGAGAGGGAAGCAGAATCGGCAGAACCGGAGAACCTAAGAAAAGAGAAGAATGTGTGCAGTGGAGATTTTATTTTTGCATAGGAAAGTGTAAAATTAATGATATAATATTCCTTTTCCATAGGTTTTAGAAAGTCTTCAGTGAAGTCAGCATTGTCCATAGCACTTTGGTATAAAAATATTCTAAGAGAAATTCTAAGAGTATCTAAGGACATCTTCAATGTCTATTAAACTTCTATAGTTATATATAATGATAAAATATTAGTTGTAAGTTAGGTGTTGAGAAATTGTACACAGAGAAATAATCAGTTAGGATCACATAGAATCATTAGTAAGCATAAAAACTCTATCCAAAGGCTAGGGCAGATAGGACCTTTTATCCACACACAGAGTTAAGCATCTGGAATCTTTGTATATGAGTTCATTTTTGGAATAGAACTCAAAGGAGGGAATACAGTTTTAAAAGTATGTCTTGCAAAGACAGATTATTTCAACTTCAGAAATCTTTGTTATATAAACCCAGAAAATGATTAAAGCCTATTCAGCAAACCCTGGATGTATAGGGAATTGAGAGGCTGATGACTCCTTTTGTCTTCAATGGCAGTGTCACAAACATTACACAGCTTCTTTGTCCTCATCCTACTTTGCAGTTTTCTAAATAGCAAGGAGAAAGAAAAATTAAAATTTCTTTTTTTTAAAAAGATTTATTTATTTATGCATATAGAACTGGGGTACAGGCCGCAAGTGTAGGGTCGTTGAGAGGCTTCACCAGAGACAGAGCGGGGAGCAGAACAGGCAGATCGACGAAGTACACTGCTGAGGGGAGCAGCGGGCGGGTCAGGAGAGGTCTGTCACACCATGTGATCTCCTCCGGTGCAGGTGGGAATCGAAGTCATGCGGAAGTGGCTTTAGCTTCTCAGTGCTGTGCTTTAACCCGCTGCACCACCAGGGAGGGCCTAAAATTTCTTTTATAGAAGCTACCTCTGCCTCTCTACCTCATTTGTCCTCCATAACCCATTATTAAAGTTATCTTTAGGTTAATAAAAACAAACAGGAAAGTAATCATCTTTGATAAGTTTTGGAATTCAGCTTCAACTCGTTGGGCTTAATTCATTGGAATATTTTAAAAAATCTCTCCTGATAAGTGCAATTTACCAACAGCTATAAAATTTTCCCATTCAGTTGCAACTCAATTCATTTTTAAGTGTGAAAAAAATCAATTTTGAATTTAAAATACACGAAGGGAGACCATCCACAATCCAGCATCACCAAAGATAGGTTTTCACTTTTCTTTTGGAGGAAAATTACTGCCCAGGAGATATAAATGAGTTTGATTCTTCTTGGATTCATTGTCCATTTTCTTTCAACGTCTTCAAGATGTCCCAGCTTTAGTCAGCTTTGAACAGAGCTTTGGGTTTAGGAAATAGAGTTGTTCTGGCTAACACTGCAAGTCAGGGATGAAGACTGCTGCTGCTTTTGCTTCTAGATTTGGGGATGGGGCCTAAATCTTCTCACAAGCTGGTTAAAAGTCACTTCAAGATAGAACTTCTCTGGCAGCCTTATTCATGTTCATCATGAAGATATTTCATTTAATTATACTCTAGACTTGACTCTCCTTTAGCAGGGTTGGGAAAATGTTACCAGCAGCACTATTCCTCCACTCCACTCGTGTTACCAATGTTTGATTTATGTCAGAATAGCCGTTGGGAGCCTTGAAAAGACTTTACTGAGGAATGCCTGCTCCTCTGAAATTAAAGGGTACAGACAAAGAGCTGATGCTTGTTTCTGAGTAAGAAATGGAAAACTCCATCACCACTTGGACAGGGACCAAGACTTGTAGTGTAAGAATGGCTGCTCTTTTTTTTTTATTATTATTATTACAGTTTATTTTTACATCATCATTTTGTACATTTTTTCTCCATCTCAATTGTAATCCTCGCGGATTTCCCATCACCAAGTCACCCGTGTGCCATCACCGTAATCCCGTGCACTTTCCTCCTCCCCCCCCCCGTTTTTGATCCCATTCCCCACTCCACCCCCACAAGATGTCTCTGGTATATGG
>NW_004567107.1:44598505-44623439 GCF_000260355.1 Condylura cristata
ATTTGTTGTTGCTAGTTGTTATAATATGTGCCATTCTTACTGGGGTGAGTTAGTATCTCATTGTGGTTTTAATTTGCATCTCCAGAAAGGTTGCTCTTTTATAAAACCAACACTTTTTTATAGTTTTGGTCTCTGGTCTCGCCTGTGTATCTGTGTGCATGTTGTATGGGTATGTTTAAGTCTCAAGGCTTAAGTTTTATTTATTTTTCTTTTTTTAAAATTGTGTAGAAGGCATAAGGATTTCCCATCTATATATGCTCTCACACATGCATATACATGTTGTTTAGTTTACTAAATTGAACCTAAATTCAAGTTCCAGTTATCTCAGACAATTGGTCAAGAAAAACAGGAGGACATTAGTGGGAATATGGCAACTGATTCCTGGGGTACTGGATCCCAGATTTCAAGATCATGATGCATCTCTGAGAATATGTCATTCAGGTTTCATACTACACAAGTTTATTTTGGCCAATTACCACACCTGATTAGCATTTCTAAATTTTAGACAGATCTTACTTTCCAGGATTTTGGAATGTGAAATCAGAATTCCTAGATGTTTCTGAAATAATGTTATTCTTAAAATATAGCTACTATTATTCCACAAACCAGTTGTTTTTAAGAACCTCTAAGAATGTTAAAAAATAATAAATATTTTAGTAGCATTTACCGGCATACCTATTATGAATACTCAACATTGGAAAACACCAATAACATAATTAAGATGTAGTGTTTATCACATATAGTAGTCAAACAACATAATATTTGTATTTCCCAGCAGGGTAAACAGGATTACCAACTCAGGATTAACTTTTCTTCCAAAACTGGTTGTCTTTTTGAACACCACTCACAGAAAATATACAAGCTATATGCTACACCTATAAACTTAATATTTATTTTCATACAAATATAACTCACTGTTAGCAGCTAGATAAAGACACATGCTGACAACATGGTTAACAATTCACCATTTATCTCCTTTGTATTTCTCCTCCACTTTCTGTAAATGCTGGTCTTGTCTTTGAATTATTGTGTAGTAGATCCCTGAGCACAAGTAATATCTCCTAATTGGTGGTTATTTTAATTATCATAGGAGAATTAAATGCTGTTTTTGACTCTGTTAATTTGCCAACACATTTTTTGAAGGCTAAGACACAGGAAATCATAAATTTCCTGCTAAAGTTGGCAGAAGTTCCAGCATAATATACCTAGGTTATCTCTGTTTTGCTTAGAGTAAAGCCTTGTATAGTCAGTTCTATAACATGATATTTGTATAAGACTTAAAAATTTTATCAATGGGCCCTCCCTGGTGGCGCAGTGGGTTAAAGCACAGCACTGAGAATCTAAAGCCGCTTCCGCATGAGTTCGATTCCTGCCTGCCCCGGAGGTGACCACATGGTGTGGCAGACCTCTCCTGACCCGCCCGCTGCTCCCCTCAGCAGTGTACTTCGTTGATCTGCCTGTTCTGTCCCCCACTCTGTCTCTGGTGAAGCCTCTCACCGTCCCTGAGCCTCTGGGCTGTACCCCAGTTCTGTATGCACAAATAAATAAATCTTTAAAAAAATTTTATCAATGACACAAAAAATAAAAAATAATAACCAAAAAATAAGGATAGTGTTTTATGCAGTGTAATAATGAAGACATACATACATAAGTACTATAATCAATATGACTGTTACCTTGAGAGAGACTTAAGGTTTGCTTCTGGAACTGGGCATTGGAAGAGTTGCAGCTTGTGGGTTGCAGAAAGTCATTGAGCTGGAACATGATAGTGAGTTGTAACACAGATGTGCATGGGTGTGGCTTATAACACAGAGTCAACTGAGGTAGTGAGCTGATGTTTGAGATGTACATGTGTCTTGTGTATTCCTCTGTTTCAGTTTGGTACACATTACTGCATAGTTATTCATGTACAAATTCACACAAAGCAAATGTGAAATTTGTGTTATGTTCAGTTTGTTCCCAATGATTTTGATGATGTTGGAACAAATTTGAGTGTTCAGGTACAGGTGCAGTTAACTGAAGTTGCTGAATGAAGGAATGATTCTTCATATCCATTTATTCTCAACCTGTGATTTAGATTGGTCAGGAAGAAATGTGTTTCCTTAGTCATGATAATCCATTCTATGGGTGACTGGTTGGGTTGTGTATGAACTGATATGTGTCCTTGATTTTTCTTCTTCCCCCTTGCACTTCAATCTGGAGCATCAGAGATACTTTAAGAACTGAAGAGAAAAGGAACACACACACACACACATATATACCCCACATCTATCTGACATTGGGATATAATTGAAGGGAGTTTAATGTTCTGTTTACTTAAGAATAGCAATCCCACCAGCCTTGTACAGTAACTTGAATCACACCATTGGGAAACAGGTGCTGTATCTTTTTGCCAGAAGAAATGTGTTGTATTGGAGCTGGGTATGTCATTATAGGGCAACCCACAGCATTTTATATATGTCCAGTAGATTTGACGTAAATTCTTTGCTGAAAGCTTTTTCAATATAAGTGGTTTTTCCAAAACTAATTGGCTATAAGGCAGTTTTTGTCATAAAACAGTCATAAAAAAAAAGGACATGAGTTAGAAGGACACAATGAAACACACAAAACTAATTTCCCACCATCAAATAGTAAAATATATTCATCAATTTCAAGAATCTTATATTCACCAGGAGTCAGGCAGCCTTTTTTTTTTGTTTTGAGCAGCTTGGTTATATACTTTTAGTTTTGATGGTAGGAGGAATGACTGTGGTCATAAAGGATCTGCAAATTGATACATTATCATTTTCTGGTATTAGTATGCAGTCACTTATTTCACACTTCCAGTAAGTTTAACACTATATTTTCTATCAAGTCAATATATGCCATTGTTATCATTTGCTATTTAAAGATGATCATGTCTACTTGTTACTATATAGAAACTTATGACTGTTAAGATTTATGTAATCTAAACTGCAAAATCAAACCATCAACCAGTTATTTCCTTTTCACAGCAAAGTTGCTTTATGGCCAGTTAAAGCATTTTTTGCAGCAAAAATGCTTGTGACAAAGAGTTTACAAAGAAAGTACTTTAGCCATATTTCATAGAATATCTACTGTTGTTTACCTGTACTAGCAACAGACTTAATAGTAAACATTCCTCCTTTCACATGTTTTAAATGCACTGTATATTGTACCCACTAAGAAAAATTATATGCTTTCATAAACAGACATTTTAAAGGAGTAGATTGATGGGAAAAATAAAATCATACCCATTATCCCTGGAAATATTTCTTTTTTTTTTTAAAGATTTATTTATTTATGCATACAGAACTTGGGCAGTGAGAGGCTTCACCAGATTCAGACTGGGGAGTAGAACAGGCAGACTAAGTACACCACTCAGAGGAGCAGCGGGCAAGACAGGAGAGGGGCCGGGGATGAAGTGTCTCTGAAGGGATTGCAGCTAGCTTGCAGTGCTGCATCCTTACCTGTTGTGCCACCAGGGAGGGCCCATCACTGGAAATATTTCTATACATTTCTTTTTAGTTTAGGAATAGCAGGGTTTGGTAGTCAAGGAAGAAAATAAAAGTAAGCAACTGTATCTTGCTAGTTTCTTTACTACTACATTGTCTTCATTCACAAATGTAAGAGTTGAATGAAAGAAAGCTTGAGGCTATAAGCACACAACTCTTTCAAAATTACATCTTTTGTTCTCTTGGCTGCTCTTTCTGGTAGAGCTTCACTGCCTGCGATGATCTGCACTTTCCAGCCAGTGATTGGCCACAGCTGACTGAACACAGTATTGATTTGGCAACTCAGCTCCTGATTTTCTCATCTGGGCTTTGGAATTTGGCTTGTGTGCCTTGTTTGGCTAGCTGTTGAATTTCCCTTTTGGCTTAGGAACCTGGCTTTTGCTAGTTGGATGGCTTGTGGATTTAGTATAGATTTGGTTTTGGATCATATTTTTGACTTGGGAGAACTAGCCTGTACCATAAGCACAGTTATAAGCTATCTGTCTGCCTGAGTAGGCAAATCCACCACCCAACTCCAGTGTTAAGGGGGCATGTTTAGTTGTTGGACCCCATTGCTAAGAAGAGCAGGGCTGCTTCAGCCATCATAGCAAAGGATACCAGGAAGACATAGGATGGCATACATGGCTATTCTGGATCTTTTTGGATTCCATACCAATTTTAGGATTGTTTTTCCTATTTTTATGAAGAAACTGGAAGTTTTATAGTGCTCTATCAATCATTTTAGGAAGCATGGGAATTTTAACATTAACTCTTCCAATTTAGGACCTTGAGTTATCATTCCTTTATTTGTGGCTGCTTCATTTCCTCTCATCAATGTTATATAATTTTCAATGCACAGATCTTTCACAACCTTGATTCAATTTATTCTTAAAATCTTAGTTGTCTTTGATGCTACTGAAAACAGGATTATTTTCTTTATTTCTTTTTTTAGTCATTTGTTGAATTGGGAAAATGATTTGTATATTGAATTTGTAGCTTACAGTTGCACTGAATTAATTTATTCATTTAAATAGTTTTATAGGTTATATATGTATAAAAATAAAGTCATTTCAAACAGACAATTTAATTCTTTCCTTCTGCTGTGGTGCCCTTTACTTATTTTCCTTGCCAAGACACTCTGGCTAGGATTTCTAGCACGGTGTTGTAAAGCAGTATTCACTATCTCTTTAAAGCTGAAAGAACTTTATGACACTGATGGACCCCAAGAACCTTGTCCTAATATAATAATCTGTTGTTTTCTCAGAAAAGACTTCTCTGTCTGGAGCATCCAAGCAAATGATAACATTCAAAACAATATAGTTGTCAACTAGAGTGGCAAAATATTCAAGGCATTTGTCTTTTCTTGATTCCCAGATTGTTAGTGTTTGACATTAGCATCAAAACAATAACATACATACAAACTATATAACACTGATGAGAAAAAAATGAAGCAATGCAAATAAATGGAAAGATAACCCCTGTTATTGAATTGAGTTGCCCATGTGTCACATGTTTCCTTGGCTAGAGGAAATCAATAATGTCATTAATCTGAGATGAAAGAAAACATAGGCTGTGTGGAGGTGTCTATGGTGTCCTCTGGGGAAAGCCAAAGTTGGGATCATGAGGATATATTTAGGCCATTGTTAGGCATTGCTGTATTAGGGAATAAATGCTAGAAAGAAGAGTAAAGAAAACTATATAATAACAACTGGGTGATGGAAATATGAAAGTAAGGTGGTTAGGAAAGGCCTCTACCTTAAAGACCTGAAAGAAGTGAGGGAATAAATCATACATATATGTGAAGGAAAAGTTTTCTAGGCAGTGGGTCCAATGGATGCTAACTCTGCTGTGTAAAAAACTCAGTCTTCTCAGATTTTCTGAAACTCTTTTTCAAAATGTACTTCCTTTCCCCTTTTATGTTTTAAAGTGCCATGCCTTCCTAAATTTATAAGAAAGGTGATTTTTGTTGTTTGCAAACCTTGACTTTAAGTTCTGCCTTACCTGTTTCCTCATCTATAAAATGAGTGTAATAACAACACTGTCACAGTGTCATTGTGATTCATTATGAGCCCCTGGAATGTGACCTGTAATTATAATTTTCCATTTTTTTTCCTAGTGACATCCTAAGACAGGATAGAACTTACAGATACTAGTTTCTTCCTCAAGTTTATTCCCATACTGTTTGATATTATCATAAGGTTTCTAGAATAATTATTAGCTGTATAAACAATGTAAAAATTATATTAACTATGCTCTGATTATGGTAGGTTCTTATATAAATTTATAAGAATCAAGTATTATAATATCTGCTTATTACTATGTCTCTGATATAAGCTTTTCTGTTTTACTAAAACAGGATTAGGGTATTTATTAGTCTCTTTAACCAACCATATATTTCTTGAAGTCAGGGATCATGTTTTATACTTTTCCCCCATTCTTATCATAATTTTCATTATTAATTACATGGTGGTTGTTACACATATTTGCAATGACTGACTACATGAATATGTTAACAAACTAGCTTTCTTAAATTTTACACAGAAGCTCTAGAGATGGTCTCCTATCAGGATGCACTGCCTCCAAGAGGATTTTAAATGTAATTGTACATCTGGATCACTATAGCCAAGCTTCCTAATGAATAATATGATAAAATAATGATTTTATATTACTATAAGTCAATTACATTAAATTAGTTCTAGCTTATCGGTGTTATATGAAGGCTTCTGGCTTTGCTTTGCCTTGGAAAATTTAAAGTATTATTTGTAGATGCAACACAGTTTTATGAAGCATGGCCTTAGGAAGTACTTTGAGTTCAATTTTTACCCTAACCCTTTATTGCCTGGGAGACTGAGCAAATTACTTAACTTCTCTAAACCCAATTTTGTTGACTTAAAAAGGAGGTAAAAATACAAACACACACACTCTCTCTCTCTGTGTATATATATATATAATTTGTGTAGGATATATATGTTGTCATGAGAAAGCGAAAGTAATAGGCATAAAATACATATTTGATTATATCCATCCTTTAACTAAACATTGTATTTTAAACTGCCAGGATCAAAAGAAGTCATCTGAACAAAAGCAATTTTAAAACCAGATATTTCTGAGCACCTGTAAGGTATTACCACTGTTATTATCATAAATAAGGAAGAAAAACTAAAATAGCACTCTATCTTTAGATGGATAGTCTCACTTTGAGGTTATCAGCAATGTTATAGA
The DNA here is from genome assembly GCF_000260355.1 of Condylura cristata. Lineage (NCBI taxonomy): Eukaryota > Metazoa > Chordata > Mammalia > Eulipotyphla > Talpidae > Condylura > Condylura cristata. The sequence goes on from NW_004567107.1 coordinate 44,605,219, forward strand.
TCTTGTTTTCTGAATATTCCTAGCTCAGATCTTGAAGTGTTCCTGAGTGAGATGTGACCCATGGCTGACTGACTATAATCTTTCTCCAGAGACATCTCAAGCCCTAGAAGAAAATTCCAGAGAGTAATATCATTAATAGCATTTGTTCTAGCTGTTCTGTTTTTCCATATTATCTGATAATGACGTTTTTTAAATTTCCCTCCTTCTCATTCCCCCACTTGTCTTTGATTAGAATTGATAAGGAAAATATTGGTAAACAATTTTCCTGTCTAACCCTTGTGGATAGTTACCTACCAGAAGAGAGTCCAAACACATACTTGTCATTAAATGACTTTGTTATGCTTTCTGCTTTGTCCTCAATTCTCCCTTTTCCAAATTGTTATAATTGAGTGTCCATTAAATGATTTCTCTTTGTTAGATGGATTATATTTTATAATGGAGCCAAGTTCTATATTTATTATGAATCTCTAGGCCAGTGCCAACAAAATGTCTGCACCTTTTCCTCACAGCAGCTGAAACAGCAGAAGAAGGTCATTTAATGACAATTTGAGAGGAAACCATTGCAACTTTTAGCCGATGGCCTCCTGTCCTTCACTGTCTATAAGATGTTCTTTTTCAGCATATGGTTCTACTCTATAGGAAGTAGGAATTAAATAATGTACTGGCATCAAAATATCTTAGAGCAACAACCAACCAACAAATCTCAAACTAAGATAATGTTGAATTGATCCACACAGTACTGAAATGTTACACTCTGGGGATCCTGGTTAGTTGAGATATCCATCATCCTCTTGCTGTGTTCTCATGCTGTGATTGCACCTCCAGGTCACTGTGGCCAAGGTCCCTAATGAAAAGAAAATGATTCCGTCAAACACCCAGATGTTTGGTGGAGGGTAGACTAAACAGCTGGTTGAGTGAGTGGTTTTCTCTTTAGCCAGATGTTTGTTATCAACTAAACACAGGGTGTGAATAGATGCTTTAAAAAGGGCATTCTCCTAGAATCCCATCACATCTTGTTAATAGAAACTTCTCTTATATTAATATAAGACAGAATTCATATTACTTTGCTTACTGCATCATTTATATTTTATCAACTAGTTATCAACAACCTTCCAGTCCTGTTTGAATCCCTTTTCTGTAAAGGAATCCTTGGCAGAGATGCTGGTGGTGGTTAGAGCAATGCAAACATGTATTAACATGAACATAATGGTTAGGTATATTTTCTTGGTATACAATTTTATAAATTATCCCTGCATTGAGTTTCCTGTGGAGTGTCATTTAGGTAGCATATACCACTTATCACTGACATTCTGAATTCTCTTATAATAGACTTTGTGTTAGCATGATAGTGCCCTTTCTACCACCTTCAATTTAGTTAGGGAACTCTTCTTTGTCTGAAAGAAATATGTTAATAGCACAGAGTGAAGCATTTGGGGTATGAAACAGTGTAGAGTGGAAGTGGTTGGGTGCTAGAGAGAAGAGCACCCAATTAGGAGTTACAATTTGAGCACTAGGACTAGTTCATTCATTGACTCGCTAAGTGAGTTGGGCATCAATTCAATTCTCTAGACTTCCATTTTCTGACCTGAAAAAATGATAAAGTACAAAGGCTTTTACAACCCTACCAACTTATAACAATCTGTGATTTGTCGAAGACCAGGTGATAAAGGATGGGATATAGGACCCTCCTGGTGGCGCAGCGAGGTAAAGCACTGCACTGAGAATCTAAAGCCACTTCTACATGAGTTCGATTCCCGCCTGCCCCGGAGGTGACCACATGGTGTGGCAGACCTCTCCTGACCCACCCGCTGCTCCCCTCAGCAGTGTACTTCGTCGATCTGCCTGTTCTGCTCCCCACTCTGTCTCTGGTGAAGCCTCTCACCGCCCCTGAGCCTCTGGCCTATACCCCAGTCTGTGTGCATAAATAAATCTTTAAAAAAAAAAAAAAAAAGGATGGGATATAATCACCCATTCTGGGTTTGAGTTGTTGCTTGAGTAAAAAGAAAAAAAAAAAAAAAAGGTAAACAACCTTGAATAATGAATTAGTGGTTCTTTTTACTTTTGAATGTTGCTAGGCAGTGGGTTAATACAATAGTGCCATTAACAATCTAGAGTGCATTTCTTTCTTTCTTTTTTTTTTTTTTTAAGATTTATTTGTTTATGCATACAGACCTGGGGTATGGCCAGAGGTGCAGGGCATTCACCAGAGACAGAGTGGGGAGCAGAGTCGGCAGACTGGTGAAGGACATTGCTGAGGGGAGTAGCATGGGAGACAGAAGTCTGCTGCGCCATGTGGGTCACCTCCTTGACAGGGGATTGAATTTCTGCTGAAGCCACTGCGGCTAGCCTCCTAGTGCTGCACTTAACCTATTGTGCCACCAAGGAGTATCCTAGAGTGAATTTTTAAAAATGTTTAATTCTTCCAGAGAATCACAAGATAAATATGGCTTAAAAGTGGGCATAGGAAATATTCAGGAGACTGGGCATGGGAAATCTGGCTGTTTTTTACTGGGACAGTGCAAGACTGGGGATGTAGAGTACTGGTAACTGACACAGGATGGGATGGAGGAAAGAGCAGGAACAGAACATGAAAAGAGAATGGAGGGACTCAGAGACCCTTACCTTACTAATGAAGTCACACAATTTTGTCAGGAACAGGCTCTCTCTTTAAATTCATTGGATCATAGTATCACAGTGTCAGAACAATCAACAACTTAAAATTTGGTTAGGCACCAAAATAGCTTTTATCAGCCATTGCTTCATCTTCTGAAACTGCACATGATTCTATATATTTCTGTGTCAATAAAATATACATTCTAAAAAATTATATTTCTAAGACTACAGGATGTTAGATAAAACAATTAAAACTACAGACATTGTTTGTGATGTTTCCAGATGAAATTTCTGAACTTCCTGGTTGTTGTTAAGCATTTTGAAAGTTTTCTTACATTTGTAAAATATTCAACTAATCATGTAGAAAGTGGGTCATTATTATTAGCATTAAGTTACTTTTAAGCAGTTAACTAAACTGATCTATGGGTCTCCAAAATCAGACTGAAAAACTTCAACCTCTATGTCACTAATAATTACTTAAAAATTATACTGTGAGTTTTGGCCACAGTTTGTTAAACCTATTCAAAACAAGTTTGTTTTCTTTATGTTGGAAGGCCTGCCCTTTTTCTTCCGTGAATCTGGGATATTTTACTCCATAGTCTTCTCAAATTTTTCATGTTTTGTTATCCAACCTTTATTCCTTTTTTCTTCTCCAGAAATGATAAGGGTCATAGAAGAGATAACATAGATAGTATAAACGTTTCATTCCTTGATCCAAATACTTTTCTCCTGGGATTAATACATAGATCAATAACCTAAACTTCCAAAAAGTTCTTCTGAGATTTCATCTTATAAAGGTATCCAGTGGCTGGGAAAGCACGGAAGAAGGACTTGGAGTTCTAAATAGGTTCCCATTTGCCTGGCCTGAGTTCGAGCAGTTCTCCCTGGATTCCTGGGGTCAAGGTGACTTCTCAGAGATTCCCCTGGTCCTCTGGTTCTAAAGCAGTACAAAAACTGCTCAAACATATGTGGTATAAAAGTCCATATGTTTTTAATTTCCTTCACTACATTACTGGCTTTGCTTTGTTTATGCACAGCCCTGTCTCACTCAAAATTCCTGCTCGGCTGGGCCCCTTCTGCCACAGAGCTAGGGGTAGGGTGAGGTTAAAAAAACAATGAAGTGGAAGAGAGCTCAACCAGTTCATTTTGTATAATAAAATCCATTCCACTGTGGTCCTAATTTCATCAAGTAATACAAGTCAACATCAGACATTAATGAGAGAAGGTTTCCAATTAGATACAGTCTAATACTGGTCCTGCTTCTCAGTCACCTTCAATTGTCAGCAATAAAAAAGGACAGTTCAATATGATATGGATCATTCACTCCAAATCTCCACAACTCATTTATGACAAACACAACTAACAGAGCATGAGGAACTGCAGAATTGTTTTTCATTATCCTGGCACATTGACTTCTGACTACAGCTGTAATGATCTTCAGTGGTTTTCCATATAGCACATTGTTAATGAATGGTTTAAAATGTAATGGCAGCCAGGGTTCTGCCTGAATATCTCAGGAATTCTTTTTTTTTTTTTTTTGGAAGAGAATAAAGGTCTTCAGAAGAAGAAAAGGAGAAGAAGAATTTAAAAAATCAAAGTATTTTGTTTCCTTAAGTGATGAGGGTTCTGGTGGGATATCATGTGGCAGCCCAGCCATATTTGGGGAAGAAGTTGAAGCATTAGTCCACAGAGAGTCTTGAAGGACTTCAGATTCCTAAATCACATTTTCTTGAAATAATGGGATAATATAGGAAGGACCTTTTGAAAGCTAGTGCCTGAATCTGCCTAACTCTAATATGGACCTAACTGCTATGTTTTCTGGGAAGTAACACTATTTAAAGACAGTTGTGTGTCAGTATTCCAGGTGGTGCAGTTAGGATCTCTCCAGTGTGTGGGCATATGGAACCAGGGAAAAGACCCAAGATGCAGTGACACAAAATCTCTGATGGGTGCTCCTTAGCCAACCCAGCAGTGTGGGGTTCACTATGCATTTATTAACCTAATATATGTATTGAGTGCTCAGTCCCAGGTAAGTGTGTTTTCATAGTTATGGGTGGTGGTGAGTAATAAAGATACTCTCTCTAGGAATGGAGAAGTAAAGCAGAGTTGGTGCTCTGGGAAAAGTAGGTGGGAGCCTTGAAAACAGCACATACAGGGACCATATTAGATTTACTTATTTTCTTCTCTTCATTTAGTAGGCTTATTGTCAGTTGCCACTTTTATTTCTTTAGTCACCTTATCTATACATTTCACTATCAACCTACATGGGTACTCGAGTCAGGGCAGGGCAATGGATGACCACAGAATACTGAAGGACATAGATGTTGAGAACAAGATAAAGTGGGCCCAGGTCAGGCAGATATCTGAGATACTGGTGGGAATGGCAAAACTATGAACTTGGAAGGTGGTTTAACAATCACCTTCCAAAACACCAGCAACAAGCAGACAATGATAGTGATATAACAGTTGCCTTATCTAGGATGCTTCTTATATGTTCTTTGTTGGTACAAGAGCTAGTCCTACTCATTATTCACATGAGAGCAGGCAGGTGGGTGGAATTGAGTGAAAACAGAACATCTATTTCCTCATGAAGCTGCTATGTTTAATTTTCTCATTTATTTGGGAAACAGTTTTATAAAGTCAATACTGATCTCCTATTTGGTTTAGCTGGCAAAGTCCTCTCTAGAGCCCTGCCCTGAACAGAGGCGCTGTAAACACCCAGAGAGTCCAAACTCTTACTACAGACAGCTCCAGAGCTTCAGCCTTCAAAAAGAATGAAAATCAAAACAATGTTGTGTAGTTTCAGAATTACAAAAATGAGAGATGGAAAAGAATTTTGAGCACTCTAGTGCCTAAGTATCCATGGAACATGGCTTCCTGTGTCATTTTCATTGGTATTTTGGTTCAATCAGATTTTAAATGTTCTAAATGACAGTGTACAACTCTGATTTTGGAAGACAAATCTAGAAAATAATAAATCTCATTTTTAAGTATTTTCTTATATTCAACTTTCATTTTTTCTGTTTTTCATTGGGCTTTGTTAATCCTAACAGAGTTACCCCCACACACCTTTTTAAAAATCGTTTTGCTTCCTTTATAGCATTTGTACCCTTCAAATATTTATAGACTTCCTTGTCTTAGCTCAGTCATTAGCCAAGTCATGCATATTTAGCACTTTTAATCTTCTAGACTCTCTTCATAAATCAATGCCCACATTGCTGGTATCATTTTCATTCCTCTGTCTACTTGATCTATATCTTTCTGATTCAGAGGTGTTCAAAACTGCATCCATTTATTCCATAGCAAGTGCCACTATTATTGCAAATATCTTAATGAAAATCTTTCCTTCTCATCTAGCATTAAAGTCATCCTTGGATCTTTCCAGCAACATTCTACAACCATTCTGAATCTAGTTAATCCTCCTTTACTTTAAATACCATAAGGAAGAAAAAGCTTGATGAAAAGCTCAGTGCATGCAGGTTGGGTTTAATGCTTTGTTTTACTAGTACTTGTATTCTAACTGGAGAAGGTTACTTTTTTCCTTTCAAGCCTCAGTTTCTTATTATATAAAATAAGGGTTTGAACTAGATGCCTTTTTTTTTTAGATTTTTATTTATTCATACAGAACTGGGTTACAGTACAGAAGCTCAGGGGCAGTGAGAGGATTCACCAGAGACAGAGAGGGGAGAAGAACAAGCAGCTCAATGGAATACCCTACTGAGGGGAGCAGCGGGCAAGGCAGGAGAGGTCTGCCATGCCATGTGGGTCAGGCTGGGATTGAACTCTTACTGAAAGAGGCTGCAGGCTGCTGCGCTTCAACCCGCTATACCACCAGCAAGGACCCTTGGGTTAGATACTTTTTTTTTTTAAGGTTTATTTATTTATGCATACAGAACTGGAGTACAGGCCAGAGGCGCAGGTGTGGTGAGAGGATTCACCAGAGACAGAGTGGGGAGCAGAACAGGCAGACTGATGAAGTATACTGCTAAGGGGAGCAGCGGGCAGGTTAGAAGAAGGCTACCATGCCATGTGGTCACCTCCGGGGCAAGGATCGAGCTCATGCTGAAGTGGTTTTAGCTTCTTAGAGCTGTGCATTAACCTGCTGTGCTCCAGGGAGGGCCTTGGCTAGATACTTTTAACGAGAATCAAATTAAGAGACTTCCAGGTCCATGAATTAAATATGCTGTAGAAATTACTTCTCCAACTTAACTTCTGATTTTCTCTCTTAAAATGGAAATTATATATTTTTGTGATTTACCTTACCATGTTGTTTTGAGAGTCAAATGAAATCATGCATGTGATAGTGCTTCAAAAATTGTAAAATGATGGTGATGATGATAATGATGATGGTGACAAATGTTTCTACTTCCTATACTACCCAAAATTCTATCACTTTGCTCTGTGACTCTTATTCTAGAAATCTCTCTTCCTGTTACTAGTGTCTTTACTCAAGCCTCTGATTCATGGGGTAACTTTAAATCATCTTAAACTCTTCCAGACATAGAATTGGTTTGTAGCTTCCTTAGTTTTTGGTGATGGAAAATATGCTTTCATTTTCCTAGCTGGTGTGTCTTGATTTTATGACCAAGTTTATTTCACTTCATCTGTTCACTGGTATTTTAGATTATTGCTTCCTAGGGAAATATCTTGCATTTCCTTTTAAATTGGACCCCAGTATATCTTTGCCAGAGAGTCTGCATTATTTACTTGCTCTCAGAGGGGTTTCTACCACCTCTTAAAAAAATATCAGCTGAAAATTTCATCAATGTGCTATTTACTCCTTTAAGATCACTAATAGAATTGATTAAGGGTTTAGTAAAAAATAAGAAATCTTAAGATTAAAAAACCAGCAGTACTAGTCTGAATGAGACAGCATGAAGTAGCTCCCATTTTCAGAAAATCACTGCATTAAGCTGAGAAGCAGAAAGTTAGAGTGAAAAATCTAAGTAGAACTAAAATTCAGATATTTCAGCTCCAAATCCCATAACTTTTCTGTCTTGCCATGTTTTCCTAAGTATGATTCCAATTGCCTACTTTGTGGAATTGAGCTATAATTGTCTTTGGTAACTTTTAAATAGTTTAGTATTGGTATTTTGCTATGTGAAAACTAAGTTTCCAGCAATGTCTTAGTCCAGCATGAATAATTGTAAGCTCTCTAGCATAACAATAGATCTGAAGAGCTCTTTTAGTAGGCAGTGTTCCCTAGACACACAAATAATGTTCACAAGACAAAGACAATTTCCATTATATCTACACACTCATTGAGCTGGCTCTCCCAAGTGAAGTTATTAAATGAAAGCTTTCCAAAGGTTAGAATGCCCAAAATTATTAATAGCAATCACAAGAAGAATACTGCATACTCTTATTGAAACTTTTCCTGCTCATGTGTTTGATATGTATTATAAAAACAAAGTTTTACCCACTTTCTTTTTTTTTTCTAGTGTGAATCCAAGTTTAAAAAGAAAATGAAAACATTATCTTACTGAAAGACTAGAAAATTGAAAAGCTCACTCAATTTAAACTTCAAGTGTTAGAATTAATGTTAGAAATCCTGGTTTCTTCTGTTTCTCCTTACCTTGCATGATACCCACAACAAAGCTTTCACTGCCTTGGACTTCAGTTCTGTGTATGTAAAATGGAATACTTGCCTGGACTGCATCATAACATTATAACAGAAAGCTAGATTACATTAGTAATGATGTTCAGCCATAACTGATACTTGGCCAATATGTTTACATCATTGCTTCTTCTTAGAAAGTTTTGAATAAGTAGGTAGCTTGGTATGCTGCCATTAAATGGAGAACAACTAAAACAATACCTATCTAATGTGTACTTTTAGACAATAAAATATGGGTAAATTTTTAATTGCAATGATCAAGAATTCAGTATTGAGAAGAGTTGATTGAAGGACTTTTTAGGAAAGCAAAGAACCCAAAAGTAACCCTTGTCCAAGGAAAGCACCTGGATTCTAATTATTTGATACAGCTAAGTCAGTCAGTGGAAAGTATTTTCTAGGAAATTTGACTCAGGTATGTGAAAAGTTCAGTGCAGTAAGGAGGATGCAAAGAGATAGCAAGGCCAGTAAAACCAAAAGTAGGTTTATTTCTGTGCTCCCAGGCGAGGGTCACTGATCCCAGAGAGTTGAGGTCTGAGAAGTCTCACTGAGAGGAGGGTTAGAGAGGTATTTATTGGCCTACGTAGAGGGAGAAACAGCCAGGTGGAAAATTTTGACAAGGAACTGGAACTTATTTTTCTGCCAGAACTTGCGTTAATTGGTGGTTAGAAACAATTCATGAGGTTATTGTTCCTGAATATCTGCTTCTTCTTGGGGAGTATACTTCTTTCGTGTTTGGCTGGTGCTTGAATCTTACAGTGGGTCTTAGGTCTGAGTGAAAACACTTCCTTAAATGGAGAGTGCTACAAGTGGCTATCCACCTAGACAAAATAACAGCTGTTCATCAATAGTGTAGCTTATCAAATTTACTCAAATAGCCATGTATATGTATGCACACATGTAAGTATGTATGTGTATCCATACATATGTGTATTTTTGTAGTTTCCGATTCCACATAGGCTTGTAAAATAACAAACAAGTACATGATTGTTTATAGCATTCTGTCATGAACTCAAACTCTGTTTAGTGCTTTCTTGCAGTAAATTCTTTAAATTATACAATAATCCTCCAATCCATCCTCTATTAAAACCCCTTATTGGGGCCCTCCCTGGTGGCACAATGGCTTGATTTAGCACTGCAAGCTGGCTGCAGAAGTGCCAGTGCAGTTTGGTCCCCAGCTCTGGAGGTGATCCATATGGCATAGCAGAGCTCTTCTGTCTTGCACACTGCTCCTTTCAGCAGTGTACTTCATCAGTCTGCCTACTCTGCTCCCCACTCTGTCTCTGGTGAATCCTCTCACTGCTCCTGCACCTCTGTATGGATAAATAAAATGGATAAATAAATAGATCTTTTTTTGTTTTTAAGGAAAACATTAAATAAATAAATAAAAGCTCAGTCCTCAAAAGAATAAAAAAATAAGCCCTTATTGAAGAGAGAAAACAGACACAGAGAAATTAAATACACACTCAATGTCACAAAGCTGTTGTCATAGATTCACGATTTACATCAAAGGCAGGTAGACTATAGAGTTATTAAACAGTGAATGGATCTGAATATTCTTGGTCCTGAAGCTTATACAATTATGTAACACTATTTTAAAAAATCAAATTTTGAAATTTATTGCTGTTTATTTGTTAATTTTTTTTTTACATTATTCTTCATTTTTGTACAATGTATGCTTTTCCATTCTTGGTTGTAACCCCCAAGGACTTCCCATCATCACCTCTTTTGTGTGCTATCATCATAGTCCTGCGTGTTCTTCCCATCCCTGTTTTGATCCTATTCCCCTCTCCCTGCCCACCTATAGAATGTCTCTGGTTTGTAGTTGTTTGTTGATTTAAAAATAATTTTTTTATATGAAGTTGCTAGAGTTTCTCCCAGGGGCTTGAAGACTTAAGCTTCATTAGCTTTATGGTAAATCTAATGTACTTATTTGTGTACGATTTTTGTTGAGTTAAATCCTTGAAAATACTACAGCATATATGTCATTTGCTTTACTGATCCACAAACTTCTTTCTCCCTATGGACAGTTCATAACTGAGATTCCATGAAATGATTATTAATATTTGAGATTTCATGTCATAATTTAAAATCTTAACTAATACCCAGTAGTGACAACTACCAGAAATTATAACTTGCATCTAGAAGGAAGTAAAAACTTTTAGAGTGTGTCTTTTTAGAGCACAGAAACTTTGAGTGGGAAGAAATCTTAGAAACTACTGAAGACCCTTCAACTTTGGGATGAAAGAGAGAAGCCCAAATAGGAGGAGGTTTAGAGGACAATGAAGGACCATGAATGGATCTTGGAATCCATTCATGTAAGCAAGGAATCATATAAACAAAATTCTCCCACTGTTTTTGTGACTGTTCAAATTATCTGACATGCCCACCTTCCAGTTTTCATATCTCTAAAGTTGTGATGATAAGTGTTCAACCTAGAAGAAAGTAAGGATTAAATGAGGTGGGGAATACTTACCATAACATATAGCAAGTAGAAATAGAAGCAGAATGGCCCTCCCTGGTGGCACAGTGGGTTAAAGCACAGCACTAAGAAGCTAAAGCCACTTCCACATGAATTCAATTCCCGCCTGCCCCGGAGGTGACCACATGGCGTGGCAGACCTCTCCTGGCCCGCCTGCTGCTCCTCTCAGCAGTGTACTTCGTCGATATGTCTGTTCTGCTCCCCACTCTGTCTCTGGTGAAGCCTCTCGCCACCCCTGAGCCTCTGGCCTGTACCCCAGTTCTATATGCAAAAATAAATAAATCTTAAAAAAAAAGAAATAGAAGCAGAAAGTGAAATTAATAATAATTGTTTTTAACATAAGACTTGTTCACTCGTGCAGGTGTCATTGGTAGAATTGAGGCTAGAATCAAAAGCTTTTGACTACTGATCAAATGAATTTTCTGATCCTCTGAACTATTTATTCCCCAAAATGAATTCAATAATGGAAATGAAATAATTTTACTTTCTGGAAGTTTGGCATTTCTAGGAGACCAGGGCAATAACTGGGAACAAAATGTCTACACTTTGGATTCCCCAAGTACACGGCTAAGTATTCTAAGAGTGGGCCTATACAACTTAATGAGGTGTTACCATTACCTAGCAAGGTTGTTGGTAGAAATTTAGTTCTCATATAGTCCAAGAACTTCTTGGGAACTGGAACTTATTGGTCCCAGAGGGAGAAACTTCTTTCTGTGGGAAATTCTATATGCAGGGCTCTGGGCTGCCTTTTGTTTTTCTTTCATTCTTATTACTAAGTACACATGCTAGTAAAGGCTGGTTACAGAGTCACACTCTGTAGAGCTTGGCTGCACTGGCTTTGCAAATCTTTGTTGAATTTCCATCATGCATTTGACATTAAGATGGGACTTATATATCATTTGTGTTAATTTTATATCTGGCATCTCCAAAGACACAGAAATACAAAATCTATTGGTCATTTTTCTCAAAGACCTCAGCAGTTACATTATGAAGGTGGATCTTTGATACTTAGTCACTTTGAACCTGATTTTCTTCATCTTTAAATGGATAAATGATTCATAATGTGTTATTTAACCAGATGGCATGGGTTATAATGCCTGAATGGCTTCAATAAATGCTAATTCTTTTATTACTATTATTTTAATCTCTTGCAAAGCATTTTGGAGTTAATAGATTGTATTCAAATTATAAATAGTGATCTAAGAAGTGTGAAGAGTGATTGAACAAAGTGCGACATAGTTCTTTATTTAGGGCATTTCTCAAAGTCTTTGTGCCATATGTATTGATAATCTTCAGGATATGAAGTTAGGTGAAAGTGGAGTGGACCTTGGTGGATTTTTCAACATGGAAAATTGCTTGGAAAAATTTTCACATGAATATACACGAGTTAAGTTTCAGAAATGTAGTACCTAACTGGAATAATATTTCAGAAGAGGAGTTGATCTCTGAACTTTGAAGATCAAAGCTCTGACTCTTTGTGGAAATTCTCAGAAGTTAAACTTCAGTTGTAGTAGAAGTGTGTTGTATGAAATGATGGATGAGTCAGGAATTGTATTTGATGGTCAAATAAGCTTTATTTTTGGAGAACTACAATTAATTTCATAGAAGTATATCTGTAAGTTGACAAAAGTCAACAAAAATAAAATGAACAAACATTTAAAAATAGGCAGAAGAGCTAAAAAGACACTTCTCCACAAAGAAAATATAGGCATCCAACAAGCATATTAAAAAAATGTTCAACAGTTTGTAACAAAGGAAATGAAAATCAAAGCCACAGTGAGATATCATCTCATATTAAAAAAAAAAAAAACAACTAGCAATACCATATGTTGGTGAGGATGTGGAGACAAAGAAACTCTCCTACACTGCTGGTGGGAATGGTAACTGGTCCAACCACTATGGAAAGCTGTTTGCAGGTTTCACAAACTGCTAAAAATGTAGCTTCCATATAATCTAGCATTTCTACTCCTAGGTAACTACCCAAAAGACACAGAAACATTAATTCAAAAAGGAATTAATGTTTGCAATAGGGAAGATGTGGAATCAACCCAAATGCCCCCAAATAGAAGACTGGATCAAGAAGATGTGGTACAAATACACAATAGAATATGACTCAGCAATCAAAAAAGATAAAACCCATGCCATTTGCAGCAACATGGATAGAGCTGGAAAGGATCGTGCTTAGTAAAACAAGCCAGAAAGAAAAAGAAAAATGCAGAATGCTTTCACTTATAGCAGGAGTATAAGGGATCAGAAAATAAAAAAGCAATAACAATAAAGTAAAAACAAACATCAACTAACAACTCTAAATCAGAGACATCCTATGAAAGTGGAGAGGGGAATAGGATCAAAACTGGAATGGGAAGAGTGCATGGGATTTGGTGATGGCACATGGATGAATTGGTGGTGGGAATTCCAACAGGATTACAACCAAGATGAAAAAATGTACACAGTGAAGAATGATGTAAATATATATATGTGTATATATAATAAAAAGGCATATCTCTTTATTAGCACTTTCTATAGTGAATCACTATCAATAAAGCTTAATTGACATAAAACTTTTGGCTCCCTCTTTTAATGTACAGACTTGTTACAAAGAAACTATTTAACCAGGACTACATTTCCCAGCTGCTTGACTCTGAGAACAGCCACGTGAACAGCCATGACTTTCAAGCATTTTCTATACCTCTTTTGGATTTCCTCTCTTTCCACTGGTAGGATGAAGAAAATGCTGTAGCCTCTTGGTGGTGCCATAAGAGGGTCTTGGTGCCAGCACCTTGAAGAAAACTGTGTGCAAATCTACATTAGATAGTTGCACTATGAGAAATAAGTCCTACAACTATGATATTGTAGAATGTATTTATTAAGAAGCTGGCATTCCCTAATGAACAGTCTCTTTATTTTCAATTTTCCAGAAATATTTTTTTTCCCTTAAAGAATACTATTAAGTGCAAGCTGTATTCAACCTGGGTGAGATATGTTGGGATAGAGACTTAAATATAGATTCAAGACCTGCAACATATCAAGATCTCTGATTTTGTGGATAATGACCCAAGGCACATATAGAAAGATTTTTGGATTCCCTGTGAGTGTCTGCCTTCCCCTCCGTCTTTAAGATCCTTTTCTTCAGAGCAATTCCTGGGAGACAGAGCCATTTGATTGTTGTACTGAGGATAAGAATGAGGTGGAACAAGTCATGCATGTGTCAGAGTTAGTGTTTCCTTCAAGACCTAGCTTATCAGTCTGCAACCTGGTACTGAAAAATCTTCAAATAACTGGTAGCCTCATTTAGTGCTGACATTTAGCTCTGGTTGAGTGATTATTATTTTTTTAATTATGAAAGAATTTTATATATTTAAATGTACAGTGTGACTTCATAAACATAATATACTGTGAAGGGATTTCACCTCATGGAGTTAACAAAACACAATCTCACATCCTGTGTGTGTGTATGAGAGAGAGAGAGAGAAAGAGAAAGAGAGAGCATACAAGTTCTTCTTGGTTAGTGAAATTTCAATTATAAGATACAGTATATTAATAGTAGTCATGTTAAACATTAGATCCCCTGCAGCATAATTCTTAATGTAGGTTGAATACTTCTCAAGGTTTCAGCTATTTGTTTTGTGTTTGTTGAATTCATTCATTCAACAAATCTTTGCATATGCACACTGTGCTAGCTATTAGGTATCTAAAAGATTCAAAATTCCAACTTTTCTCTTCTAGTGCTCACAGATTGAGGAATAGACAGACATACCCACAATCTCAGCAAAGGTGATAAGGACTGTAATAAAGATTAAAGAACTCTGTTATGTTGGATCAGAGGAAGGAGAAATGAACTCAGAAGAAGTCAGGAAAGGCACCCTCCCCATTTAAGGTATTGGTTAGGAAAATTTTGAAATAGGAATAAAAATTGTATGGAAATGGGGAGAAATAAGTAGATGGAAAAAGTTAAGGGTGAGAAAAACTGAATATTGGAGGCAAGGAGCTCAGTGTGAACTGTAGTTAAAATACTGGTCACAGAGATGGTGTTCAACAAATATTTGTGATATACATACATATAGGAGATCGGTGATTATTCGGTATGGGGCTAGATGCCATAAAATTTTTCTAAGTGGGGGGATTAGATATAAAAGAAAGAAGCACAAATATGAATTTCCAAAATCTATATCATTTATGAGGGAGTTTATGACTGCAATACAGATTTGCATTATGGGCAATAGAAAGGAGATTATAATCTTTGAAACCTTAAATATGACATTATTTGCTACTAACTTGCAATATAAAAAAAAAATAAAATAGAACAGGCCCTAAGGCGAACATTGAAGAGCACAGAAAATAAGACTTGGTTGACATTGAGAACATGTGTGAATAGAAATGGAATGTTAAAAATATTCCTACATGAGCCAAAGATTGTTTATCCTATAGTACAATCAATCCCTATTATGCTAGTATAAATAAAACCTTCAGGGAATTAGAGATTCTAGTGAGGTCTTAAAATCATGTTTGCATTCTCATCCAGACATTACATTAAGAAAATAATGGCAATGAAATCATTTGGAGGTTGTAGGCAAGGGTGGAAAACTTATTTGGATTAAAAACAAAACAGTCATTTTTGAATTGGAAAGCAGCTATGTATGCATACGGGCTAATGCATTTTGCAAGCAAGGAACTGAAAATGCCAACTATCACTATCTGTTCAGAGTGCTGTTGAAACTAAAGATGATTGTTATTTCCAAATGGCACCACCATCAACAATTACATTGGCAAGCAGTGTAAGGTCCCACTGGAGGCAGTGAGTTTCACCTCTGGGAAAATCTAGATGTTAAGGTTTGCTACAATAGGGTCATGAAAATTATTCTGAACCAAGTCTTTCAACCAGCATGAATATAGGCCAGTTTGATGATGTCTAAAACTTTACATAGAAGTTTAGGTAATAAATAATCTCTCTTTTCTCTTTCCTTTATGAGGTGTCTTGGCAGAATCTCTTCTAACCATAAACAAGCAGGACTAGGGGGAGATAATTTGAGGACCATTACCTGTGTTTTTCCTCAGGAGGAATGTATGGAAAGAGCCCAGAATTCCTCATGTATACTTTACTTTCCAGCTGACTACAATCTTATGCCCTCTGGATTTGTAGACTATCAGGGCCTGTGCTGACTTGAATCAAATTCAAAATTCCTGGGAAAGCCCAGGAGGAGTGAGTCTTCACTAATAAGGTCCACTGTTGCACTAACAGGCAGGTCTTTATTGATAGGCTAAGAAAATATCCTGGGTGCTGGTTCCTATGACCTGGTATATGCTGAATATATTATGCTTGCTCTTTCAGAACCTCTGTCCTCTTGTTCTCTGTCCTGGGAGGCCGATGGGATGGATAACATCAACAGGCCCCATTTGCCCTGAGTTGAGATGGCTTCTTCCATCAAATCACCACTCCTGTTGGACAGCCCTCTCTACAAGGCTGCTCTCTCTCCTTGTTCAGGTAAATGCTTTCTTCTCTCACCCATCAGGCCTGAGGTGGTGATTCCACCTCCCACTGTAACTCCTTCTACAGTGTTTGACTCTTCTTGGGGTTTCCATGTACCCTGCCCTCATCTCTAAATATTGATCTTTTATTAAGTTATTAATTTATGTCAGTTTAAGTAGTCCATCTATTTTCTAACTTAGTTTTACTCTGGTATTATAAGTTTCTTTCACATTGTCTCAGCACATGCTACCTTGGGTCATTTTTACTAAGTCAATATAAAAACTTCCTAACATTATACAGTGTGCCTGGGAGAGGATGTTATTTTATAATCCTTTAATCTCACACAGCAAATAACAAGGGATCTACTGTAAAATAGATGCTAAATATTGGTTCAATGAAATTTTGAGTCTTAAATTTTCAGAAAAATCAAGAGTATAACCCTGCCACAAACATTAGAACACTTTTCAGTAATTAAAAAATTCTCAAAACTTTAAAACTGCTTATGGCAAGAAAACATATTGAAAATACTTTTCCCCCAAATCATGTGTTAAATACTGTATAGTAAAAATTTGGAGTTAATGGGCAATTATTTTTATCTTAGCTACTTTTTTGTCATCTTAACCGAGAAGGATTTTCTTATCTTTTGGTCTCAGGACAGATCATTATAAGGAGAGTGATTATTAAGAGTTATATAATAGTACTTACTGATTTTTTTGTGTCCCTGCTATTTTTCTACAACCTCCTAGGTATTTATCTCACTTAATTTACTAATTGTGAAAGCATATTATAATTATCCCTATTTGTAAAATGAAAAATGGGGTTAGAGGAATAGTAGATAAGACCTCAAATGTCAAAACCAGAAAGACCTAGTTCCTGAAGGAATTAAGCTCCAGTTGCTGTGTGAGTATGGTGAAGAGAAGATTCTAATGCTTCGTAGGAGGAAGAAGGAGGTTTGGCCTAATCTGGGTAGAGAGATGGTAGGGAAGGTAAAGGAGAGGAGCTGGGATTTCTGAGCGCCGTAGAGACATGTTTCTCACTCATATGCAGTGCTTGAAGTAGTACTGGCTGTGAGAATCCTGTGGAGGCTGATATTGGTTTCTGTTGCAACAATAATTCTGTGTAATAGACCACTGTAAAACACAGTGGCTTAACTGAAAGTCTGTACCCTTTGACCAATAATTCCTCCTTTCCCCTACCTCCTACTATGTTAATAACAATGCATTATATACCTGAAATTTGCTAAGAAAGTGTTTTCAATACACACACACACACACACACAATTGTAAAACACAAATATCAGGGCTTAGAACAGCAGTCACTTAGAATCAATCACCCACCAGCAGTCCCACTGGGCTTTGACTGAATTAGTCTGGGCTCAGCTGAGTGCTTTTGTGTACACCAGGTGCCCTGGTGGGCAGGGAGGTGCAGTTCAGTCTGCAGTGACAGGAGCAGCTCTGCTTCTCATGCTTAGGATCCTCACACAAGCTGGGAGTTGTTCTTCTCATGTCAATGAGAGAGGCTTAGGAGGACAAGTGGAACTTCTTAAGGGAAGTGTTTGGATCAACACACTGTTGTTTCCTTCTCATTCTATTGTCTAAAGCATCTCATGTATCTCATTGCGAAATCAGGGACTAAGAAAATATACTCTGCCCGTTTAGTGGTAGAAACTGCAAAGTCTAGTGGCAAAAGATGCAGACCAGGACAGGAGTGAAGAATAGGATGGAAATAATGTAATCCACTACTGCTGAACAGTGGCTTTTGGTCCTCCATTTTCAATAATGTTAACTATATTTGATTTGTTTATATGTTCTATATCCATCTTTTTTTTTTTCTAAAGATTTATTTATTCATACAGAACTGGGTATAGGCCAGAGATGCGGAGGGTGAGAGGCTTCACCAGAGACAGAGTAGGGAGCAGAACAGGCAGATCAACGAAGTACACTGCTGAGGGGGGCAGTGGGCGGGTCAGGAGAGGTCTGCCACGCCATGTGGTCACCTCCGGGGCAGGCGGGAATCGAACTCATGCGGAAGTGGCTTTAGCTTCT
>NW_004567107.1:44625359-44655903 GCF_000260355.1 Condylura cristata
TTTAATTGAAAAGGGGATTTTTTTTTAAATCTCTGCTTCTTCTGATTGGTTGTTTGTCTATAGGAAGGCCTCTGATTTCTGTGTGTTGATTTTATATTCTGTTACCTTGCTAAACTGGTTAATGGTTTTGATTAGTTTCTCTGTGGAGTTTTTAGGGTTTTCCATGTAGATTAACATTTCATCTGCAAATAAGGACAGTTTTACTTCTTCTTTCCCTGTTTGGATTCATTGTATGTCCTTTTCCTGTCTTATTGCTCTGGCTAGAACTTCCAATGTTAGGTTGAAGAGCAGTGGCGATAAGTGGAAACCCTTTTCTTGTTCCTGATCTCAAGGAAAAGGCTTTCAGCTTTTCTCTGTTGAGTATTTTGGCTGTGGGTTTGTCATATATGGCTTTTATCATATTGAGGTATGTTCCTTCTATTGCGAGGATTTCTAGGGCCTTAAACATAAATGGGTGTTGAATTTGTTTAATGCCTTCTCTGTATCTATTGATATGATTATGTGGTTTTTATTTTCCTGTCAGTTGATGTGATGGATTACATTAATTGATTTTCTGATGTTGAACCATCCTTATGCTCCTGGGATAAACCCCACTTGGTCATGGTGTATTATTCTTTTAATGCTTTGTTGGATTTTGTTGGCTAAGGTTTTGTTGAGGATTTTTGCATCAGTGTTCATTAGGGAGGTTGGTCTAAAGTTTTCTTTTTGTGTGTTTTCTTTGTTAGGTTTTGGTATTAGTGTGATGTTGGCTTCGTAGAATGTTTGTGGTAGTTTTCCTTCTTTTTCAATTTTTTTTGGATGATTCTGTGTAGAATGGGCACTAGTTCTTTTCTGAATGTTGGATCTGTTGTGATTTCTCCTCTTTCATTTATGATTCTGTTTATTTGTGCTTTCTCTTGTTTTTTCTTTGTGAGCCTGGCTAGTGGCCTATCTTGTTTATTTTTTTATGTTTGTTCATTCTTTATCAATGAAACTTTGGGTTTCATTGATTTTTTTTGGACTTTTTTCTAACACCCATTTCATTTATTTCTGATTTGACTTTTATTATTTCCTGTCTTCTACTGGCTTTGGGTTATTTTGTTGTTCTTTTTCCAGTTCTTTAAGGTGGGACATTAGGTTGTTTCTTTGAGCTATTTCTTGTTTCTTTATGTGAGCCTGTATTGCTATATATTTTCCACTTATAACTGATTTTAATGTGTCCCATAAGTTTTGGAGATTTGTGTCTTCATTGTCATTCTTCTTCAGGTATTTTTTGATTTCTTCTTTGAATTCCTCATTGATCCAATGGTCCTCCAGTAATGTGGGTTTCAGTTTCCATGCGGTAGGTGGGTTTCTTGTCTTCCTTATATGGTTTATTTCTAGCTTGATTCCTTCATGGTCAGAGAAAATAGTTGGTATGATTTTGATTTTAGTGTAACTATTGATATTTATCTTGTGACCCAGTATGTGGTCAGTTCTAGAGAATGATCTGTGTGGATTTGAGAAAAATGTATATTCAGATTTTGGGGGGTGCAGTATTCTAGAGATGTCAACTAGACCCATGTTGTCCAGGTTCTAGTTCAGAGCTTTAGTGTCTTTGCTTACTATTTTCTGTCTTGTTTATCTGTCCATTGTGGAGAGTGGCATGTTGAAGTCTCCTACTATGTATGTATTTTCTCTGATATATGTTTTCATAGATGGCAGTAGTTTCCTGATATATTTTGGTACTCCTTCATTTGGTGCATATATGTTGATTGTTATGTCTTCTTGTTGTATTGTTCCCTTAATCATAATGTAGTGGCCTTCTGTGTCTCTTTTAACCATTTTTAGTTTGAAGTTTATTTTATGTGATATAAGTATAGCTGTTCCTGCCTTCTTTTTTGGTCCATTTGCTTGTAGAACTCTTTTCCATCCTTTTATTTTCAATCTGTTTTTATGTTTTGCAGTTAGATGTGTTTCCTGCAGACAGCAGGACTTTGGGTTCTGTTTTTTAATCCATTGTGGAACTCTATGTCTTTTTATCGATGAGTTTAATCCATTTGCATTTAGAGATAATATTGATACAACGGCACCTACATTTGCATTTTGGTCCTTTTGTCTTTTTATTCCTTGTTTTGAACTGTTCTTGCTCATTCTTCTGTTGGATTTGGTTTGAGGGCTTCTTGTAGTATTTTTTAGAGTGGGGGTTTAGTCATGACAAAATTGTGGAGTTTCTGTTTATCTGAAAATGTCCTTATTTTTTCCTAATAGAGTAAGGACAGCTTCACAGGATAGAGTATTCTTGGTTGGCATTTAATACTTTAGAGTTTGTTGAGTATGTCCTTCCACTCTCTTCTTGCCCATAGTGTTTCTGTGGAGAAGTCTGATGTCATCCAGATCGGTTTCGCTTTGTAGGTTATTTGTTTCTTCCCTCTTGTCATTCTCATTACCTTTTACTTGTCTTGTATTCTTGGAGTTTTTATTATAATGTGTCTTGTTGTGTTCTCCTCTTGTCATGGTACTTTGGTGTTCTTCTTGCTTCTTGGATATCTACTTTCATGTCCTTCAAACTAGGGAAGTTCTCTTCTATTATCTCTGTGAATATTTTCTCGATTCCTTGCCCTTTATCTTTACCTTCTGGGGTACCTATAATTCTGTTGTTTCCTTTCCTAATGGTGTCAGATAGATCTTGAAGTGTTTCCTTTTTGTTTTAACTTCTCTTTCTTTTTCTGTTTTAATTATCTTTATTTCTGTGTCTTCGAGTATGCTGATTCGTTTTTCCGTTTCATCTATTCTGTTTTCATTACTTTTCCTAGCATTTTTTATCTCCTTTAGTGGCCTTTTCATCACCTGCATTTCTTCTATTTCCTTTTTCAATGTCTCATTTTCTTTCTTTAGTTCGTTGATTGCTTGTCTCATATTTTTTTCACTTCTTTCATTCTTTTCCTTGTTTGCATTCTTCAACTCCTGGATGGCTTGCCTCATTTCATTCTGTTTATCATGATGATTCTGAATTCTTCCTCTGGTAGGTTGAGCAGTTCTTCTATTTCTTTGCTGGTTTCTGCTGACTGATCTTTTTGTGGTGAATTGTCCCCCCATGGACTTGCTTGAATATTTGTTTTTCTTCTTTTCCCTGTCATGTATTTTCTTATACTTTCTGTTTGTTGAGACACAGTGTTGCTGTTATTGACTCGCATTCTTTCTGGATGTTCTTTCTGGGATGGCAGAGGGACTTTCAGAAACTTCACTTGTAGAGAGTATTCTGAGCCTTGTTTTGTCTCGATATCCCCAGTTTTTCTAGCCCCTAGTGTGTGGAATTATGTCTGTCATCTCTGCCAGTGATGCTCAGGAGTTTCTTGTGTTCAGCTTCTTCTGGTAGCTCACTGAGTCCTTTTCTCCAGAAGGTGCCTGTTGATCTTTGTAGCCTTCTGATGTCCCGGGTTCCCTCTATGCTTGGATGCAGCCCCATAGGGTGGAGTGAATTAGAAGTTTTGCAGCTGGGCCTGTGGATGAGCCAGTCATGATTTTGTTTATTTTTTTGGACACTGTGAGCCTTGCAAGGCGATGCCTTACTGGCTCACACGTCTTCTGGCCACTGCTGTTCAGTAACACCTTGAGTCCTAGTTCTGCACACCCTGAGTTGTGCAGGCTATCAGTCCTTCCATTAGGCCTCCAGGGATCTTGGTATGAACTCAGAGCTGTCTATCCTGAGCAGTCTTTCCCTACCATTTGGCATAGTGTTAATGGGCCTGCTCATTTTCTATATATAGCACATACAAGTGAAATAATAGTGTTTGTTATTCTCACCTGACTTACTTTGCAAAGCATATTACCCTCTAGGGCCAGTCTTGCTGCAAATGGCAGGGTTTCATCATTTTTTATAGCTGAATAGCATTCGTGTGTGTGTGCACGCATGCATGGGTGTGCACACATGTGCACCAACAGCATATTTTCTTTATTCTTTCATCTCCTTAGGCACTAACTTGTTTCCAGACTTGATTATTGTAAAAGTGCTGTAATAAATATAGGGTACATATATCTCTTCAAATTATTGGTGTTTTATTATTATTATTATTATTATTATTATTATTATTATTATTATTATTATCATCATTAAATTTTGGGGGCAAATACCCAGAAATGTGAGAATTGAATTTTTAGTATTTTTGTATTTAATTTTGAGGAATCATACTGTTTTTCATAACAGCTGCCCAGTTTACAATTCTATCAATAATATTTGAGAAGCCCTTTCTCTCTACCTCCTAAGAATTATTTTTTGTGTCATTCTCACAGATTTGAGGTGAAATCCCAGTGTTGCTCTTATTTGATTTTCTCAATAATAAGAGGTGATGACCATCTTTTCACATACTTGTTGGTTACCTGTCGGTCTTCTTTGGAGAAACATCTGTTTGGAGTTTCTTAATGATCATGTTTTTAGAGATTTAAACATATTACAAGTATAGTAGTGCTGAATTGAAAAATAACATGGAAATTTCTTGCATGCTTGATGGGAACTATTAAACAAAATATTTGAAATTTTGACTTTAATGAGCCAGGAAGACGTTTCCTGTGCCTCTTATATAAAATTGTCAGCATTATTTTGTAATCAGAGTAAAGGCTATGCATACTCCTTGTCTATACCAAGTAATTACTTATGGCATTTATCTAACAGTGATAAAATAGAGCCAGGACAAAAATGTCATAAGGAATGCTAGAAAGGAATTAGAAGCAACCCTTAAATATTGCACATTACCTATTCTTAGCAGCATTGAGTGATGTTAACCTTTGATATGAATGCGTGTGTGCTTGTGTGTGCTCCTTATTCTAAGTGGACTATAAGTTCAACTTTCAAGGACTGGTAACAAAATTATAACTGTCCAATAGGAATGATCTGAAATTCATGCAGCTAGTTCAAAAGCCTCCCCAGCTCTAAATGAGCAGTAACTAGAGTGAATTACATTATAGAGCCTTCCCAACTGCAGCTTAAATCATTTAAAACTTGTTTGGTATGGCACCTGCTGCTCACTTATTTTTAGGAGTGAAATGTACATTATTGAGCATAAGGGCTTGAAAGATTTTTATATCCAAGAAAAAGTCTTAAGTGTGCCAAAATTTTGGGAGCTGAATTTTTCGAAGGGCATCTTAATTTGCTACTCCTCTGTGGGGTTTTAGGGACTAAGATCTCAGTGAAAGCATTCATAGCATCATGACCCCTTCATGTCCTCCCTGTACGAGACTTAGTGTGAGGCCTTTGTGAAGGCAACTTCCTGCTTTTGATCATTTGAGCTCCAGACTTTATTACAGCAGGCAGAAAAGCTTAGGGAATAAGGAAAGAAACTGGAATTCCAAATATTTGCTTAGTTTTCTAGGGAGCTTCAATGCTCCTGATGCTTCTAGGTGACCTTTACATTTCAGAAATGAGAAACCTTTACCTACTTACTTTTTAAGCCCACTGGAACTGTTATACCCTATGTAATACATGCTGCCTTTACAAAAATAAGAGGGAGGAGAACACTACAATTGGTCCTTCTTGTGAGAATATAAAGGGCAAGTGAGGATATACATCTGTATCGTTCATGCAAGCTCCCCGGAGAGCTTTGGATCAGTTGAGTGTCTGGTATGGTTATCAGTGGGGTTGTGTGACTCATTCAATTTATGTGAATTAACATGAAATGTGATTAAACACTGAATTTTTCAGACACACTAGCTACATTTTACTAGCTACACATGGCTACTGTACCAGACATCACAGATAGAAAATGTTTTCATCATCACAGAAAGTTCTTTTGGACAGTAATGGACAAGAAGCCTCCCCATATAAAATAAAATACCCCTAAGAGGAAAAGATGTGAGCAAAGCTTTTAAAGATTCCCAAATTTAAAAAGATAAATAAATTAAAACCATGTCTGTTTGTATGATCTGATTTATTCTAGCTAAATGCAACTGGACTGAACTTTTGCTTGATGCTTCACACCTCTGTATCAAATATGTTTCCTCTTCTTCTCCATCACTGACTTTCTACCCAAGTCTTCTGTGTACGGTCTCACCTACTGTGTGTGTGTGCTCATGTTGTTGCTGCTTCTACCTAGAAAAGCCTTTCTTTCCCTTTATCAGTGACTTCCAACCCATCCTTCTTGAAGGTCTTACTTACATTCCAGCTCCCTGTGGATACTTCTCAGGACACTACAGGGGTGCTTTACTGTTAACATGTTCTACTCTGATCAACCACCACCTTTTCACACTATCTGGTTGTTACTATCTGGTTGTTTCCAGAGCTAATTTTCTTTTCTCAATAAGAATATAATATCTGTGAGAACAAGATCCCTGCTTTATATTCTGTCATTAAAAATGACCTTTTCCATTATCATGGGTTCTGTACAATTTTGGAAATTTAACATTGATAGCTGTAATACACAGTTCATTTCCCAATTTTGTCAGTTGTCCCCAACAGAGTTATTTTAATAGCAATTTTATTTTTCTCCTTTAAAGTCCCTTTAACAATTTGGTATATTGCATCATAGGTGACATCATGTCTGTATCCTTCATAGGCACTGTTAATCTTGATCGTTTGGTTATGAGATTGTCCAGTTTCTCCACTGTATAGTTACTATTTTCTCTTGTAGTTTTTAAGTGACTGTGGAAGATACCCTCTTGCCTTGTCAAACTCTCCTGCTCCTCAAATTTATCATCTAATAATGATTCTTATCTAAATCAATTTTTACAGTAATGTTTACAGAATGATGATTTTCTAAATGTATTTTTTCTTGAGTTTTTTATAAGGCAGCATTCTATTATAAGTTTTCCCTTTAATTAATCTATACATTTCTTTTGTCTTTTTCTCCCTCCCTCTTTTCTTCCTTTCCTCACCCTTCTCTCCTCCCCTCAATTCCTGTCTCCTGCATTCTGTTCAATTTAGTAGGTTGTAATGTATTAAGTCCCTCTTTGTTTCAGTAATCAAATTTTCTGGATTTGGTAAATTGCCACTGTTTCAAATTATGTCCTGTGTCTTGTGGCATATGCTCACTTTTCTCTGTTGTTCTTCCTTATTTTCTGACACAACAGTGTATTTCAGGTTCATCTTATAGTTTTCACCCCCAGCCTTGGAATCAGCCATTTCTCCAAGGAGCTAGCTATGACCTCCTTTAGTGAGGAATGGTATTTAGCATCCCAGATCTGGCACAGATATGCAGTTTTGACAGGCTTTGTGGGAAAGGAATGATTCTACTCAGTGTGCCATCATCTCAGTTGAGAGATGGTTCAAATTGAAACAAGGAATGGCTTTCTATTCATTCAAATCTCCTGTTTTGAGATTTTTTTTGGCTAGTATATTGCTATTATATGCTAGAATTTCTATTGTTAGTGTATGTGAGAATTTCTTTTCCATTATATCTTCCATTAGGTCATTATCTGTACACATGCAGGCTACCAGGCTTCTTATTAATTTAAAAATTTAGCAGCTGGTTGAAGCAATTAAATATTTGCTTGAATTAGTTTTATCATTATCATCTAAGGTTTTCAGGTGATGTCATCTGCAAAAAGAGATAGTTTTACTTCTTTACAAGTTCATATACCTTTGATCATTTTCTGTTCTTTACTTACATTGGCAATATTGCCACAATATTGTCAGATCTGGTAACAGTAGTCATCTTTGATTTGTTTTTGACCCTCGTTAGAACAATTTTAATGTTTCTTCGTTAGAGAAGATAGTAGATTTAAGATTGTGTTATGTGTATGTTTCATTTAGATAAAATATATATCTATTCTTATAATTGCAATTATTTTTAATTAGAATTGGGTATTTGGTCTTGTTAAGTGCCTTTTTCACATCTTTAGAGATAACTATAAGATTTTTCTTCTCAAATCCATTGTTAATCTGATGCATGTTTTAAAGAATTTCTGGATAATGTGCATTCTTTGCATTTGCATAAACTCTAGTTTGTCAAGGCACATTGTTTTCATAATATACAATCGGTCTTTACCTGCACATATTTTAATTAGAACTTTTGTATCAATTGGCATAACTTATATTAGTGTGTACTTTTCCCTTTTTTTGGTGTCATTTTGATTGTTTATATGAACTATTGAATTAGTTTTATTATTCAAGGATTTGAAAGTTCTCTTCAATTTTCAATCCCCTGAAATATTTATGTAGTGTTAGTTCTACTGATGGCCTCTAAAGTTTTAATGGAGATTCCTTGTGAAACCACCTGGAATTGTACTTCAGTTTTTAAAACACTGTAACTTTTGTCATATTGTCTTTGGAAATTAGTGATTTAAAATATCTAATTATACTGGAGTAAATTTTGACAAATTAAACATTCATAGGAAATCATCCATTTCATTTACTTTCCTAATTTTTGGCATATGGGTATGGAAATTGATCTCATGATTTGTAACATTTCCCCTGTACTAATACTCACCCTTTGTAATTTTCTTTTTGTGTCTTTGTATAATATTCCTTTTAAAAATTTAAATTAGCAGGAATCTTCTCTAGTTTTGTGATTAAATCCAAAGAACTTGGATTTTTAAAATTTGTTTTCTATCTAATTAATAGGCTCTATGGTCATTATACCTACCTTTGTCATCTAATTTTCTTGGTTATCTTTTTTCTAGATTTTTGAGTCAGAAATTTCATTAAAAAATATTATTGATATATGGTCCTAAAGGTATATTTTGTTTCTCTACTGCTTTGAATATATCAAATTGATTCTGATGAAGTGTTTTCATTTTCATTATTTGTTTGTATTTCCCATTTCACTCAAAGACTGAGGATTCTTTATTTTAGACAGAAGGATTGTTTGGGGTTTTGGTGTGTTTTAAAAGTTTTGACTATTATTGCTTTGTGACCAGAGTATTTTTGCAATGTATGTAGTTTGTGAAACTTATTAACATGATTTTTGTGAACTAATATATGATCAGTGATCAAGACTTTTCTTTGGTAATTGAGAGTTGAGTACTCTAATATCAGTATGTGTTATTATAAAGGGATCTATCTTATCTATACTATTTATTATGCTCTTTAGGTCTTCTAAAATATTTTATAACTATTGTCATTTTAAACTGTCTTGTGCTGTAAATGATGTAAAGTTTCTTATTAGTAGGGTGTCTTTGTCGATCTCCTTGATCTTCCATAGTTTGTAGTTTGAATTCCATTTTGTCTGAAATTAGGATTGGAACTTTGCCCTCTTTTCATTTCCATTAGCCTTGTGAAATTTTTCCTGTCCATTTATTTTAAGCTTTTGAGTCACATTATTTCAGATGTGTTTATTATATGATGCAGAGTTGAGCTTTGCTTTTGAGCCAATTTGAAAATCATTTTCTTGTAATTACCAAGTTAAACCTAATTGCATTTGTTGATATGACTGATATGTTTGTTCTCAACACTGTCATATTATTTTATGTAACACAGTCTGTATGTATCAGTCTTTGTTCTTTTTAGAAACATGTTTTAGCATTTAGAATGGTTTGTATGTTTGTTTTAATGGTTAGCTTTTTTATTTATATCTTTTATAGCAATCTAAATCCTCTTTCCTCCTACTTTCTTTTTAGTATCTAGTTGCAGGTGTTAAATTATATCTTTGACTTCCATCTATTTCCTGTTAATAATTTATGATTTGATTTTAATTTTGTCTATTTTCTAATACTAAGCTGCATTAAAGAATATTGACATACTTTTTTCCCACCCAAAATGTCATCTTTGTTTCAATTGCAAGTCTTAAATTAAATATATGAAACTCTTATCAACTCTTGTAAAATTTTCCTAGCCATTTCTTAAGTGGGAGGACATGTTTCCCAAAAGTGCATTTCCTCAATTACTACACATTCAGTATTGTCTTTCTGTAGTTTTTTGTTTGAAGAAGAGCTTAGTTGAATCTAAAAACCTTGTCTTCTTTCTTTCTAAAATTTCTTGCAATTAACTCTAGTTTTTCTTTGTATTTTCTCATCTGAAATTTGATGCCTGCATAATTTTTACCCTTATAGTAATGTTTTCTTTTTGTGTGGAGGCCCTTCAGAAGTTTTCCTTTCTTTTTAAATTCATCTACTTTATTGGGTTCTATTTATTTCTGATTTGACCACCCCAGCACCCCAGATAAATTTTCCAAGGTACATGGTGGACCCTTTCAATATATAGATTTCCTTTGTCTCTTATTTCTGGATATTTTCTGAGATCATGTATATCTTTCCTCCTAGTGGCTCCAATTATATAAAAAATGCATTTTCTTTGCCTTTCAATCATTTTCTGTCTGATATGCTCTCTTGCTCAGTTTTATTTTTTTCAGCTGTTTTCTTGTCTTTATTCATTGTTGATTATAATCACTTGATTTTATTCTTCACTTAGACACCTTACAGTTTTTCATTTCCTAGATTATTTTCTTTCTCTAATTTTTTTTTCTGAATCATTCATCATTGCACTTTTTTTCTGTTATTTTTCATTTTTAATTGTATTTTTTTTTAAAATTTCTTCTTTGGGGCATTTTTAAATGCCCAAATTATTGAAGAAATTTTATTATTTGGCATATTAGTTTATAATTGTTGATTTTTCTTGAACACACAGCTTCCTGCAATCCATAATATGAGGCTGTGATGAGTTATACTATCAACTTTCATGGGTGGGAGAGCCCTAAGTCACTCCATAATTTCACGGAGTTTTTGGGTTGAACAGTTTTTTTTTGCCCCCTATATACTACTGTATCTATTTCTATGTCACAAACCTAGCAGTCCCATGGCTTCTACCCTGCTTACCTGTTAGCATTTTCCTCTTCTTATTGGTCAACAGCAACAGATTTCTTATTCTCTTTGTGTTTGCTATTTTAAAAATTATATAAATTTAATAAGTATAGTTATACAAATTTATCTAATGTTGCTAAGTATTGAGAGAAGATGTATGTCAAACAAACACTTTACTGTATCACCTTCAACAGATAGCCTTTTACCTGAAATTTTAATCAAGGTAGAGGGAGACACAAAAACCCCTAATGGTACATTCATATTGTAAAATTAAAGAATATTTTAATAAAAGTATTAAATTATATGTGTATACAGGGCATAGGAAATATCAAGAAATAGTGCAGGGTATAGAAAATTACAGGGCTAGTGTAGTACCTTGAAACAGAGACAAGAGCAGTTTTAGCTTATTTCTGAATATCTGACCTAGAGAAAGCTGAGTGGTATGGACTTCCTGATAGAATCTGGGTCTTAAGTTGAGACTTAATTGACCAAGATGCACCTGTTCACCATAGTCTGGGGAAGTGAATACACTGAGTTCACTCTTTCTGAATTTACCTTTAGTCAGAACTACTAGGAAGCCAGAGAACAAGGGAGTCTGCTGTTGGTGGAGTCCATATATTTAGCTTCTTCAAACAAAAATTGAATGAGATATGGACAGTAAACTTAGAAGAGCAGAATTTTCCAGAAATGACTGCAACCATATTTCTCATCTTACATGTTCTTGTAAGTCATTGTCATGTCCCCTGTCAAGAACTGACTTCTGAACTTGACTTCTTAGATGGGTCTTTATGACTGTCTAGACTTAGAGGGTCAAGTGGAAGTGAGGCCATGTGACTTTTGTGGTTGACTTGTAAATGCTCACCCTTTGTAACTCTGCTTTGAGGAACGCTGAGGCACATGAACAGACCCAAGGAACAAGAATTGAGGTTTTATGCTTACCTCTGGATAAGGTCCCAGTTGACTGTTAGTACCAATTTAACAGTCTTTGTGTTTGAGTCAATTCAGTGGGAAAACCTTTAGCCCTTGGTTGAATCACTCCATTTCACACTGTAGAGTAGAGACAAATATTTCCCATTAGACTTTGCCAAAAATCCATATTTATATATAAATACCTCAAGTAACATGTTCTAGGCAATTGTAGCCCTGGCACAATCTTCTTGTTTTGTTTACTTTCTTCTCCCATTGCACTCTGAATTAGTTTCGACGATACTTAATATATTGTATTTGAATTACTAATTTACTTTTCCTGCAGTCCTAGATTCAATACTACATGAGGGCACATAACTTGGGTTTACTATAATTTTATTCAAAGTACCTAGCAGAAAGTCTAAAACATAGTCAGGATTTAATATCTACTGGTTACATAAATGAATGTGAATTTGGACCTTTTCATTCTCAGCTTTAACTTTCTGATAACTTTCATGGGTTGTCATTCATAACCCTGGGGTTATAGATTAAGAAGCAGTTGTGAGCAGTACCACAGCATGAGGCTGCAGTCTGAACAGTTTCCCTCTATAATATATCAGTCTGTTAGAGTTCCTGATGTGACACCACTATCTCTGCAGAGCACCAATAAAAAATTATTTGGTATCATTAAAAATGTTTTCTCAAATGTGTTCTTAGAAGAAAATAAGTGGAGAAAAGGAATAAGGAGATTTTAAAAGAATATTTTATTCCTTCTTGAGGAATAAAATGAGAATAGGCAAGTAAAGAAGGAAGGGAAGATGAATAAAAGGGGGGAAATGTGGCACTACATCTAAAAGAACTGGTGTTACAAAACAAAAGGTCATGTATTTTACTCACAACTGCATATCTTAACTATTCAGTGAAATGAACATAGTCATTATATAGAGCTGTAGTGGGTTAAAATAATCTAAGAAAGAACTACCACCATATGTGATACACACATGGAAGGTGATTGACAAATGGTTGCTAAAGAATCCATGAATCCATAGCACCACAACCACCAGTATCATAATGGGGGATTAACTAAGGAGAAAGTAAAAGCAGGGTTTGTCAGTGTCATCTGAGCATCCTAAGTCTACCTGTAACCTGGTGGACTGTGGTTGATTCTTAATATTCAGTGAGGTTTTTTTTTTTTTTTTTTTGGCCTCAGGTTTACATCTACATAAATGTAGATGTCATTTTTATAGCCAAAGTACATGCTTGTTCCCCCGCCCCCCCTCCTAAATAGCTAGCTCATTGAATTTGGCTCATTTATATCAAGATATTTGGGGGGAGTCGTATACCCTGCCTTTATTACTTTTTTTTTAATAACAGTTTATTTTTACATCATTTTGTGTCCTTCTCATCTCAGTTGTAATTTTCATGGGCTTCCCATCACCAAATCGCCCATGTGCCATCACCATAGTCCAGTGAACTTCCTTCCCCTCCCCCATTTTTGATCCCATTCTCCACTCCTTCCCTATAAAATGTCTCTGGCATATAGTTGTTCATCATCATTATTATTTTCTCGTATAGTCCTTTATACTCCTATGAGTGAAACCATTGGTATTTTTCCTTTTCTTTCTGGATTATTTCACTAAGCAGTACATGCTTGTTTTTAAGCAAATCCTTCTTCTTAAACTTCTAAGAAAAACAAGGTGCCCAGGGGGTGAAAGAAATAGGTGAGAAAATAGAAATAGTAGGGGTGATGAGATGGAGCCCTCTTAGTGATTAGTTCAAAACTTAAAGACCTTAATTAGAGTTAGTCAAGAGACAGAAATACATAAAGAGGGAGATGCCTCATAGCTCATTTACTGAGATTAAGGGTTCATTAAGGTGTTTTGAGCTGAAAACACATTATTGAGTAACTGAAAGGCACCCCACAACACAATTTATGTACTCTACCTGACTGACATAGATATTTTATGACTTGTTTTGGAGATTAAAAAGTAGAAACTTGAAGAGTGTAAATAAATTCCTCAAGCCCACCCAGCATAAATTTTAAAAATAGTAGCTGAGTTGAGTATCAAGATCTATTTAACTATAAAAACTCTAGATATTGTGCTACAACATGAAAGAGCATGTTATGTGGGAGAGAGAGCAACTTGGGTTGTTACTCTTTGATGATAAGGTCACAGGGAACTATAGATCCTGGAGTTATAGACACACGTGATGATTGGAAAGATTCTTCAGAACTACCTTCTAGAGAAAAAAGATACATATTTTGAAAATAATTTATTTTCTAACTTTTGAGGGGTGGAGTTATCATTCTTATCACTTCAGCAAAGTGGTACATATTAAATCTGTTGGATTTCTTTTGCTCTTGATGCATATGGTTGTATTAACTTTAAAAACCTACTTTTGATGGCACTGGACCTCAGTTTCTAAAGCTAGAAGTCCAAGTTCTCTCTTCAGAATTTGCAGTCCTTTCCCAGAAGTGTTTGTTTAGATTAATCCCAGTATCTTGTTGCTTTACTAACTCAGCAAAAATTGTTCTGGCTCAGCTCTAGAAAATTCCACAAAGATGCTAACCCCAGCTATGAATCTATTTTAACTGCTTTAAGAAACTCCTTTGAGAGGTGAATGGTGCAGGAAGTCTACTACTGCCCCACTTGGTTTTCAATGTTGCTAGATCTGGGTTCCTGGAATAATAAGCTACAGAAACCGGAACTCACTGAAATCTCAGTACTGCTGGCAGATCAGAGGCCCATAATGATGATCTTTTGACAAAAGAAGGAAGTCTTGCTGGATTATACTCAGCAAGACTTGCTATGGTACCATAGCAAGGTTGCTTGATTCCAAAAATGTTATTTAGTTTTATAATCCTTTAAATTCAGATTTTTCTCTCATCATTTGTGCAGATGAGTTTTGAAATGTCTTGCTCAGAACACTGAATCTTCTCCAACTTCTAAGTCCTGTTGCTATGTTAATATATTCATAAATTATGATGCTGATGTACAATCCTATTTCAATACCTCTAAATTGAAGGGGCCATATGGTGATACTGATTTCAAAGAAGTGACTCTCAAGTTTCAGGCGTTACTGCAAAAAGTTTGAAGTCAGTACTTTTATTGGTGTCTCAAATCACATATAGTCTAAAGCATGGGCAATTTTTTTTTCTGTAAAAGGTTAGATAGTAAATATTTTAAACATTGTGGGCCATAGGTTCTTTATCACAAATAGTCAACTCTGCACTCACAGCACAAAAATAGTCAAAGGCAATTAGATAAACAAATGGGCATGGCAGTGTTTTAATATACTTTATTTATAAAAATAGTGATTGACTGTATTTGATCCATGAGCTACTTTTTACCAACCCTGGCATAAAAGTGGCCTTTGGAAGTATTTCTCCATTCATTCATATCTGTGTGATACAAGTGATCATATATATATATGTTCAGGCATGTTTCTTAATTTCCCTGAACTCCAGTCTTATCATCTGTAATCTGGGATCATGCCATAGACATCATTGATTTATTATGAACGTTGAGAAGATTTAAATAAAAAACACATGACAAAATAACCCAAAATAACCCACACAACTATGAAACAGTCTATGAAAGTGAAGTTATTCACTATCTAAGGATAGTTACTGGAAGTGGGAAGAATGGAAATATTTATTTCATGGTTAAACTGCAGAGCCCTCAAATGATCTTTTCAGGACACATGTGGTTATCTTGATGTTCCTCTTAAGAGAGTTAGGATTCAGGCAAAGATGATATGATAGAAGAGGGAAAGAAACATTTATTTGTTATACTTGGCAAGGAGGACTCTTAAAGTGTTTACACTGTTAACACCCTATGCCCTTATCCTTTGTTTGAAAGATTATCACTAGAAATGTAAAAATCAATGTGGTCTGCATTGGGAATGGTACTATTAGAAGGATATCTGATGTAAAGACTCCATGGCCCTGACCCTAGTGGGGGAAAGCTATACCCAATTGACCACCTGAGGATAGAGAGCCCTCTGATGTTAGAGATGTAGATAGACTGGCTGAGTGAGGAGTCCCAGATACACTTTAATGATGTTCCCACTCTCTCCCCTCCTCTTTACAGCATGGAGATATTTTGCACAATTGGTGTAAACTCAGCTATACTTCTTCCTTTGTACAGCAGGAGACAAAGGAGACAGCAATTCATTTTTACTTATATTATGACAAATGAGTTATTTTCTCAGGAACATTTCCTTCCCTTCAAGTACAAAGCTCCAACTGTAAGATTATTCTTTCTGGTAGATTGTTTTTCTTATCAGGATTAACTAATCACTCATTGGGACTGGAATTCCTGATTAAGAACTTGAAAAGCTATCAGGTTGTCAGGTGTTCTGCCACCACTACTCAGGCCAGTCTTCCCTCAACAGTCCTCCATCTTTAGGGCTATGATCTCCCACTCCTCACCACCACTACCTTTCTTGGATGCTTTAAAAAAATGACAAATAAAATTCTCCAAAAGAATTCATAGCAGTATCATCAAAGGCAAATTTGTAACCAGAGACAATTTGGATTCTTGTACATACAGGTACTTATTGGTTGAACAGGAAAAAGTAAGTGAATTTTGGTTTCTGTGTTCATATATCACCACCCATCCATTTCCAAAGGGGTCTGAGGTACATTTTAATTTTTCAGAGCTCAAGTTTTCTTATTGGCAAGAAAGAGATAAAAATACCTCCAAGAATTGGTCTGATAATTAGTGAGAATAAATATAGAATGTGACCATGTGAAACTGATACAGTTTGGAGGCTGATATAGTCTTTAACACAATTTCTATAGTAGTTAGTATCTGGTAGAGGAGAGGCAAGAATTGTGTGAAGTGAAGCAAGGTGTTTGGGAGTGAAGACTGGTAAAACATAAGGTGTTGGGTGTTGTGGAATTGGATTTTTGTTAGTAGGTTTAAGATAACTAGGATCAGGTTAGACAGGTTCTCAGAAAAGAGACTTGTAATTTAGAATGAAAAATCTGCTGTGCAGGTATAGGATAAAGAAAGAGACAATTGTTAATTTAGAGACAATGAATTTACAAGGCAGTGGGATTGGATATGTTGAAGCATGTCCATAGAATGGACAACTCAAGAACAGGAATGCTGGGACCACAGTTCCTTAGTTTAAACCCTAACTTTTAAAAAGTGATTTTAATCAAGTTACTTTAACCTTCAACCTGGCAGTTTCCTTCTCTCAAACATGGGGTTAGTAATAGTGTCTTCCTCATTGGGTTGTGAAGCTTAAGGCACTACCTGGCAAACAAGAAGAAATTTTTAGACTAAAGTATTGTTCATAATGGAAAGTCAGTTTTAGTTGACCAGATTGAGAATGCAGGAGTGGAGGTCAAGTCTGAGGGATTTCTTGGGAAACTGAGTTCTTACTGGTGCCATCAACTGACACAGAAACACAGAAGGAGCAAAATGTATGATGCCTGAGGAGGAGTTAAGAGCCTGAAAGAAAATCTGGGATGGAGATATAATTTGGGAAATGCATCTTGAAAATTGATGGGAGGTGGGTGAGATTATATGGAGAAATTAGTTTAAGAAAGAAGAGCTCTATGAAAATTTGAATTGTATTTATCTTCTTCAGGTGGGTTGAGAACTAAAATTTGAGTGAGAAGTGAGTTGAATGACAAGAAGAAAACTAACAGGTAAACTAGATAAAGTAGAATTTTAAGGCTGTTAGGGTGGTCAGCGGGGTCAAAGGCCAGATATTTCTATGAATTTATCATTGTACAATTTACTTCCAATGGACCATGTTGCTAATGTTTCTGGTAATGGGATCTGCCTTTTTGCCCAATGAATTGCCAGCTGTTTTTGATTTTCAGTCATGTAATGAGTCCCAGACACTTGCACACATCAATGGAGCAGCAGAAAGGAAAAGGACTCCCACAGACAGCAGCACACATGCACTCAGACACACCGCAAAGCCTAACCTGGGAAATGAATTGATTTGGCTAGAGAGTTCTTTGTATTTAAGTAGAACACTAATGTTTCTCTGTCAGTTAATGAAAATGGTGCTAATCAGTTCCCCTGCCTGCTTTCCAAACCTCACTGGTTCCCACAAAACCACACAGCTTATTGAATGGCCTTGGTTATGTGGTTTTCCCATACAACCCATGTCATGTGGGCCACAGTAACTCAGCTCACAGGGTTATCACTTACTGAGGTTGGGTCTCAGGGTTGTTTCCGCCTCACCCTTTATTCACTAAAAATGGGGTGAGTGTGATCGTAGGCATATCTTGTCAGTGTGCCATTTCTTTGCTTCTGAGAAGAATTGCATTTCACATGCCTAAATGAAGAATGCTTCATGTTGTAGAGAACATACAGTATTTGATTACATTAAAAAAAAAAAAAACAGGCTGCATTAAGTACCCATTGTGGACACATTCCTAAGCAAGTAGCTAAGCATGATGATACTGTAGCAGTGTCCCTGTCTTCCACCTGACAGTCAGTAAGAGAAAAGAAAACCAAGAGCATGTAACAATAGAAGAGAGAAACAATGCTGTGGTGAGGGGTGAGTTTGATGAGTTTGATGGAATAAATGCAAGGTAAATGACTCTGTTTTCAAAATGCAGTGAAAATGGAGAAGTGCTGTGCTATATTACCAGTGATACAATTTATGGTTGCTTTTTTGAGATGAAAAATAGTGAAAATTGAAATATGGATGAGAACTAATGTTAATGATGTGACTGAAAGAAGTGAGTTTGATCATTAGTTGATTAAGTCAGCAGATACTTGTTACATGTACACCATCTTGAAGGAACTTAGCTAGATACTGGGATATAGCTGACATTGTTGGGAATGCTGGGCAATTATCAGCACTTGGGGGAAGTGCTCCAGTCCTCAAAGGGAACATAGATCAGGAGGAGATTGTGAAGGAAGGGTTACATTCAATTCTGCATTAGTCACATCATTTTAGTACTTTTCTAAACCTGGACTGAGGGTTGTTTTGCTGATGCATCAAACATTTTCTCTCTCATTTCCACCATAAGTGAAAAAAACCAATAGGATAGGGATAAATTGTCCATTCCACAAACCCTTTGTAGCGATGTTTAGTTAATGGGTAGTAAAATACACAATAGCTAAATGTTAATTAGTTCCTTTTTTTGAGTAGCATATTCATTTTATGCTATTTGTGAGGGTTGTCTTATAGATAGATTACTGTTACTTTGGTTCAACCATTCAATTCCCCTAAGTCACTTACCCTAAATGTTCATTAATTTCAGCTAGCTCTAGAGACTAAATTCTAACTGAACATTACCACAGAATGCAAGGACCATGTCTGTTTCATGTTCTAAAAAATGCCTGCAAAGGAAAGAGAAGTACTTGAGGGGTCTCCACAGTCAGGATTTGATGAAGAAGATGATGGTGATAGGGTAATGGAGATGGCAATTGTGGCGATGACAATATTGTATCTATTTGCTGTTCTGATGCTGAGTGATGATGAGAATGGTGATGTGGGTAGCTTATTTTTCCAGTTACTTTAAAGGTATTTCATGTTTTATAAGAGGAACACAATGGAAGATACTAACAGAGAGACTCTTAGCCGCTCCACTTTGTAAAGGTATCTCAGGAGTAAAAGGATCAGAAAAATGACATAACACTCAGACCAGGTAGGAGATGATTTGAAGGCAATCTGATATAATTACAAGTATGAGACCAATTTTTTGAATTGGTTGGTTGGTCATGTAAACTCTAGTTCCTCCTTTCCTTACATGAGGTCTCTCTCAGTAAGATTCAATTGCAGTAAATGTAATAAAACTTCTATACAGTTTCTAATGTATAGGTTTTTATCCTGTTCATATTCCCTATGATCATCAGTTTTCTCACCTATAAAGTAGTCTAATAAGATGTACATCACATGCAATAATGTGTATGTGAGTTGTTTATACAGTGGAGTGTGTTACTAACTTGTAATGATTAATTATAGTCTGAGGAAAGATGGGTTTTTCAGGGTGACCAGGTCTATTGAAAACACAAATTTTTGGCTCTTTTCAGGTTATCATGACTTGAGCACCAATTCACTATCATCATCACTCTCCTGGACAGGGTTATAGCCATCCCTTTGAAAGTGGATTGAGTGGGGGTAGAAGGTGGAAACAGAGAGTAAGGAACTAGAAAGGCCTCTTTAAGACTCATTTCTGTCATCCTGGTGGCAGAGGAAATGCTGAGTGCATCTATAATCAGTTAGGAGAGTTAGCAGAAGACAGAAGCACTGTAGAGGAGCAGCCAGGAATTCATGAGACTTTGCAAAGTTCATCTGTTCAGTGTTTGCCACAAATGGTAAAGTGAGCTGGGCCCTATCATCGAAAAGGGAGACCACTGTGGATTGTCATTGTCAGGCCCATGTGGTGTCCTTTGAGGTCCAAGAAAGCCAACTGCTCAATGTCTCAAACTCCTGCTCCACCCTGTGCATTCCTCCCCTGGAGAGACTATATCTTAACTCCTTCCTCTGCAACCAACAGAAGGGAAAGGAGAGACAATGCCCTTCCAGTGTCTGTGTCAGGAAGATCAGTATGCACTTTGACTCCCAATCAGCCCTATCAGCATGCAAATCACTCCCTTTGTTGCTGCCAAACTTCTTTATTGAAAAATCGAAACATCTTGTCATTATTTAAATCTTAAAAAGGCAAATAAATTTTATTAGTTAAACCACTCTGGGGGAAGAAAGAGCTTTTTACCCTGGATACCATGACATCATCTCATCTGTCACCTTTAAAAGCTGTATATTTGGAATCAAGCCTCTTGGCAGCTTCAGTGTTGAGCAGAGGCAGCTTTAAAACAGAGGAAGTTGGGAATCTGGGGGATGAAGGCCATGGAGTGAACTTTTGAAAATTTAGTGACATGGCTACAAAGAATCAGATATGAGAGCCTGAGCTGAAACAGCTGCTCCTGCCTTAAGAGTTTGAGCTCTGGAGGCGGCTGCTCCCAGCAAATCATCCACTGTGACAGATGTCGGTTACAGCAGGAGCATTAGTGGTTATTAGAATAGGGATAGGTTTGAAATTGTGTCAGGGCCAGTGTGCTAAGGAATTCTCTTCCTTGAAAGCACTAGGGAAACTGGAAGCATCTAATCTAGGAAGGGGTAAGTGAGTTTTATTTATTGACTCTCCCAATGATCTGTTCTCTCAACTATTCTGGTACCCTTAGTGCCCCAGATTGAAAAATTTAATCAGGACACTTTAATTCCTCATTTCCACCACCACCATGGTTGAAGCTACTATTTCATTGTTAGGCTTCTACCATCTTCTGCTTATCCTGCTGACTTGGGTTGGAAATAAAGGTTGAGATTTAGATTTGCATGCATGGGAATATTGAAGAATGCCAGGGGTCACTGACAGTAAGGAGTGAGGGTAGCACAACTGAACAGAAAGGGTATTTCAGCTATGATATAGTTGCTAAAAGTCCTTAGCTGATCCCATAGGGAAATTTGAGAGTTCAGAGACCCTTCCAGATCATCCCCAAAAGGAAGTCTTTGTAGGATCATAGATCAGTCATCTACAACTATCTATCCCAGTTTTCTAGCAAGTTAGATGTGAGTTGTCAGCAGTCAGTACTGACATATCTGTGGCCATGTGCCTCATTCTGGAAGGGGGGTATCACCCATTCCTGTGTCCCTCTCCTCTGTAATATATACTGCAAAAGATCTTCCTAAAATGCAATTTGATATGCCTCTAATCTGTATATAAATTCATCAATGACTTGTCTCAAGGTAAAAGACCAAAACGTTGCAATTCCTACAACATTCTGAACTAGTATGACTGTCTACATTTCTAGTGTTTTCCATCTCTCAGTGTTTCTCTATGCTTCAGATCACTTTGCATTCTGTTGTTATTCTCAACAATGCTTTATTCTTTCTTCCCCCACACTAGACTTTTTTTTTTAATGTTTAACATTCTACCCTCCACTTTCCAAGTTTTGAGAACTCCCATATATGAGTCAACAAAAGGGGAACCCATTTCTTCTAGGACACCTGACCTATACTTACATAACTGTGGGTCCCCACCCAAGACTTCGAATCTGGAGTGAGTAATGAAAAGACAAAGGGACAATGTGGTTCAATTGCCAGCCCCATTGCAAGTGAAGTGATTCCTCACATTTTCTGTATTATTTCTTCAGTCTTTCCAATCGCCACCTCATACATTCCTCTTTTGATATGCTGTTGCTTAATTACTCATACTTTTGATATTATCTCATGAGTCACTTATGGGAGCCTTTAATGGCATCCCTCATTTACCAAGTTCTCTTCATTTAGAACACTTACATATCCATAATCAAACATTTATGAAAATAATTATTTTCAAGAAAATAATTAATGTCTGTTTTCTCAATTATAATTTGAACTCTCTGAGTGCAAGACTAAGTCTATATTCATTACCAGTTTTTTTCTGAAGCTCTAGAATAGGGTCTAAAACTAAGTGTACATGTACATATTTCAAATAAAAAGAACCATGAAAACATGGTGCCTGGGATTTGGTATTTATGGATTTTGAAAAATGTTGATAGATATGAACATTGAAGGGAGAAAATAGGGTACTCCCTTAAAGGTTATTCTTATTAAGCACTGTTTTCTTCAGTTGTCAATAAATTTGATTTTTTTTTAAATCCTTGCCCCGTGGTTAACTGTCTAAATGACATAATTGATTGGCTCCATTACATTCTGATCCTTATCAGACTTGAGGAAGCGTGAAAACTCCAGCTTTACATTCTTTTGGAACTGAGTTTTCCCCTTGTTTAGACACAATTTTGCTTTTTTTCTTTTCACTTTTAATTGAGCTTTTCAAAACATTACTGATGAAATCAGTGGGCCTCCATTATCTATCTGGGGTCAGATTCCTTTTCAGAAGCTTTATTAGGTTGCTCCTGAGAACTGTGGTAGCAAAACTACACCTTAAGTAGAAAGAGCATAGAGGAGAGAGGCTCCAAGTTGTTCCCCTTTTGGGTCTCTACCAAGCTTCACTTCTCTATTTTTGTGGACTCAGTCTTACTGTTTTTCCATTTGAACTTCGCCAGGAGGTTTAGTTTTTGACTGACTTTGGAGCCTGAGGGAAGAGATGGGTGGATGGTACAGTGATAGCTGTCCAAGACCACACAGCTACCAGCATATTTGTTGGGAGATGAAAGGTGTTAAGTTTCATAATATGAAAGCCCCTTCAGATGGCATAGACTGGCTTAGCCTGCATCAGAGCACAAGGGATTCCAATGTATTGTTCTCTGTGAGCAAAAAGCTCTGTGTTATCTCTGGCCCATAAATTCAAAGCCAGATTGGAGTAAGGATGTATTATTTTTCTCTGTCAATATCTCAGATCTTTCCAAGGCTAAGATATTAACTAGAACTAAGTCCTGTGTAAGTATGGATCAGAAAAGAGATTACCCTTAGGGAAAGAGGTATGCACTACCTAAGAAGACAGCTATCATATCAGAGAACTACTGTTCACAGAGAAAAGGAACAAAGGTATTATCTAAGGTAGTACATAGTGAGTTGCTGGGACCTCACATTACTTTGGCAAATAGGAAAAATTACCTTACTTTATAGATAAGAGTTTTGAGATTAAAAGGGTTAGGAGCATGGATAACAATTAAGACATTGAAGTGACAGAGCAATAGGGTTGACTGACAGTGTTTGGGCTTTCCCCATTCCTCCAAACTGTCATGCTAAAAAAAGACAATATGGGACAGGTAATTTTTGTATCTGATAGGATCTCATCATGGTGGATATGCTGCTTACACCCAACCTAGTACTTTTTATCTATAGATGTTGCTTGGCAATGATCTGCTGGCACTAGCTGCACCCCATATGTCTTAAGAAATCTGCATTCAGAATCTTTTACGGATATCCTATTTTGATTGGCAGGGTATCAAACCAGACAGGATGGCATTGTGAAAACTGAGGAGGATTTCTTAACAGTTAAAAAATCTGGGATTTGGATTTCATTTCTGCCACCCTATAATTATGTGGTTATGGGAAAGTTCCTGCACCTTTCTAAATTATTTCCTCAAAGTGGAAATCCTCATACCTGTGTGTCAGGATAAGCTTTGTGAAAAACAAAAGTCATGTTTTCTTATTTTTAAAAAATTTTATTTGATTATGAACTTCCATTTTCCTACTTCATGGAATATTCCTACATAGCATAAGGTTAGGGTTGTTCATAAATATGTATGGGAGGCATATGCAGTGTATGTAAACTGAAACATAAGATTGGAGGATTGAATGAGGATCTCAACTCCAGTCACTTATTCATGAAACAACCAGTATGTTATATTCTGTGATAAATGTCAGGGAGAGAGTTGAAAACAGTCACATTCAGTCACTACAATAAAAAGTAATGAATATTGTAATAGGGAAAGAATATGAGGGTAATTAACCTAATCCGGTAGTGATGTGTTGTCTGTTAATCCTGGCACAGGAAACAAGAAGGGAGAATGAGTGGTATGAGATGGGGCTGTGGGAGTTATGAAGAACAAATAGTGGAACATTTAGGTAAAGGAATGTTGAGTTTCAGAAAAGGTAGGTAACTAGC
This sequence comes from Condylura cristata, assembly GCF_000260355.1. Classification (NCBI taxonomy): domain Eukaryota; kingdom Metazoa; phylum Chordata; class Mammalia; order Eulipotyphla; family Talpidae; genus Condylura; species Condylura cristata. The sequence goes on from NW_004567107.1 coordinate 44,649,490, forward strand.
CTATGAACACAATTTTAAGGTAGCAACAATAATTAAAATTAAAGGTGGACACTGTTGTCTGGTATGGTCCTATTATCAAGTCTCAGAAAGACTTCTCCCAAAAGATTTAGACAATTAACCTAAAAGGGAAATTTGTAAAGTCAGAGAAATGCATGAACTGAGGTTTCCTTACATGACTTATGAAAGTATTTGTTTACTTAGTGTTCTTGAACATTTATTCTTTGTCAGACATGCTACTATAGGCATCTCATTTAAACATTACAGTAACCTAATGGAATAGGTACCATCACTGTGCCCAATATATGGAGTAGAAAACTGAGGCTTATTAAATTCAAATGATTTTCTTAAAAAAATCACACAGCTTATAAATTATAAAACTGTGTTTTAAATCTAGATATTCTTATTCTTGAGTCTTAACTTTTACCTGTAAGTTACTGACAAATTGATTACAAAAATTACTGCACAAAGGAGAGCAGTATCCTGAGGTTGAATGGCAAGCAGAAGTTCGTAATTTTTTAAAAATTTTTACTGGAATAGCTGAGGTATAATTGGCCAGAGGTGTGTAGGGCTGAGTGGGTTCAATAGAGACAGAGCAGGGAAAACAGTTGGATTTATGAAATAGATTGCTGAGGGGATATCAGGCCAGAGAGGAGAGGGCTGCTGTGCCATGTGGCTCAGCTCCATGGCCAGGGGTCAAACTCATGACATAGAGGTGATAATGCGGAGACTTAATCTGTAGGCCACCAGGGAGGACCCCCAGAAGCTTGTTTTGAAAGGCTGTATTTGCATAGTGAAAGTGGGTAACTGTGGTGTGTTTATGTGTCCATGTGCATGTGCACCAGGGTGAGGCAGGGTATTACAGGTTGAGATCTTATATTGAGTTTTCCCCAACTGTGTTCTGCAGAGAGTTCTAGTTTTGATGCATTTTAGCATATTTTTTGGAAGATAAGTTCTGTAGTCAAATAAATTGAGGACACAATGAGAAATAAAGTTAGCTTGCTACAGGACTCCCCAGGTCCTTTAATATGATATGTAACATATCTTTGTTGAAAGGGTGGCTAGTATTTTTCTTTTTTTAAGATTTATTTTTCAATTCATACATACAAGAATGTGGGTTTAGGCTAGAGGTACAGGTAGGGGTAGTGGTGTGAGGAATCATCAGACACAGAGTGGGGAGCAGAACAGGCAGACCTACTGAAATACACTGCTAAGGGGATCAGTGGGCGAGACAGGAGAGGTCTGCTATGCCATGTGGGCTCGAACTCAGGCTGCCGTGGCTGCCGATAACTTGATGACACTGAAACTTTAAGTCCTACGCCACAGGGGAGGCCCCAATGATTAGTATTTTTCAATGGTAACAGTTATTGATACCAATAACTATTATTGTTATAATTTTTTCTTTGAACATCTAGGAAGTTGTACCATTCATTATGTAGGTTAAGGTATGCGATTCTAAACAATCTTCAGTTGGCATTGGTGAAATCAATTATGGTAATTAGTATAATTCCTGGATGGATGCTTTCTTTATGATTCAGGGTTTTCATTGAATGTTTGCTTTAATAAAAAAAATAATTACTGTTTTAGAACAACCTAAACATAAAGAAAATTTGAACCTTGCCCTTCCAATTACTTTTGAATAGCTATGGATTATTCTGAAATTTAATCATATCTTTTGTATTTTATTACTGTGTTTTGTAGAGGTAGATGAATTTGGCACAGGAGTCCTCCAAATTAAACTTTACAATTCAGAAACCAGAATCCTCTTTCCCTATAGCATGAACTTGTTTGTGTCAAAAAGATATTCATGCTGCAAAATGAACAGAATGAGAATTGGAGTGAAAATCTGGTTTTTGGACTCAGGAACAGTAGAGAATGGAAATGTAAACTGAAAAAAAGAAGAAGCAGAATTTACAGAATTGTAATTTCCATTCAAAATCTGTTTGGAGGGGACTTCGCTTTTACCACAACTTTCATCCATTAAGCTTTCTCTTTTTAGCAGCATTGTTTTGCTAAAATAATGGTTTCTGCAGGAAGATGAGAATTTCATAAAAAAAAAAAAAACAAGGAGCACTGTATTTCTTAAAGATATTTATGGTATCTTTAAATCTACAAGAAGAAATTGCCAACTTGATTTTGTCAGTTTTCATTTAAATTTATTTTTCAAAGTCTTGGACTGTTTCCATTGATAGAAGTAGTTTTGATGCTTTTGGTTTGGCAAAGGAATGCCTTTTTTTGGGTCCCCAATAATTGTTTTCTTTAATAGTCTCCAATTATGAAAAACAAAAACTTTTTCTCGAAGATGAAAACTTGCTAAGATTTGAGTGTTTAACTCTTCTAAATTCATCCTTAAAATTGATGCCAAATGGAAATAATCCTCATGTAATTTCTACATGGACCAGAAGACAGACTGTCAGCAAAAGTAGAGTCAAGCTAACTTAATCCCACTTTTGGATATAGGTGGGGAGAAAAAAAGGATATAGATGCTTGTTCTCAGAAACTCAAGGCAGCAGAGGTAGGAAGTAGGATGTGGGGGAGGAAGCTTTAAAAGATGCATAAAAATAAGCTATATATATAAAAAAGTGCTATTCAGTTTACCTCAGTCAAACAATACTTTGTTATCTTGATGAGGTTCAATACTTTTGATGTTGCCACCACGTCCATTTTATAGATGGGGAAATTAAAGTTCAGCGAGGTTAGCTGATTTATGGAAACTCACAGATTGGGCAATAAAGCTAACACAGTAGACAGTGAGTCAGGGATCTCCAGAGAAACAGTCATTATGTAGGATGGCAGAGAACTAGTCAAGATCATAGTTCAGTGTCAAACGCACATTACTCGTCTACAATTGTTATTGTGCATGCAGGAACTATTGAAAGGCTAACACTGAAAAGGAGCTAAGATACTCTCTCATTCATTCACATAAAGTGGCAAATGTAGGAAATTTGGGGCTGTCACATGACACAGGAGTGTGACTGATATTTACTACCAAGAGGCCATTCTGCTCTGTGTGAGACAGTTTTAGCCTGTAGCAGTTGTTCCTTTCCTGCCATTGCCCATAATACTCTTGTAGGAAAAACAAAATCATTTTTTGTTTGTTTGTTTTATCAAGGAAGGAAGTAGAACACAGAACAATGAAATGATCTTCTTAAGGCCATTGAACTCAAAGCATAAAGACTAAATCCAGGCACCCTGGCTCTTGGATTGACATCTTTCCTCATCACAATAAGACAGGCTCTCTGACATCACTAAGTGATGGAGGGAAGAGGAGATAGGCCTAGAAATGTAATCAAGAAAAGAAGCAAGTCTCTTAAGATGTCTGATATTCATGTACCTAAATGCACAGGATATTTGCTTTGTATATGGGCAGAGCCAGTTCTGATTTCTCATTATCCATGCTACCCCCATTTTTAAAGGCTGTACATAACTACCTTTGAGTTATGGAATCTTGTTGAACAAATAAAGTGAATGGAGAGATGCTGGTTTGACATTTGTCTTTGTTCTCAGCTTGGTTTCCTCATCTTGAGAAATTTATTCTTCATTGTACACAGGGGATTTAAAATTCTTCTTCCTCACTATATTTAGTTGCCAAGCAGTAATCCATTTGTTATCATGTCTCAAAAAAGACAACTCACTAGCCTGAAATTTTGTCTCTTGGCATGATATTTTTCTTTCTAAGATATTTTAGATTTTACTAGACAGTTCTGTCAATATTTTTGTGGTTCAAATTTTCATGAGGATTCCTGCAGAACTAATTGTGTAGGGATATGTGATTAATTCTTTGAGAAAAAATATTTCTCAGCTAACCAAAAAGCAGATTTAATGACTAGTTTCTTCTTTATAGTGCAGAGTTAATTTGTCACCAACTTTCTCCAAGAATCAGGATCTTGAATCTTCATGAATTTCATTGTAAGCTTATTGTTCACACATTTGGTAATTTGAAAAGAAATATGGGTATTAGAAATAAGATAGATAATTAATTGAGGTGTTAAGACATATTAAGTTGTATTTTGACGTTCCCCCTGCATCTATGGGCAATAAACATCTATATATCCTGTAATAATGAACTATACAGATGATGGTTTATTTCTTTTCACAAGGTAGGCATTCATTCATTTGTTCATACCATTAACAATTTAATGAGCACCTACAACATGTTAGGCAAGATACATGTTTTTTATCTAAGGTAATTTTTTTAAAGACTGTGTCCCAGCCACAGTGTCAGTCTGTTTGGAAATACAATAACTTTAATATTGATATTTTGAAATGGTTTAGGCATCATTATTCTTGTTCCCACTGTCAGGTGAGAGTTACAGAAATCTCACAAAACCAAATGGTCCTTGACTTCAGGGATCTTGATCTATTATGATAACTATATGTTTAACAAGAGTAACTGCCTCATCAGAGTATTATAAAGGTAAATTTAAAAGAAATGCCTGATTCAAATAAGTACATACTAATTTATAATGTTTATGTTTGCTATTCTTACTAGGTAATGTTTTCACAGCTATTTCACCTTTATTTATCCATTCCAATGGTATGAATACCAAATATATCTCTCTGTTCCAGTTCGCTACAAGTTTCACCTTTAGGATCATGTGCGAAAGTGGGAAACAGAATAAAAAAATTATGTGATTGTAAAATAGCAATAGTAAAATTATTATACCAACCCCTCCCCCCCAACAGACTGACAGCTTGGCTGTAGAACAGCCAAAATTCCTGTTTGTTTTTTCAGTTAGAAAATGAAAATTATCAAGCATCCTCCTCCTGGAGCTGGGAGGATTAATGGAGGGCTAGATTACAACTTGACAAAGCATGAAGGATATAGACTTTGTCAACAGGGAGCACATTACAACTGAAAAGCTACTGTCCAGGCAGTAAAACCACAAAAATAAGTAACAGCAAAAATTATGCTGACTTTATACACCATTTAAAACTTGATACAAGTGAAAATAAAATAGTCCATTTATTATTGATGGGAAAAAAGTTAAATATGAAGGGACTTTCTCATGGACTAATTTTGTCCCTTCAAATTCATATGTTGACATCCTAATCTCCAGAACTTCAGAGTATGACTATATGGAGATAGGGCCTTTAAAGAGATAATTACATTAAAATGAGATCATGAGGATGGATGGATGCTAATATGATATAACTATATCTATTTTAAGAAGAGGAAGTTAGGGTATAGTTGCACACTAAAGATGGGTGATGTGAAGGTACAGGCAGAAAATAGTGACCTAAAAGAAAAGGTGAGATGTATCAAAAGAAACCACCTTGCTAACACCTTGAATACAGACTATTAACTTTTAGAATTCTGAGAAAATGCACTTGTGTTGTTTAAGCCACATTTCTGTTGGAAATGTCATGGCAGCTTTATGAAACTTATGCTGACTTTGACAAAATACAGGTACTATCCATTTGTTTTTTAGTTTTCCATTATTTTAGACTAAATAGGGGTCCTCTACTCCCAACCCCAATTACATATGTCCATGTCCTATGTCAGTGATATTTGGGGATTGGGTGCCTTTAAGAGGTAATTAGGTCAAGGGAATGGAGCACCCAGGATAACATTAAGTGTCCTCATCAGAAGATGATGACAGGTAGAGCATACTCTCTTCCCTCTCACTACCTTTTACCTGCTGATGTAAACCCTCTTCCTGTAAACCAGGAAGAAGACCTTAACCAAGAATTTGATTGGACAGGTCAGAACCTGTATCCCAGGCTTCCAGGCTCTGTAACTGTAAGATACATGGTGGTGGTTTAAATCATGCAGTTTATGGAATTCTGTCATAGCAGCCTGAACTGACAAAGCACAACTTGTATCCCTGAATACATAGTAAGTTCTCAAAATTTGAATGTAGTTAATTCCATCTAGTATTGTGACCTGGGATGCAGCTATTAGTTATTACACTGTAGAGGTGATACTGAAGGAACACATTGAGGCATTTAGTACATGGAATATTTTACTGAATAACTCAGTGAAGAAGGGTGAAGATTATGAGACTAGAAGGACTAGCAGAGTGACAACTTGGACTACTGGACAGGTGATAAGAAACTCATTTCCAGTGATGGGAATCTCAGGAAAAGAAAGGGGCAGTGTTTGGGATAATGGATTAATTAAATTTGAATTATACCAAGCATAATACATGGTCCTTACATGCATACATGATTTAATACCTCTTTAATTCTACAGTGATTTTAATATCCTTCACCCATATAAATAGGTCTATTTCTCATGAGTGGTCTCAAGTCCCCACAAACAAATAGCTCCTGCTTGCGATTACTTCAAAGTCTGTGCTCTTACTTTCTTTTTTTCTTAAAAGATCTATCTATCTATCTATCTATCTATCTATCTATCTATCTATCTATCTATCTATCTATCTATCTATCTATCTATCTATCTATCTATCTATC
>NW_004567107.1:44656003-44718224 GCF_000260355.1 Condylura cristata
ATCTATCTATCTATCTATCTATCTATCTATCTATCTATCTATCTATCTATCTATCTATCTATCTATCTATCTATCTATCTATCTATCCATCTAATCTATCTAGTACAGGCAGAGGTGCAGAAGCAGTGAGAGGATTCACGAGAGACAGAGTGGGGAACAGAGCAGGCATGACTGAAATACACTGCTGAGAGCAGCGCTGACACAGCTACAGATAGCTTCTTGGTGCTGTGCTTCAACCTGTTGCACCACCAGGCAGGGCTCTGTGCTTTTACTTGCTAAATACAGTTGGACAATGTAAGGATGAATTAAGGAGGCAGAGAGGCAGGAAAAGAAAAACAAGCATATGGAAAGAAAATCGGGAACACAAATATACGCCTCCAAGTCATTTTAATTTCCAGAAGGCCACAGATTTGAAGGTTAATGTGGTTGAATATGAGCGGGTTGATGGCGATTTTTGCTAAATAGACATTTGGTGAGAGGAAGAAAAAATGATCTCTACTTCTATAACTCTTTTATTCATAGCCATTTTATTTTCCTCTGTGTTTTGTTCTGATATAAATTGACAGACACCTGTTCAAATAACCTCACTTGGAGGATTAGTGCCTTTTCTGTCAGTCCTTACTGCCCTGTAGCAATGACAGAAGTAGAGGCATGTTTACCAGATTCTCCCTTCACTGAACTTTGTTACATAACAGGAAATGGTTAAAGACAGCTGCCAGGTTACACGATCTTCCTAAGGACCTGACAGGCTTTGGAGGGTGTGTCTGCTACCTTGTTAAGCAAAGAGCAGTTTACTATTTCCTGTTTGTTTGTTTCTAGAATTCACGTTAAGGCTTAGGTACCAGTTAGCAATTATTTGTTAATCAAGTCTTCTAGGTGAAATTTTTGCCAGCAGCTACTGAAAAGAATGTGCTTGAGTGTAGAGAGAATTTTCATGCTCCATCCTATAAGGCCCAGAGAATGTGGATCAGGAGCTCATTAGCATGCAGCAAGCCATGGTAGAATGCCTTTTATTGCAGATATTGTTTTATCACCCAGAGTGATTGGTATATATACACAAGAGACTCTTCAGAAATCTTCACTTCCTAGAACAGAAGCCCTGGCCTACTCCAATCCCATGTGCTTCTTCCCTCCCCCATACCCTCCAGCTGTTGCTTCTAGATTGTTGGTTTTGCTGCTCATGGTGGCTGTTTCAGAAGCTCCATGACTGTTCCGTGTTTTATTTTAAGCTTACTGGAATTTTTGAAGCCAGTCAGTCTTTGGGGAACTCAGTAGCCACACCGCAGGATATAAGGATGTTCTACAAAGGAAACAAGCAAGATTTTATAATATCTTCTCTTCTTTCCCCTGTTCTCTCGTTAAACAAACATCATTATATCTTCTTTGATTTTTGTCAGGAGGCGAGAGGGAGGGAAAATACACCAAGAATGGGGGAGGGGGGCTCTCCCTGGTGGCACAATGGGTTAAAGTGCAGCATTATGAAGCAATCCTCAGCCACTGCAGCTTGAGTTCAATTCCCAGCCAGGAAGGTGACCCACATTGCGTGGCAGACCTCTCCTGACCTGCCCACTGCTCCCTTAAGGAGTGTATTTCAGTACATCTGCCTGTTTTGCTCCCTACTCTGTCTCTGGTGAATCTTCTCACCCCCTGCATTTCTGGCTTGGACCCCAGGTCTTGTATGCATAGATAAATATCTTTAAAAAAGAAAAAAAGAGGGGGAAAGGGCAGAAAAACTTGCATGCCTCCCCTTCCAGAACATAGGCATCCAACTTATTCAAGTTGCTCTCAGCCTGTCCAAAAAAAGGGGGGCATCAAGGCTAAGGGCTGTGGGAGGCTTTCAAGTGAGAAAGGAATGGTGTTTCCTAGGTTTGTGATTTCTTGTGTGTTTGAGCCATTAACCATGTTCACTGAGTAAAATAACTACAAGACACAGCTGTTTTACTATAAATACTCGCTGATCCACACAATTTCTGTAGAGCTCCAACAGTTGTTCTGGGCCCATAAAGGACATTTGAATAGAATGTTCTAATTCTGACTGGCACTGGAGTGTAGGATGCTGACCTCTCTGGAAACGGCATTTTCCAAGGGGAGAGATGGCAAATAGAATATTTTCTTCCCCTTCCCTCCCCTTTATTGCCTATGTTGGCTGGGCTGAGTTGTTTAGAGACCCGTTTCATACTCCATCTTCCTTTCAGAGAGGCTGCAACATTACAACTCAATTACCATATGGCAATATTTAGAAATGATCTGAATAAATGAAAGCAAACAAGCACATAGAGACACACATACACTCATATAATTTCTAGCTAAAAAGCTAATCTATGGAAAATGTAACTCTAAATTGGTAGTTTCTTATTGTCACCCAGGACAAACATGAGGGCAGTAGATCATTATACATTTCATAAACCATTAAAATTCCTCCTAAAGCAAGTTGGAATAAATATAAAGATATTGAAGATATCTTTACTGCATCACAATCCAGAGTACACTGAGAGCTTAAACTGCTCTATTTTGACAAAAGTCCTTTGTCTTCTAAAGTTGTGAAAATCTAATTCTTTTCTGCAATGGTCCTTGATTTTCTTGTTTTCCATTAAGACCACAAAACCACACAACAGAATTTGCTTACCACTAGAGTGCTGTTTCAGCAAATCTAGAAGACCTGTGGGTCCTGGATCCAAGCCCTGAAAGGTGGGGAGCCTGCACTTGCCCAACTAACTCTGAACTTCAGGCATATCAGATAGTTCAGATAACTTGATTCTATGTTTATTGCCCCTGAAAGAAACATGAGCCACAATGGCTGTTAGGCAGCCATGAGGTGCCTCTGGGTCAGGGCTTTTGATGGGGGAATACTATGGTTCCATCATGATGGGACTCCTTTTTACATTTTTATTTTTTATTTATTTATTTATTTTTTTTTTTAAGATTTATTTATTTGTGCATATAGAACTGGGGTACAGGCCGGAGGCTCAGGGGCGGCGAGAGGCTTCACCAGAGACAGAATGGGGAGCAGAACAGGCAGATCGAGGAAATACACTGCTGAGGGGAGCAGCGGGCGGGTCAGGAGAGGTCTGCCATGCCATGTGGTCACCTCCGGGGCAGGCGGGAATCGAACTCATGCAGAAGTGGCCTTAGATCCTCAGCGCTGTGCTCTAACCCGCTGCGCCACCAGGGAGGGCCTACATTTTTATTTTTAAACTAAATGTTGCTTTTGAAAACAGTTCTAGGAACTTATGATTTTAGGGTTAGGAGTACTGAAACTTAACAGGTGTTTTTCTAAGTACAGTATGTATATAGACATACATATCATTGATGGAGATTCAATCTCCTCAAAAGCAAACTGCTAGACCTTCCTTCTGAGATGTATTTATTTATCCATCCATTCACCCATCTGTTCATTATTTAATGAAGTTAAATAATTGATACTGCATCCTTGTTAATATTTGACAGTACAGGATTCCCCCTCAGTACATTTACTGTAACTCTACACCACCAAAGCACCCACAATACTTCACCACAGTCAGTAGTCTGAGCTTTTGTTAAGAGGACCAAGTAGTTAAAAGTTTTGAATTTCTGAAGAATGACTGATTGCTAAAACAGTCACTACTCAGAAGTTGCTAGTGTTGATCCATGATCTGTTTTATCTGCTCTCTGCAAGGTTTTTGTACTTTTTTTGATGTGGAGAGATAGGAAAGGAGGGTCATTATTTTGTCTCTTCCTTAAAACTATTCTATATATTAAGGGTGGTAGAACTAACATGTTATCAGTTCTTATTCTTGAATTTTTTGCTTTTCCTGAGCAGAATCAGGACTTGTTTCAGATAAGGCAGATATTATGAGGAGACAAATTTAACGTGATATTCATTTGTGTGGTTGTGCATGTCCCAGCTTTGCTCTTAAACAGAAAGATCCACTTTCCAAAAGCAATACGTAAAATCTTAATTCTGGGTCTGGGCAAACCGTTCAATCTTTAATTGTCCTGTGTTTGGTCTTTAATAAATCCCTGCTAAGAGAAATGCTCTCTGAAGGACCAGTCAAAGAATCTGCTGTTCACTTACTGCTATAGATACAACAGGCTTTATTTTTTAATCAATTTATGCTCAGAACAATATACAGTTGAACTCATTTCACCTCAGCTACTTTCAGAACTGTAGCATAGTGAGTTTTCTTATGGTAATCCTCTAGCTGTTATCAGAAAATAACATAAAAAAAAAAAGCCAAATCAAACCTATAACTACATCTACTAAAAAAAATCTTGTTTAGAACATTTACTCTAGTATATTCAGTGCTTCCTAAATGATTTCTATGGAATTTGGTGCTAGGGAAGTTTTACATGGAGTCGCAGATATTTGGTTTAACATTATCTTGTGTGGATGTATCTTTGTTCTTGGATGATGTTAACATATTACTTTCTTCAGTGCCAGCAGGCCTTACCCCATCCATCCACTGAAAGCCTGAATAGAACAAAAGATAATTTTCTTACTCTTGCTAATGGTCTTTAGGCTAAAAGTTTTCTCTTGCCTTTGGAAACTATTTGGAATTTATACTTTTGCTTATGGATTTTACATCTTTGTACTTCAGATCTTGGGACTTAGCCAAGATCTCTATAATCATATGATCCAGTTCCTTATTTCTTTTTTTTACTCTTTCCTTCCTCCTTCCCTTCCCCCCTTCCTATCCTGAAGAAATGATATCTCTCAAGGTCCATTCAAAAGGATCTACTCTAAAGGATCTAGTCCTATGTCTTGCATTTAGTTTCTTTTCCTTGCTATATGTTCTGAGAATTAAATGCCTACAAACATGTACCTTTTCTCTCCTAAGCTAGTTTAAATCTAAAGTGCAGATAGTCCTACACTTCAGGCCCTCTCTTTCTGAGAGTAGAATCCATCTGATTTCTTTTCCTTCCAAACATGAATCAAAATGTTGTAGTTGGTCTGTTCTCCTCTTTACCTTTTTTTTTTTTGGAAAACTTCTAAACTCTATTATTACTGATAAAAGTTGATTCCCCTCACCCACAGTTGTGCAGGATGTACAAAGCCAAAAGCAGAGGAGTGCAATTTGAAGACCAAGTATGCTACTGAGTAGGAGTGTTTAGGGTGTGAGTTTGTGAGAGTGAATATATGTAACACTTCAGAAGGAATCTTAATAAATGGAGTCATCAGTTAGCACATCTCTGTGTCAAATATAACACTTTTTAAAACATTATCTTCTAATTTTGAAGCAGTTAGGATAAAAGCAGAAAAGTCTCCAAAAGTGTAAAACAAGGCCACCTCACTAAGTTCCTAAGATATATATTTCAGAGCCCTTTTCAAGCTTTGCTTGCCTTTAAACCCATTGAATTATGATGGGCATTATGTAAGGATCACATAGTCAATTTTTCATCTACTGTCCATCTGAAGAAACTGTATTTTCAATTCATATGAGATTATTTTAATATCTAACATATTTTTTATTCTTAGACAATGTAATTTAAATAGTTTTTATTTTTGAAAAATTCCTCTCCATCAGTTAGTTGAATATTTTAACACTCTTATTTTGAGACTTTCTCCATCCCCCCCGACAATCTTCATGTCAACTACTTAATAATTCATAAGTATTTAGAAAGTTCTAATGGAGCATGCTATTAAAAGCAACCCTCTAAAAAAAGTCTAAAATTATTTGAATACCCCCCTAATTTATCTCTTTGTAAGGTTAGATGCATGAGTATTGAATTTTCTTAAATGGAGTTTTATCCTCACCCATCATTTTATTATATTCCTCCATCTCTCCTGTAAATTGGTGGGGAGATGAAGGGACAAATCCCATTACTCTCTGGATAGGTTATTGGACAGGAGGTGTTAGATAAGAATAATAGCAGGGTAAGAAGAACAAAGAATCTTTTATGAAAATATGTTTAGTGAATTTTAAACAATGATTGATAATAATTACACTCAGCCACTCAGTTGTGTTTGTGTATGAGTTTTCTCGTACTTGTTTCCCAGGAGGGTTTGTCAGTGTGTTTGTGGAGAGAATGCTGTCTCCAGAGAGGGTCATAAATTAGAATTCAGAAAGAGCTGATTTCTGCCTCCTTCAGTAAGACTTTGTGAGACCACAAGTCTCACTACTCTGGGCCTCAGTCCTCATCTTTAAAGTGATACACTATATCCCTTATTTTCTCCTAGGGTAAAACACAATCTTATAAATTTTTAGGACAGCAGATGGAAGCATCCAACTATCATTTACTTCTCTTGATTAATATTTATATTCATACAGTATCTTACATTTAGTGTTGACTTTTATTTTTCTAGTGATTTGTCAATACTCTTCAGGATGTGAATCTAGATCAACATTAAATTTCAGATACAAGAAAATAGTAAAGCATAATGCATATAAGTGGACTTCAGAGTAAATGTTCTCATTAAAATTAATTTTTAAAAAGGTAATTTTAGGTGATGCTGTTATTGAAATGCTTTTTCTATAGAACTGTAGTTTTTACATTGGGTTTCAATTTATTTACCTTCTAAAGGAGGGACTTGTATTTGATCTGGGATGGCAGATAGGCCTTATCTGAAGTACTGACTATGAGGCTTAGCAGGAAAAAATGCTTGTTTTACCTAATCATCGGTGTCTGCCATGGGTAAAAGAAGCACTCAGTGTATTTCATTTCTTGAGCATGGTCCAGACCATCACTGAATCATTTCCATAGTCTCTACTCTTCCCTCATCGAATGACATTATTCATCCACTTGCCTTGTCTACTGTCTGAACCTTAACCTGTCCCCTTTCCTCTTTAGCAGTGCATTTTAAAGATCCTCTATTTATTCATACCCGAAGTAGTTCATGGCTACAACACTCATCCAATTCATCGGCATCTTTCACATGTATAACTGCCTTTTCCTATATAATGTCAGTTTACTCAACCTGTGGACTGAGTATATGCTAAGGTACCAGCAAGTTGATGACGTGTATCCTCCCCCATTCACATAAACATACAAAAGGGGACAAAGAGAATATTTTTTTTTTAATTCTCTATTTTCAACACCTATGTACATTGGGTCATGTAAAGTTTAAATCAAATGTCATAAAATGTTATATATTATTGTCTTTATTTTGCATATAGGATGGATTTCGTGTGTGTGTGTGTGTGTGTGTTTTGGTGAGTCAGTTGGGGAACATCATTTTGTTTTAGGGCATTGGGCCTCTGTTTCTGTCCCTGCCTCTAATCCAGTCTCCATAGTAGCAGAATAATAATTTGGAATTTAGATTTAATTTTATAATTTTTTTTCCCTTTTTTTCTTTTGATTCAGTCAAATGTCTTTTGTCAGTTCCTCAGAAAGCTATGCATGGTCATTTATTCCTCTCCCTGCAAAACTGTTCTTTCTCTGCCTTTAGATTTTTTTTAAAGGTTTTTATTTATTTGTACAGAACTGGGGTACAGGCCAGAGATGCAGAGGGTGAGAGGCTTCACCAGAGACAGAGTGGGGAGCAGAACAGGCAGATCGAAGAAGCACACTGCTGAGGGAAGCAGCGGGCGGGTCAGGAGAGGTCTGCCACACCATGTGGATCACCTCTGGGGCAGGCAGAGATCAAACTCATGTGGCTTAAGCTTCTTAGTGCAGTGCTTTAACCCGCTGCGCCACCAGGGAGGGCCCCCTCCCTGGAGGGCCCCCCCATTTAGTTTTTTATACTGAGATTCATAATTAGACCACAGCTCAGCATCTTTTACTTGCGGTAAAAGATGTTTTCCAGTTCTCCAAATATGTAACAAACTGCCATATTTTTCTTCAGAGCACAGACTGCAATCATGTACTCAGTTGACTTGGGTCTGTTTCTTATATTAGAGAGCCGGTTCTTTGTTCAAAAGTGTGCTGGGGTCAGTTTAATACTTGGCTCAGTAAACACTGATGGAATGCGTAGATACTTCTACAAGTATATAATAGCTAGGATTCCTTAGTAAAGTAGGCATAATCTAATGAAGTTGAAATCTTGTTCTTAATATCAGTTTTTGCTCATGGTGCAAATCCAACAGTTAGTTGGGCAGAAATATCCCAGGTTTTAATTAATTCATAATTTAGTAGTTATCTGAAGATTTTTCTAACAAATTCCTCAAAATTTTCATGGCCAAACAGAATTCATGATACCTTCTCCCTTTTCCTCCACTAAATAATAGTTCCCTCTTCCAGCAATTCCTAATGATTCAAATATTTGATGTTAACCTGGGCTCCTTTCCTCCACCAGAGACAATCAGCAGGGCATACTAGCTCTATCTTTTATTTTATTTTATGGAAGTGACAGTGCATTACATAGCATAGTTCAATTAGGGAACAAGTTATAAGAATTTGACTCATTGCTAAACCAAAGACAAGATATAGACTATAATATTCAGATGCATTATAATTTGTTTTACTATACTGAGTTATAAAATTGATATTGTCATACTCTTTTAGTAAGCCTAAAAAGTTACATGCAATCCAAAATTTTATCTTAAAAACACATCTGGAATTCTTCTCAATTCCCCTGCTATCATCCCATTTCAAGTCATAACTATCTCTCACCTGTACAACTACTTATTGGTGTCCTGTTTCCAATCAACCTTCACTACCTCCTCCCTTCATCATAAAATTACCAAAGCAATTTTTCAAAAAAGGACTTTTTTTATGCCCTTACTCATATTTTCCTATACTTTTTTGGGCTTTATTTTACCTTTTATGTAAAATACCATTTTTTTACCATAATCCCTTGCCTGCAACTATATTCTCTTCCCATTCTGCTCTCTACTCTCTATAATTTACTAACACTGCTGACCTCTTTGCAGTTTTTCATTAACACAATACTGAGTTTAACTTTAGAACATTTACCTGGAATTGTGTTCCCTATCTTTACCTGGAATTGTGTTCCCTATCTCAACACATATGGCTCCTTCTCAACACTCGAGTCATGGCTCAAGATCTATGCCCTCAAAAAATCTTCCCTGATTATCTCAACTAGAGAGTCTTCTCCATCCCAATATCATTTTCTCCCCTATGATATACAGATTATTTTTCATAATGGAATTTATGCCTAGCAAAAGTTATTTTATGACTTTATGATCTGCTTTTTTTTTTTAACCTACTTGATGCACTAACATAATGTTAGAGAGAGAAAAACTCTTAAACTCTTAGTTGTTGTATTTCTCATTTTATCTTTGTTCTGGAAGAATGCCTATCACAGGGTAGTTTTTAAAAATATAGAAGGTGAATTAATGGAAATTCATTTAAGAATGGATGTGGGTTTAGTAGAGACTAAAAAAAAAAACATTTAGAAGGGCTTTAGTGTGTTAGAATTGTGTAATTGTGTGTAAGCTTTCCCTTGCTCTAGGGGGTTCTTTATACTATAGACTGTTTTTCTAACAGTAAAAAAAAAAAAAAAAAAAAAAAAAAAGCCTAAGCCTTGCAGCATAATTAATCAAGGAGTATTTTTAAGAAGTAAAATTTCATGATGGATTGAATAATTCTAATGCAATAACCTAAATGATTGTGGCCTTTAGTGCTTGACTTTTTTCCAAGAGTGCATTCTGTTAAAGTGAGTAACTAGATATTAGTTTTACTGGCACTGGCCAGTCAGCTGATTGCTTAGTTTGTGGCACATTTTCTCTGAGTTTCATTCCCAATACTGTCAGTCTAAAATTCACTCTCCTGTCATTTAATGGAAAGGTATAGGCAGCCTCCATTTTTGTAAGAACTGAATTCCTGGACATTGACATGCAATGAATGGATCTGTTGATGGTTTCCATCAGGACCATCTTGGAACTTCATTCCTTGTGGTTTATTGCTTATTGCTTCACCCTTAAGTGTCAGTTTGACCACTAGATGGAACACATTAGACAGTAAGGCAGAATGCTCATTGACACTGATGTTCTGAACTTGTGGAAGAGTCTTAACTTTGAAATGACTATAAAAGTCAAATGTTGGTGAAGTATAGTAAGAAACTTAAAAAAAAAAGACATGAAAAAACTGAATCATCAACATGTATTAAGTCAACATTTTGACTAGTAAAACTAATGTCTAGTTACTCATTACATTTTCTCAGAATAATAGTGCTAAATTAGAAGCACTATATGGTAATTCAGCAATATATGTAGAGATTGACAGTTGTTTACTGTGGATGTAGTCACATTAAAATTGTTAGTGAATAGCTGATATTATATGTCTCTTTGTTATTAATGTGGAAAGACACAGTTAAATGAGAAACTTGTTTAGAATGTAAGCTTGTCAAACCCAACTTTTTCTGTAGCTTGATCCTAGTAGGTGGAAGAAGTTGTAACATGACTACACAGTTGCAGTGCTTCATTTGCATTATGAACCTCAAATAATTATATTTTACATTATGACCTAATAGTCACACAAATATGCACACATGATACATAAATGAAAAAAAAAACAGTTCTTACCTTTAATATCTATGAGAAAGTAAAAAAAATAAAGTCTATTTAAATCTAAGCATGTATTAACATTTAAAAAAAAACCTTAAAATTATAAAATAAAATCAGCAGCAATAGCAAAAATTCTGACTGAGAACCTCTAAATTGGCTTCAAATTCCACTAGTAGTTTCTACTCTCAGTTTGAAAGGTGGATACCTTGAATAAATCTATGAAATTCTTCCTAAGAACTTAGACGCGTGAAGCCTTTTCTTTACATTGAAAGGCTGCCATTTTCTCTGGGATGTCTTTTTATTTCAAGCATCTTTTCAAAACTTTATACTAAGTTCTGGGTGTAGGAAGAGGTTCTCTGAGATGTTGTAAGACTTAAGAGGCTCCAGAATTTGCCCCAGTTTCTCACAGTTAACAAAGGATTTGTGGGTAAGGCATATTTTTTCCAAATTAATCACACACACTAAAATATTTAGCATTTTGGCCTGTTCTGTGATGAGGAATTGTAACAGGCTTGGTAAAGTCAACAGTGACTGGGAATCCAAGAAGAATTTATTCAAGAAATAGATCTGGATAAGAACTTAAGTGAACTTTGCTTTGTCCAGGAGGTAGGCCAATATGCATTAGCCAAAGCACAGGTTCTCATTCAGGATTTCAACTGTTTAGCAAGGTGGAGTCAGAGTATGTTCCTTGTTTCATTCCCAAGAAGATCACCAAAGGTAATTTCAGAGATACTATATTGAGAGTCCCATGACTTGGTACAAAACTAAAATACTTTTTTGAAATAAGATGCCACAGTACACACCTCACCAGAGAGGAAAAGGAGGAGATTCTTGCTTTACTGAACAAGAGGTGGGTGGAGAGAAATGTCTGCAGGCATGGTTCAAGGTGGAGGCTGCCTTAGAAATTGCATCTATGCAACTCAGTCAGGGATCCTGGAGAAAGAAGAACTAAATTGTGTGAAGACATATACCTTGACTAAGGGAAAACAGGGAGAATTGGGGTACTCACCACAGGCCACATCCCCAGAGAAAATAATAAGGACATTGTTCTTGACTACCCACCCTTTTCCCATTCTCAGAACTAGTACTGATATTGTGAAGCACACTGATAGTACATAGAGTACAGAGTCACAGATATGGAATCACAAAGAAGAACGATAGTGGCAGTGTCAAAACACTAGCCAGTCCTACTTCCCAGGACATTTGCACTAGTGGCTGGACACCTTCAGGTCCCTTTACTCCTCTAGACCTGCAATAGTTGGCATGAGCGAAAAATCTGAAAACACATAAAGCCATAGTGCCATCTACTGTAAAATTAGCATTTTAAGTATCTAAGTTAGTGTTACAGATACTCAAAAAAAAAAAAAAAGACATGAGCAGACAAAAAATAACCACAACATATGACAATTAAGATTTCAAGGGATTATCACATCACGTAAGAGAACAACTCTTTTGAATCTAAAAACAGACATGGAATATTTTATCTTCTTAGTCAGGTAGAGAGTTCAGAACTTCCATAATAAAGGAAGTCAAATAAATGGAAAAAGACAGTAAAGCTAGTCAAAGCAGAAAAGAGAATATTATAGACCAGTATGCCAGGTGATCATAGATACATATTCCCCAACAAGATCTTAACAAAGTGAATTTAAAAATTCATTAAAAGGGTGAGTGTAGCCAATGCTGTGGAAAGACTGTAGATCCAATCCCAGAGTGCCCAGGCGCTAGGCAAAGCAGCTGACGGCTCAGCTCAGGAACGGACAAAATGGTGGCAGAGTAAAGACGCCAAAATCTCTATGTCCAAGCACACACAGGAATGTAAGACTAAAACAGACTATAGACTTACATACTATGAGTTTCAGCCCAAATGAGAACACCCTAGACTCACTAGAAGAAGATAACAGAGGGAGAATCAGTGATTGGAGAAATTCCAATAGGGGAGTTCCTATCCAGGAGTGCCCAGGTGCCCAGGCACTAGGAAGTGCCTCAGACAGGATAAGCAGAGCTCTGCAGCTCCGATTGGGGGAGCACTCAAGATCTTGCACTGCAGACAGAGGTTTCCTGCTCATTTGGCTCAGTGAATGGAATCCAAACTGTGGGAAAAGATGCACAAGTGGGCACATAAAGTCTCGGAGATGGGGAGGAAGATCTGGTGACTGGGGCAGCTGCAGGGCTTGTAACCCTTTCACTCACCCCCACAGCATAGGCCTGGAGGCTTGTTCCCAACATTAGTCACTAAGGTGAGGCCAGCAAGTTTACAAAGCCCCTGAGGTAAAAGGGTTACAAAAAAAAAAAAAAAAAAAGATTAGACAGAATCAAAACAGGCCCATTAACACTCCCCCAAGTGGTAGGGAAAGACTGATAGGGGAGAGACTGCTCTGAGTGGGCACAAAGCCCTGGAGGCCCCGAGGGAGGACTGGCAGCCTGCACAACTGGGGGGCATTCAAAGTTAGGACTCAAGGTGTTACTGGACAGCAGTGGCCAGAAGACTTGTGAGCCAGTAAGGCATTGCCTTGCAAGGGTCACAGTGCTCAGAAAATAAACAAAATCAGTGACTGACTCAACCAAAGGCCCAGCTGCAAAACTTCTAATACGCCACACCACCCAAACATAGAGGGAACCAGGGACATCAGAAGGCTACAAAAATCAACAGGCACCTTCCATAGATAAGGACTCAACGTGTAACCAAAAGAAGCTGAACGCCACAAGAGATGCCTGATTGCAACTGGCAGAGACGACAGGCATAATTCCACAGAGTGGGGAATGGGAAAAGAGGAGATATTGAAACAAAACAAGGCTCAGGATACCCTCCACAACTGAAGTGTCTGGAAATCCTGCTGCTATCCCAGAAAGAACAGCCAGAAAAAATGCCGTTCAATAATAGCAACACCATATCTCAACGAATAGAAAGCAAAAAGACGACAAACAAATATTCAAGCAAGACCATGGAGGAAATAAAACACAAAAAAATCAGTCACCAGAAACCACCAAAGAAGAAGAACTGCACAGCCTACCAATTGGAGAATTCAGAATCATTATGATAAACAAACAAAAGAAGATGAAACAGAAAAAAATTGATATGAGACAAGCCATCAAAGAGTTGACGAATGCAAACAAGGAAATGAATGACGAATGCAAACAAGGAAATGAATGAAAGAAATGGAAAAGAAAATAACAATATGAGACAAGCAATCAATGAACTGAAGAAAGAAAATGAGACATTAAAAAAAGAAATGGAAGAAATACAGGAGATGGAGAGACCACTAGCGGAGATAAAGAATGCTGGAGATAATGAAAACAGAATAGTGAAATGGAAGAACAAATAAGCTCCTTCGAAGGTGCAGAAATAAAGAGAATAAAAACAGAAAAAGAAAGAGAAATTAAAAGGAAAAGTAATGAAGAAACACTTCAAGAGTTGTCTGATACCACAAAGAAAAGAAATATCAGAATTTTGGGTATCCCAGAAGGTGAAGAGAAAGGACAAGGAATCAAGAAAATATTCACAGAGATAATAGAAGAGATCTTTCCTAGTATGAAGAAGGAGATGAAAGTAGACATCCAAGAAGTAATAAGAACACCAAACTACCATGACAGTAGGAGAAATACAGCCAGACAAATCATAATAAAACTACCAAGAATACAAGACAAGGAAAAGATAATGAGAATGACAAGAGGGAAGAAACAAATAACTACAAAGGGACCTGAACAGGCTGACATCAGACTTCTCTGAAGAAACACTATGACCAAGCAGAGAGAGGAGGGACATACTCAATAAACTCCAAAAAATTAAATGCCAACCAAGAATATGCTATCCTGCAAAGCTCTCCTTCCTCTATTAGGAAATAATAAGGACATTTTCAGGTAAACAGAAACTCCACAATTTTGTCATGACTAAACCCCCACTCCAAAAAATACTACAAGAAGCCCTCAAACCAAATCCAACAGAATAATGAGCAAGAACAGTTCAAAACAAGGAATAAAAAGACAAAAGGACCAAAATGCAAATGTAGGTGCCATTATATCAATATTATCTCTAAATGCAAATGGATTAAAAAACAGAACCCAATGTTCTGCTGTCTGCAGGAAACACATCTAACTGCAAAAGATAAAAACAGATTGAAAATAAAAGAATGGGAAACAGTTCTATAAGCAAATGGGCCAAAAAAGAAGGCAGGAACTGCTATACTTATATCAGATCAAACAGACTTCAAACTAAAAAAGGTTAAAAGAGACACAGAAGGCCACTAGATTATGATTAAGGGGAAAATACAACAAGAAGACATAATAATCATCAACATATATGCACCAAATGAAGGAGCACCAAAATATATCAGGAAACTAGTGTCATCTATGAAAACATATCAGAGACAATACATACATAGTAGGAGACTTCAACATGCCACTCTCCACAATGGACAGATAAACAAGACAAAAAAAAGTAAGCAAAGACACTAAAGCTCTGAACAAGGACCTGGACAACATGGGTCTAGTGGACATCTCTAGAACAC
The DNA here is from genome assembly GCF_000260355.1 of Condylura cristata. Lineage (NCBI taxonomy): Eukaryota > Metazoa > Chordata > Mammalia > Eulipotyphla > Talpidae > Condylura > Condylura cristata. The sequence continues at coordinate 44,670,894 of NW_004567107.1, forward strand.
TGCACCCCCCAAAATCTGAATATACATTTTTCTCAAATCCACATGGATCATTCTCTAGGATTGACCACATACTGGGTCACAAGATAAATATCAATAGATACACTAAGATCAAAATCATACCAACTATTTGCTCTGACCATGAAGGAATCAAGCTAGAAATAAACCATATGAGGAAGGCAAGAAACCGACCTACTGCATGGAAACTGAAACCCACATTACTGGAGGACCATTGGATCAATGAGGAGATCAAAGAAGATATTAAAAAATACCCGGAGAAGAATGACAATGACAACACAAATCTTCAAAACTATGGGACACATTAAAAGCAGTTATAAGTGGAAAATATATAGCATTACAGAGTCACATAAAGAAACAAGAAATAACTCAAAGAAACAATCTAATGTCCCATCTTAAAGAACTGGAAAAAGAACAACAAAATAATCCAAAAGCCAATAGAAGACAGGAAATAATAAAAGTCAAATCAGAAATAAATGAAATGGATGTTAGAAAAACAGTCCAAAAAATAAATGAAACCAAAAGTTGGTTCTTTGAAAAAATAAACAAGATAGACGGGCCACTAGCCAGACTCACAAAGAAAAAAACAAGAGAAAGCACAAATAAACAGAATCATAAACGAAAGAGGAGAAATCACAACAGACCCAGCAGAAATCAAAAGAATAATCAGAGAATACTATGAACAACTATATGCAAACAAGTTCGACAATTTAGCAGAAAAGGACAAATTCCTACAACTCTACAACCACGCAAAGCTAGATAAAGAATAAATAGAACAATAAAACAGGTCAATTGCAAGCAAGGAAATTGAAGAAGTAATAAAAGCCCTCCCCCAAAATAAAAGCCCAGGTCCAGATGGATTTAAAAATGAATTTTACCAAACATTCAGAAAAGAACTAGTGCCTATTCTGCACAGACTCATCCAAAAAATCGAAAAAGAAGGAAAACTAGTACATACTTTCTATGAAGCCAACATCACACTAATACCAAAACCTACCAAAGAAAACAAAAAAAGAAAACTTCATACCAATCTCGCTAATGAACACTGATGCAAAAATCCTCAACAAAATCTTAGCCAACAGAATCCAACAGTGCACTAAAAGAATAATACACCATGACCAAGTGGGCTTTATCCCAAGAGCATAAGGATGGTTCAACATCAGAAAATCAATTAATGTAATCCATCACATCAACTGACAGAAAATAAAAACTACGCAATCCTATCAATAGATGTGAAGAAGGCAATCGACAAAGTTCAACACCCATTCATGTTTAAGGCTCTAGAAATCCTCGGAATAGAAGGAACATACCTCAACATGATAAAAACCATATATGACAAACCCACAGCCAATATTATCCTCAATGGAGAAAAGCTGAAAGCCTTTCCCTTGAGATCAGGAACAAGACAAGAGTGTCCACTATTGCCACTCCTTTTCATCATAGCATTAGAAGTTCTAGCCAGAGCAATAAGACAGGAAAAGGACATACAATGAATCCAAATAGGGAAAGAAGTAAAATTGTCCTTATTTGCAGATAATCTGGTAATCTGCATGGAAAACCCTAAAAACTCCACAGAGAAACTAATCAAGACCATCAACCAGTTTAGCAAGGAAGCAGGATATAAAATCAACACACAGAAATCAGAGGCCTTCCTCTGATTTCAGTCAATCAGAAGAAACAGAAAAAAAAATCACCTTTTCAGTGAAAACAAAAAGAATCAAATACTTGGGAATCAAGCTTAACAAAAGAGGTAAAAGACCTATACAAAGAAAATTACAAAAACCTTTAAATAAATTCAAGAAGACAGCATGAATGGATGGACATCCCCTGTTCATGGATCGGGACAATTAACATCATCAAAATGGCCATCCTACGAAAAGCGATATACATATTTAGCGCCATCCCAATAAATGTCTCTATGACATTCTTCAAAGAAATAGCAAAAATATTGATGAGATTCATAGGGAACCAGAATAGACCTCGAATAGCCAAAACTCATAACTAAGAAGAAACAGAATGGAGGCATTACAATTCCAAACTTCAAACTATACTACAAAACCATTATAATCAAACCTGCATGGTACTGGAATAAGAACAGATGTACAGACCAGTGTATTTGGATAGAAAACACAGATATAAATCCACAGGTTTATGGACAACTAATCTTTGACAAAGGATCAAAGAAGATACAATGTAGCAAAGAAAGTTTGTTCCACAAATGGTGCTGGGAAAACTGGGAAGCTCCATGCAAAAAAAATGAATCTATACACAAAAATCAACTTGAAGTGGATTGAAGACCTAGACATAAGAATGGAAACCATAAAATACCTGGAAGCAAAAATGGGCCAAACACTACAGGACATATACTTCAGCAACATCTTTGAAGATACCGCAGCCAGTGCAACAATAATGAAGGCAAGGATAAATAGATGGGACTACATCAAGTTAAAGAGCTTATACAGCAAAAGAGACATTACAAAAAACAAACAGATATCCCATGATTGGGAAAAAAAAATTCATACAAAACTAGCAATAAATGACTGATCACAAAAATATATGGAGAACTGATGAAACTCAATAAAAATAAACAACCCCCCCCCAAATGGGCAGAATAGCTAAAATGACACTTCTCCAAAGAGGAAATGCAGATGACCAACAAGCATATGAAAAAACATTCAACATCACTTGTAATAAGGGAGATGCAAATTAAAACCACAGTGAGATACCACCTCACCCCAGTGAGAATGGCACATCTTCAAACAACTAGCAACAACAAATGTTGGTGAGGATGTGGAGAAAAAGGAAGTGCTCTGCACTGCTGGTGGGAATGCAAACCAGTACAGCCACTATGCAAAACTGTTTGGAGGTTCCTCACACTGCTAAACATGGAGTTTCCCTACGACCCAACAATCCCACTCCTAGATATCGACCCAAAAGACACAAAGACACTGATTCAGAAAGATATCTGCACCCCTTTTTTTTGCTGCTTTATTCACAATTGGAAAGACATGGAAACAGCCCAAATGCCCAAAAGTGGATGACTGGATTACAAAGATGTGATACATATGCACAATGTTATATTACTCAGCAACCAAAAAAAAAAAGAGAAACACATATCTTTTTTTTATTAATTCTTTTTAAATTTAATTAATTATTTTTTAAACAGTTTATTTTTACATCATTTTGTACATTTTTTTTTCCCATTTCAATTTTAATCCCCGCGGGTTTCCCATCACCATGTCACCCGTGTGCCATCACCATAATCATGTGCACTTCCCTCCCTACCGCCTCATTTTTGACCCCATTCCCCACTCCACCCCCGCAAAATGTCTCTGGTATATGGTTGTTCATTATTTTTGAGAAACACATGTTTTTTGCAGCAACTTGGATAGAACTGGAAAAGATCATGCTTAGTGAAATAAGCCCAAAAGAAAAGGAAAAATACTGGATGGTTTCACTCATAGCAGGAATATAACAGACCAGGTAAGAAAATAATAATAATAATAATGAACAGCTATATATCAGAGACATTTTGTGGGGGTAGAGTGGGGAATTGGATCACAAGCAGTGGGGGGAGGGAAATGAACTGGACTGTGGTCATGGCACATGGGTAATTTGCTGATGGAAGCCCAAGGGAATTGTAACTGAGATGGAAAAATGCACAAAATGATGTTAAAATCAACTATTATATTATTTAAAAAATTTCATTAAAAGGATCTTACATGATTACCATAAGGAATTTAACCTAGGGTCATAAGGGTGTTTTAACTTCTGCAAATTGATCAACATAGTTCACATCAACAAAAGGAAAAACAAACATAAGATCTGTAGTTGCAGAGAAAGCATTTTATAAGTTTCTACAATCATGTATTATAATATCATAAAAAAAGATGTAGAAGGAATATATGTTAATCTGATAAAGGCCACATATGACAAACCCACAGATAACATCAAACTCAATTGATGAAAAAACTGAAAGCTTTTCCTTTAAGGTCAGCTACAAGGCAAGGATGTACACTTTTACTGCCACATAGTATTGGGAGTACTAGTAGACTAATTAATCAAGAGAAAGATATAGTAATAATTCAAATTGGAACAGAAAAAAAGCTGTCACTATTTGCAGTGATAACACACAGAGAATATTCTAAAGACTTCACTAAAAAAATAATAGAAACAATAAGTTAGTACAGTAAAGTTTCAGAAGGCTACAAAATGTATATACAAAAGCTAGTTATGTTCCTATATGTAAAATATGATCTTGAAAAGAAAGTAATCAGAAACCAGTCCTATTTACTATTACATGAAAAAGAATTTAATGCTTAGGAATAAATGCAGTAGAAGAATTGAATGACCTCACAGTGAAAACTATAAGACATTGTTAAAAGAACTAGAACACACAAAGAAATGGAAAAATACTTCCTACTCATGGATTGGAAGAATTAACATTTTTAAAATGGCCATTTTATTGATCATCATTCTTTAATAAGTTGAAGCAAATACACAGATTCAGTGCAAACCCTCTCAAAGTTCAGTGACATTCTTCAAAGAAATAGAACAAATGTTACTGAAATTTATATAAAACCACAAAAGTTCATGAATAGCCAAAGCAATCCTGGCAAAAAGATAGCGCAATATACTCTCAAACTTAAACAGAGCTACAAAGCTATAGTAGTGAAAACAATAGTATTGGAATAAAAAATAAGCACACAGAACAATGGAATAGAATTGAGTGCCCAGAAATAAACTTACACTTACATGGGCATTTAATCTGCAACAAAGGAACCAAGAGTATACATTGGAGAAAACAAAGTTTCTTCAACAGATGGTGTTGGGAAATTTGGACCATGGTCAAAAGAGTAATACTAGATCAATCTGACACTATGCACAAAAAATCATTCAAAATGGAAAAAAACTTGTATATAATATCTGAAGCCATAAAATACACAGAAAGAAATATAGGCAAACCACTCATGATATCTTTGGGAACTGCAAGGGCAAGAAAAGCAAAAGCAAATAAACAAATGACACTATAGCAAAGTAAAATATTTCTGCCCAGTGAAGGAAACTATCATTACCATGAAAAGACATCATTTTCATGGTAAGACTGGATTTGGGAAGATTCTTGAACATCACACATCTGACAAGGGGCTGGTAAATAAGATTTAAAAGGAACTCATACAACTCAACATAAAGGAAACAAACAGTCAAAACTTTCAAAGAAGATATACAACTGGCCAGTAGGTGATAATGGTTGATATTAAAAAAAAAAAAAAAGTAGAAGGGCCTCCCTAGTGGTGCAATGGGTTAAGTCTAATTTAAGTGCCTTGAGATAGTTGAGTGGATAAAGAAGACGTGGTATATATACACATTGGAATACTAAATAGTTATTAAAAAAATGGATTTTCACACTTGTGCAACATGAGTGGGACTGGAGGGGATAATGCTAAGTGAAATAAGTCTGAAGAAGGACAAATACTAGATTGTTTCAAAGCAACAGACAAAATAAAACCAAGGAAACCATAGTGATATGACTAAATTGAGCCTACCAGAGATGAGTTGTGTGTCTGAGTCCCTATAAACTATGGTGGAGGACTATGGGTGCTGGGTGTGGTGTAGTAACATATATTTGAAAAGTTGTGAACTTGTTCTTCTGAATCGCATACAGTGTTGATAATCAATGTTTATACACACACACACACACACACACACACACACACACACACACATATATATATATATATATGTCTTTTCATGGTAATGATAGTTTCCTTCACTGGGCAGAAATATTTATTTTGCTATAGTGTCATTTGTTTATTTGCTTTTGCTTTTCTTGCCCTTGCAGTTCCCAAAGACATCATGAGTGGTTTGCTTATATTTCTTTCTGTGTATTTTATGGATTCAGATATTTTATATATATATATATATATATAAAGTTCTGATCCACCATTCATATTGGTGCAGAGCAGCTATGATTTCATGATGTCTACACCTAGGGTGTTAAGGGAGGTCCATTTATTCATAAGATTCTCCTGAAGACATTTATTTTCCATCTAGGGTGCTGTGACTTATGCCTAAACAATGGTTTGCCGTGTACAAGTAACTTCAGAGAAGTTATCATCCATCATGTCAGAAAGGTACCAGTATAAGAGAAAAATGACCATTTGATCTGCAGAAACTAAAAGATCTAAGAGTATGCTGTCAGGAGGATATTCTGTGATGTTCAGAGTTAAGAATGAGTTTTCTATGCTAAAGTTGTTCTGTTTTCTGGTGGTTCTATTTTCGGGTTTCTTTCCCAAAAGACTGCCTTTGGATTCACTCTGGATCTCAGAGTCTATGTGTGTTTAGTGGCCAGATTTTTGGTGTCTAAGAGAACCATCTTACCATCCTTGGTTCTGTCCCAACCCCACCTGTGAACTCACTCCCCAGAATTGTGAACTTACCGAAATGTCCTGTGAATGGTGTTCTTCATCAGGAATTGAGAACCTGGAGGGAGAACTTTGTGTTCTTTCTACCATTTCCTTCTACAACTTCCAAAATTACTTCAGATCTCTGTAACTTAAAACATCATGCCACTATTTCTTGATTCATTGATCTTCGATTATATCTTAACTCCCTGCTCTTAAACTTTATTTCAAATGGCTTGTTTCTTTCCTGCCATTTACTTATTTAGTCAAAATTGCAACACATTTTAATGTGTATCCATGTGTTACTTAAGTTTTACTTTTTTTTCTATTCATTCATGCTGTTAACTTAAATGAGAGACTAAAGTGATATTTTTAGCTACAAATGCAAACCAGGATGCTTTTGGACTATTTATTTGAAAAGGTCAGATCCACTCCTAACCATATATCTTGGGAAGAGACTTTAATTCTCAAGCATGCCTCTAACAGTACAGTTTTGTAGGAAACCAAAATGTTTAGAGCATAATGGAAACTACAAATGTGACTAGCAGATATGCTGTCCTGTAAGTTGAACTGGAGATAGAGTTTTGCTTACAACCTGGTTTAACAGAACAAGAGATTAACTTAAAAAATTTACATCATCAGGTTCTCTTTTAGCTTATAGAAAGATATCTGGTCTTCAATCTGGAAATATAGCATAATAGCCTAATTGCAAGGTCCTGACCAATACAATATTTTGAACTTTCCGTTCTTTTCTATTTAATCTTCTTTCTCACCCAGAAAACCCTGCTTACTATTCCATTACTTGCCAAAGTATGAACATCTTCACAAAAGCCTCAGCTTTATAGTCTATTCGCTGCAAAAGAAAAAAGAAAAAAGAAAAAAAAAAGTGATAGACGAGTTTCCTCTGTAAATGTTTCCATCATTTCCTCCACTCTTTTAGCTTCACTTTTCTTTTAATATTTATTTATCAATGCATACGAGAATTGTGGCATAGGCCAGAGATATGGGGGGGTGAGAGGATTCACCAGAGACAGAGTGGGGAAGAGAACAGGCAGATCAACTGAAGTAACACTGCCAAGGGGAACAGTGGGTAGGTCAGGAGAGGTCTACCATGCCATGTGGGTTACCTCCCTGGCTGGGATGGAATTGTGCTGCAGTGACTGTGGAGAGCTCCATATTGCTGTGTTTTAACCTGTTGTGCCACCAGGGAAAGCCCTCAGCTTCACTTTGCTAAAGTAAGAGGGATCTACTCATTTACTTCACAAATAAGTTTATTAAGCATTTATATTTCCAAGCACTTTGATGATAAACAAGACAGATAAGCTAGGTACATGTTCTCAGGGGACTTACAGTAAAACAGAAAATTAGCAAGTTTTGACAGTAAGGTATAAAGTGCATTGTAACGAGATATACAGTCACCAACAGGGCAGTCAAAGATATAGTCTAGATGTGAGAGAAAGTTCCTGAAGGAGTGATGTTTTTAACTGGATTCTGAAGAATTATACAGAAAGAGTTCTGCAAAGGGCAGGTTGTTGTAAGTAAAGAAACAGAAGTGTCAGAGGTGATAGAGAGAGCCCACATGAGATATCCCTGCAGCCAAGAAGACTGGTGGAAAGACTTGGAGACATAGTCAAGAAGCAAACTATGGTGGACTTCCAATAAAGCAGGTTGAGAGTACAGAAAAGTCTTTGTGGCCATTAAGAATGAAAATCTGGGCCCTTCCTGGTAGAGCAGTGGGTTAAAGCACAGCATTAAGAAGCTAAAGCCACTTCTGCATGAGTTTGATTCCCACCTGCCCTGGAGGTGACCACATGGTGTGGCAGACCTCTCCTGACTGGTTCGCTGCTCCCCTCAACACTGTACTTCGTCGATCTGCCTATTCTGCTCCCCACTCTGTCTCTGGTGAAGCCTCTCGCCGCCCATGAGCCTCTGGCCCGTACCCCAGTTCTGTATGTACAAATAAATAAATCTTAAAAAAAAGAAAAAGAATGAAAATCTGTTGATTTTAAGCTGGATATTAGTGGTAATAACCTTATTTATGTTTTGGACAGATCATTTTAGCCTCAGGGTGGGGAATGACTTTGTCAGGACTTAGTGGTTGATGTTTGTAATAGTATTAACAGTTGTACTGAGGGTGAGAGAAATGGCAAAAGCACAAATGAACATCCCAGTCTATATTATGTGGACTTCTGGGTTAATGATATATTATTCAGCCAAGTGAGAAGCAGAGGAGGAGGTATAGATCGAGAGAAAATATAATGATTTCAGTTTTGAGGATTTTAAGGTTAAGGAGACTATAAGACCTCCAAATTGAGATGTCCACAGGTATTTTGTATAGAAAGGCTGGCAAACCGCCATATAGTAAATTCAAACTTCAAAGACCAGGCAGTCTCTGTTGCAGTTATTCAGTTTTACAATTATGGCTTGAAAGTTACAATACATAAAGAAATGAAAATAGTAAAACTTTATAAAACTTTATTTATGAAAACAATTAGAGTTCCATTTTAGGTCCCTGCTGATCCTTGAGTTTGGAAAATGGAGATGGGAGGATGGAGATGAAAGATTAAGAACTGTGAAGGACCTTGGTTGGATGAAAAATATAATTTGTGGTGGAATAGAATACATTTTGGCTAGAGGCAATTGTGTGATTTTAACTATTGAGTTTTATTCTTAGAAATTTTAAGTAAGTTACGGTGCAAAAATAATAACCATTCTACAGTAAGGAGTGAGGAGGAAGTTGTTGCTTGGTGGAAAATGTGTGAAGCAAAGATAGGAATCATCTGGGGGTAGGGTGGAGTAGGGCCACCCTACAACAAGCAGAAAGAGAAAGGAGTCACATAGCACAGTGTACTCCCCCTCACATTAAACTCCTCAAGCAAACAAAAGGTTGTTTGTGACAAAGCTAGTTTGCTTTCTCAAGTTATCTCTTTTTTTCCTGGCCTTGGGGAAATCACTATATCTTGACACTTGTATCATCACTCTTATTGGAAAATGCTCTCGTTTGGACAAAAACGTCTAAACCATCTCTTCATTCCATAGGAACACAGTGTCCTGCAGTTAGTGAGGTAGCATGTTTCACTCAGGAGACCTCTACTTCGGGATTGTCAAAGTCGGACTGTTAGTAAGGTTGCACTTAGCCTGCTGCCCTGCTCCCTTCTTTTGCTGTTATAAGTTCAAGTTTAGCAGGTGGTGCCTAATCCTTTCAGGATTGCCAGGAGACAAGTCAGTGTGGGCTGGTCTGTATTCTTTTTAAAGATTTATTTATTTATGCATACAGAACTGGGGTACAAGCCAGAGGTGCAGGGGCAGTGAGAGGATTCACCAGAGACATAGTGGAGAGCAGAACCGGCAGATTGATGAAGTACACTGCTGAGGGGAGCAGTGGGGAGACAGGAGAGGTCTGCTGCGCCATGTGGTCACCTCTGGGGTGGGGATTGAACTGAAGCAGCTGCAGCTTGCTTGCAGTGCTGCACTTAACCTGCTGTGCCACCAAGGAGGGCCAGGCTGGTCTGTATTCTACTGAGAACACCAAAGCATGGATTGGTCTTTTACCTAGCAAGTTAAGCCCAGGACTTGGAAAAAAAGACCCAAGATGTATGTCTCTTACTCTTTGTTCTAAGAGAGCAGTGCTTTTCACACTGTGGGGCCCTAAATTATGCATAGGCATTTTAGAGATGCCCAGATTCCAAGGGGGATGCTGAGTGGGGAGCTCTGCGCTACTCCCACGCACTTACACCAAAAGCAACACTACATTTTTCCTTTTTCTTTCTCCAGGTTAAACATAAAAATTCTGTAACTTGAAAAAGATAAGCCTAAATACTCTTGCAGAAAATCATCTGCTTTTTATTTGTAAATTTGTGTTTCTTCTCCACCAAGTCTGAAACTCCTATAGCCTTGCTCTTACTCTGGATACCTTTTTATATTTATAAATACATTTGTTAGCCCCTATCATATGTTGTATATTTCTGTGATTGTGATTTAATGGTGACCTTTTTTTGTGCTTATATGATATTTCTTCATATATTGGTTGAATTGCTAATACATGCAGAGATGATGATAGGTGAATTATGTAGTTTCTGCTAGGATTTTTTTATTTGACACCAGCCATAGCCTAAACAACAATTCCATCTGCCTTTATGCAATGCTAGCTCACTAGCCTATCAGCTTTCATCTTTTTATATTTGGTGTCTAGAACAGATCCTCACTCATAGAAAGCATTCACCTAATGGCTGATTAATCAAGGAAAGATTTTTATAGTCAAGGTGATTCTTCCAGATGAATTTCTTCCAGGAAAGATTTTGAGAATTTAATGTGCTCCAGGCAGTAATCTCACTGCTGGGGTTATTCAAGTTGGTCCCTGAATTAGAGGAATTTTGTTCTCTAGAGTTGGACACTTGATAATCCATGGTAGATAGGAAGATGGCAAGGTAGCATAATCAGCAAAAGACTGTTGAGAATTTGCACAAATGTTCAATAGAGTATTAGGGCTGGAAGTGGAAGAAGAATTAGATTTCTAATTGGATTTCTAGCAGACTTCTGTAATGCTTCTTCAAGCCATTCTTCTCTTTCCCTGCCATGTACCTTTGGCATACTATTATTGACATGACTTACAACATGTCTGTTTCCTAAGATATCTTGGTGCTTAACATAGTTCTTGGAGATAAGCCTTGCCTGCCTACTGGCCTTTCTTTTGTCTGTCTAAACGTTTCCCCTTTCCTCCCCCTCTTTCAGGGAGAGAATATTTCCCCACTAGTTACTTCTTCCTCTTAAAAAAAAAAGAAAAAAAAAAAAGAAGAAGACCCTTATCTTCTCTTTTCCTGTTTCTAGTTTACCTATAGCTGGTAAAGTTCTTCAACAGTCCATCTTATCAGTGATACAACCAAACTCCTACCCCTCTTCTCACATGTATTTTGTTGGATGAAAGACCAGATTTTCCCTTTTCTCTCTGCGTAATCCATCCACCTGATAGCTTCCTTGAATGTGAACTGATCTGAGCTTCTTTTAGCTGGTCTTCCTTCACATAAAACATTGTTGGAATCCTTCTCTGTGGTGCTGCACCAGCTCTCCTTGGATTCAGTTAGAAGCTGCTGACTATGCTCATCAGCATGCTCCCCTTCCAGCTTAATCATGCCTTTCTCACATCATCTTACTAGACAGTCTCCTTCCTTTAAGCTTCTTGGTTTCCATTGTCTGTCATGGATTCTATGCTGGCTTTTTCCAGAAGCCTTTATAGTTGCCCACAATAGCAAAATGATATATGTGCTTCCTTGGACCTTTATCTCTTTGTGACTCATGAAATAGTTCTCATAATTCTGCCTATTAAGAGAAATTGCCTGTTATTATTCAAATTATCTCATTTTACTGATATAAACTGAAACCTAGAGTGATTCGTTTAGAGAATTATCAGAGTTATTCCATTTTGAATTGTAGCAGAGCAGGCACTATTAACTGGTTCTTATTTTTAACTGCTTATCTAGTTCTTTAAATGTGCTTGAGACTGCATTAGATGTACACTTACCTTTTTGTCTAATCCAAGGATGATTAATTGTGGGGATTTCATGCTAGATTGGGCAGAAAAATAAGGCCTGACTAGTGAGAAAGCATGTGGAGGTAGTGGTTGGCAGGGTGGTATTTAGGGAAATGAAGAGGGTGATGTGAAAGTTACCTTTCAACACATACTCAACACACAGGTAGTATTTTGATGTCTGTGTTAGGGTTCTGCAGAAGAGTGAGATATAAAATAGAATATATAACATAATCGAGTATATATATATATGTCAAGTTGGAGACCAGGAAGAGCCAATGTTCAAGTTCAAGGCCATAAAGCAAAAACAGATGATGGTGCAGATAAAGTATAAAAAAGGCAGAGAATTCTTTGCTGGAGAATTCTTTTATCTCTAGGTGGGGGTTATTTTGGTTCTATTTAGACCATCCACTAATTAGGTGAGACACATCTACATTATGAGTGGGCAATTAGTTGTACTCTACCAGTTTAAAATGATGATGATCTGATCCAAAAACACTCTTTGAGAAATACCCAGAACATTGTTTAACAAAAATCTGAGTACCCCATGGTCCAAGTTGACACATAAAATTAATGGTTACAATATCCTTTATTTCATGTACGGGTGATACTTAGAGCATTCTGCTACTTGCACATGACACGTTGGCAGTACCTTAAGCATTCTTCAACTCATGCTTAACATGTCAGTATTATGTTAAACATTCTTCAACTTGGGCACAACCTACAGATAGTATCTTGATTCTGCTTCCCAGCTGGGCCTGACCAAGAATGTCTCACTTTTCAAAAAGTGAGAAGTAAAAGAATTTACCTCCATTAACTGATAGTGTTGTTTAATAGCTCATAGGGGAGCTAAGCAACTTCAGGCAGGAATCATACATTTTACCGCATACACACTGTTTATGCTGAATAAATACAACAACTTGACCTGACTTGAATATTGGCATGTCAAGAGGTATCATTGACTTTAAAAACTTACATTGTTTGCTTGGAACTTGCTGAAAAAAATTATTATTTGGGCTTGAATTTTCCATGCTTAATTTTATTTTAATGGTGAATTTTTGTTGTTGCTATTGAATATTGTGAGAAACATCTGTTCAGCTGTTTCTGACACTTGGACAGTTGAAAAAGAAGGAAAATAAGCCATCTCTCTTTTCGTGCAATAAAAACCATATAAGACTTTTTTTTTTTTTGCACAAGTATAACTTCACCACAGAGTATATTTAAAATTTGAAACTTTCCATGCATCTGCTTCTCACTGGGAAGGAAGCAGGTTTATTTTGTAAAAAAAAAAAAAAAATTAATAATACATGTCCAAAGAAGTTTTTGTGGCCAGAAACTGATTTTTTTTCTGGGCACAGCATAAATTTAAAGAATAGTTTCCATGGTTCGATGTTTGGTATTTACATAATATTTAATGCATAATGTATGACTATAAATATTTATGTGATTGTAGACTTGATCAATGATCTATCATTACATAACAATAAAGAATTGAATTTTTCCCTTTGTCTTTATTTCCATCTAAATCCATTTCTTTATTTCTAGTGCTCAAGGAAAGTTGTCCTTCACTTTTGCTCTGTAAATCTCAATCCTGAGTCTGAGTCCTTTGTTACCTGTTTCTGTTCCTCTGGAACCCATTATTCTTGGTGTTCTCTATCCTCTGTTGTCATACATATCAGATTGTGTATATCAATATTAAATTCTAAACTTTGTTTTGTATTCAGATCAGTGATTGTGTTTCATTGCCTTTCCAAGCTTGATTGCCTCATTCTGAGTCTTGTATACCTGGCCACTTATTAAATGAAAAATTGGATGACAGAGGACTGGTTCATCAAGCTGATAGCAGGACTCCTGATTTGAAAGAGTTCTGAGTCTTCTCATCTGCCTCCAAGTTCATTCAACCTGTCACTGGGAGCATGATGTAACTGCATCAAAACATTTTTGTTAAAAATCCTGTCTCTTTTCATTTTATAAACACAAAATATACCCATGGCTCTACCCCACTCCATTAAGATACTCCCATTAAATAGTTCATATTTTCTTTGTTACACTGACTTATTATTTTATAAAGTGTACATAATAAGGCCACTTAAGTTTTCTAAATATATATTATTGTAATATTATTGAACAAGATGCCTTAAAAACTATCTTCCCCCGGCCCTCCCTGGTGGCGCAGCGGGTTAAAGCACTGCACTGAGAAGCTAAAGCCACTTCCGCATGAGTTCGATTCCCGCCTGCCCCGGAGGAGACCACATGGCGTGGCAGACCTCTCCTGACCCGCCCGCTGCTCCCCTCAGCAGTGTACTTCCTCGATCTGCCTGTTCTGCTCCCCACTCTGTCTCTGGTGAAGTCTCTCACTGCCCCTGAGTCTCTGGCCTGTACCCCAGTTCTGTATGTACAAATAAATAAATCTTTTTAAAAAAAAAAAACTATCTTCTCCCTATCTCTGCTGCTCTAAGATGCTGATATGTCACCAAGATGAGGACATAATAATTTCTTAATAACCTGTGCCCCTGTTCTCCCACCTATGAGAGAGCTGGTTTTTAACATCATCAGAAACAGTGACTACACAGGAAATCACTTTTAGGTTCTTTCCCCATGTTTATTCATTGCAGTAAAGAAAGTGTGATTTAAATCTTCTACCATTTGGCCTGAGAACTATGATTCAATGTTCCTTGTGCTAATCCTTTATGTAGAGAAGAAAGGGAATATAGTCATTCCTTGATCTTCTTTCTAGATTAAAAGGCCCTTGACCCCTTAAAATTTGTGATCTTGGAAGTGATGTTTTAAACTTTTTAATTAGTTAGTTAACATTATATGTTTTTACTATTTCTCTGCCTTCTCAAACATTTTTCCTAAAACATCTGATAAAAACTAAGAAACAGCATTCCTTTTTGGAGGGAGAAAGTAGTGCCCCAGGGACAGGATGACTGTCTAGAACCTCATAAGAATTAGTAAAAATGGCTATAGTTGAAGAACTTATAGCATATTGAGTTCTGGAAAGAACATTTGGAATCATGAAAGGAATTTGAGTCCTTCCCTTATCTACTGTGTCACTTACCTGTCATCTGGGAAGTGGAAAAACAATATATTTTGCCTTTGTTTGGAGGAATCACCAAATTCTTAAAAGACCAGAAGAGATAATGGTAAATTATAAAGTTCTATAGGGAGGATTATCAGAAACTAAGGGAAGCAGGAAAATGTCTCTAGCCTGTCAAGATAAAGTTAGTGTAATGAAGGAGAATTTAAGTGGAGCAAATGAGATTTGTGATTTGTTGTAGTGAATAAGTAGGAAAGACAGTCTGAGAATACAAACCCAATCAAGATAATTGGGTGGAAAATTAGGAATATTACTAAGTTCCTCACAGTATTCTGTATGATGGTAATTTAATGCATTATTTTAAAATTTTGGTAATGTAGAAAGAGTGGTAGCATTTTTCTCTCTTCTTTCCCAAAAGAAGTCTTCTTGATTGGAAAGATTTAATGATTTTCCACAGGCAATTCCACACGTGATTGGAGGAAGAGCTAGGATCCTGTGTCTCTTCACCTTCTCAGTGCTATTTATGTTTCCTTCATGAACTTGAAGTGGAGTGAACATATGAGTCTATGAACACAGCTGAGGCTGTAACTTGATGCACTGTAATGATATGTAACACAAGTATAAAGTAAAGACTTGATAGGGAATTAGCTGAGGTTGATTAATGGGGAGATGAAATAGTATTTATATTATATAAAAAGACAATATTAATGGGGGTGCTACTTAATGGAATGTGCAAAAACTAAATCTCAAAGAGGGGGCAAAAATAAAACAATGTATATCTGATTTGGTCCTGATACAGCTTACAAACCCTGGAGGGCAAAAGAAGAAAATGTAGGGATAGGAAAAAAAATTTCTTGCTGCCATCTTCTTTGTCTTGATTCATAGACTAAGAAAATCATTCATTGACCTGAAAAAGTTAATGAAGTACTACAATTGTTATATTGTAGTACTTTGGTAGAATGGTTTATACATCATACTCTTTAATGTTGTGTTATTATGTGTCAGTCCTTTGGAATCAAACAAATGACCTCACAGATAGGTGTCTGAATTTGTAAATTCAAGGCATAATGAGACCATGGCAACCACAATGAGATTCTAATATAACTTAAAGGATAGACTAGTAACTGTGATACCTGCTTTCCCTTTTTGGTTGCAGCAACCACAGTAAAATTACTTTTGTCTGTGGTGTGTGTTTGCTAAAATTATAAAATTTTAGATTTTAACCATATAACTCTTAATTTAGTGACCTAACAGATTTCCTAACAAATTAAGAGAGTATCATATAATTAGTGATGATAATTAAGATGTGAACTTAGTTCTTCTGAGTTCTGTTTGAGCTCCCTCTTCTTTTGTCTACTATTTCTGTTCTATATGGCTGTCTTTCTGTTTTAAAAACTCCTTTGTGCCAAGGACTGCATCTCTGTTATCTATGCTGTAATTTTCTCACCTTTAAACTGTGCATAATAATACTTAATCTCTTAAGGATGTCATGAGAATAAAACGAGACAGATGTAAACATATAAAACCTTGCTTAGTATGGGAGTAAATGCCAAATAAATGCTAATTCCCAGTCATTTCTTCACTAACTCAGCTTCATTGCTTCCTTCTTCTGGACTAGAGTCAGTAGTTCTCAACCTTGACTGTAATTATTTGGGAAGCTTTAAAAGCTATTCATGCCTGGTTGGCCCTCATCCCCAGAGATTCTGATTTAAGTGCTCTAGAGGAAAGCAATGGCTTGGGTATACTAGTATTTAAAACATCTTTCCAAGTGGTTTAACTATGCAGCCAAAAGTTGAGGATTCCCTCCCCCAGAGTATTGTAAAGACTGGGGATTTTCTTTTACTCATCATGGTAATCCCAGGAGCAAGCTCAGCATCTCATTGTATGCATTCATTTTGGGTTGTTTGGAAGGACACAAATGTTGGGTTGTTTGGAAGGACACTTACTTCCTTTTTCTATCTCCCTCCCTCTCCCTTTTTCCCCTCCCCCACCCTCCTTTCTCTCCTTTTTAAACTCAGTCAGACATTTCTATTGTATTCTAGCTTCTTCTTTCCTCAGATTTAATATAGTCTATATTATATGTTTATTAAGTTATTCTTTCTTTCATAAAACACACCATTCCTTTCTTTCTATTTTTAAGCTCAGGCTTCCAGCACACTCGGAAAATTAGTGTTAATTGAAATGTATGAACTCATGTTTAATTCTTGTTGGTAAATTGTCAGCTAGTATATGCTGACCACTGTTCTGTGCAATGATAAGATGAATAAAACAAATGCTGCTTTTGAGCAGTTGGACAAGATGGACATATTAACAGTATATGTAATCCTAATTGATAAGGACTTTGAGAAAGGTATACCTTTCTCAACTGATAGTAATAGATATCTTTTCTATGTCTATTTACTCTACTTCTATAAATCTACAAATACACATGACTACATAGATAGATAGATATACAGAGATAGAAAAAATAAATAGTAGCTCACTTTGGGTCTGGATAGAATCTTTTATGGAAGTAGTTGGTGAATGACATATAAACTGATAAATAAGTAAAATGACTAATGAGTCATTGTGGTGTACATCCTGGTGCGCTCCAGAAAAAAAAAACCTAGAAAACTATCTGTCTTTGTCCCTACCAGAGAAGCATTTTATCATGACATTTTGATAGCATTGATTATTTATAGCAAGGTCTTATTTTTATTCTCAGTCTTTTTCCATTAGCACATGAAGTATATTTTAAATTATGCAGAGTTTCAGAATTCTCTTTCCTTATCGGGGGGAATTCTTGGCAATTTGGGGAGATTAAACTTGTTTCTTTATCTCCTGACTGAATTACTATCCACCTGCTGTCCTCGAGAGCCTTTTGGGATACTTTCCTTTTAGATGAAAAAGACTGGAGGGTGGGCTCCTTTAGCCAAATGCAAATAAAATACTATACTTCAGTGGGAAAATGATAAAAAAAAATACTACTTTAAAATTTTAAAAGACCTAGTCCATTCTATGGATAATTGGCCAGTATGACTCATTTTATGCTCAAAGCTAAGTTAAAGGTACTTAGTATATAAGTTTGGCTAGTCAATTATCTTGCAAACCTCTTTGCGGATGGGATCAAAAGAGAAATTATTTTTTTTTTTTTAAGGAGTCAGAAGAATATAAAGAGTTAGTTATGGCTAGATAAAGGGATCCCAGAGAAGGGCTAAATGTAAAGGGCCTGGAAATATATGTTTACCTATGTAAGAGTCATAATGGGACAAAGCATGTAATACTGAGAGATAAATCAGGAAGTTGGGCCCCTCCAGCATAATTTCTAGTTTGTCTAGGGCAAATTATCTCAAGCTTTGTGGTTTGATATTTTAGGATAAATAATTTGATGATGTGGGAGCTGATCTATGCACTGTAGGATGTTTAGCAGCATCCTTGACCTCTACCCAATGCCAATGACATTCCTCCCTCATGTGACAGCTGCAAATTTTTCTGGACTTTGCCCTCTATTCTTGGAAGTACAAAACTGCCTGGTTGAGAACCAATGGTATAAGGCAGTCTTACTGTGTGACTGAAATAACCAATTGTTAAAAATCATTTTAAAAAGTCTGTAATATAATTCTCAAGTTATAGTCTATTAAACAGTAAAGTCAGTGTATGTAGGATCTTGTATATATTATCCACTAATTTGAGAAAGCAAGCAATGTAAACTAAATTGTGAATGAGCTGTCAGCAACTAGATTAGGGATGGGAAGATCAGATTTTAAAATAACCTTTGTTTATGTAGGAACAACCATTTTTTAAAGTACTTAATAAGTAGAAGCACATATTGTAAGTTCAGATAGTCTGTATTTGATTTTAATTTATACGTTAAAAATACATGTTTTTAGTTCCTGAGTGTCTGGTGCTGCAGGTCCTTGGAACAAAATAGTGACAAAAAAAATCACATTGTAGCTGCAACTGTATAACCTTGGGCTAGTTAGGAAATTGTGAGAGTCTCGGTTTTCTCATCTATAAAATGGGGATAATAATAATACCCATCTACTCCATTATTCAATAACAAAAGGCACTCCATATGAAGTACTTATAATGCTTGTAGAGAGTGACCAAAAAGTGATAATAATTGCTACAAAAATTGATGATTTTTTTTAAGATTTATTTATTTGTGCATACAGAACTGGGGTACAGGCGAGAGGCTCAGGGGCGGCAAGAAGATTCACTAGAGACAGAGTGGGGAGCAGAACAGGCAGTCTGACGATGTACACTGCCGAGGGGAGCAGAGGGCGGGTCAGGAGAGGTCTGCCGTGCCATGTGGTCACCTCCAGGGCAAGTGGGGATCGAACTCATGCAGAAGTGGCGTTAGCTTCTCAGTGCTGTGCACCACCAGGGAGAGCCAAATTGATGATTTTGTTTAACCAATAAAAGTTAAAGACATCAATTTAATGTTTCAGAAGAAAAAAACTAAGCTCAAGAATGTACAGGAACTTAATAATTAGAAATCAGTGACAGAAATTGGGCCATCTGCCTTCTTACTCTACTTTTATCATTGTGAGGAGGATTTTAATATTATGTATTAATAAAAAAGGACTGGAGATTCTCAAAATCTATACTTTAAAAGAAAAAAAATCAGTTATCTGGGTCTGAACAAAGATCATCTTCATGCCATAGATAGTTCAGTCTACAAAAGAGGTGTATCAATGTTGCATTCATAAGCACCATAGTCCAGATGATTATCTAGGTGGGGTGAAGAAGATAAAAGCATGAAAGAAGCATCAACACAGGAAAATTTCTCAGACAGGTCTTTAATTCACAGACATTTTAGAAAGTCTTCTTTCCAACAATTCATAAGACAGATATTTCACATTAGGTTGAAGAGTGAGCAAGCAGAAACAGCTAACAGTTGTAAGACAGCATCTAAATGGCCTCTACAGATACTAGTAGGAATTTTTATTTGAATCAAGAAAAGAAAAGGTAAAAAACTCATGAAAATGTTTGATAATCTCTTGAATTCACCCGTAGGCTCTAGTTAAAATGACTTCTCACCTGTTTCCTATTCTCTCTTGGCAATTCAAGGACAGTAAGAAACTTCACCCCCTTTCTGGACATGACATCAGTATTTGAAGGAGTGAAAAGGGAACCCCAAACTTGTCATTATTTTGACAACGTCCTTGCTTCTTCCAGATCCCAATACTCACATATTTACCACCAACATTTGCTTGAGGCCATGACTAAATACTGACCTTATTATATCTTCATCTTGCTAATCTCTGTCTCTACAAAAAAAATCTGTCAGCCTTCATTCTTGTTTGGCTACATAGAGTCATACCTGCCCCATCCCTGCCACAAATATATTTAACAACATCTTAGCTTCATTTACTTATCTCTGTAGTACTCATCACAATTGTGTCAACTTTTTTTCCTTGTGTTTACTTTTTCCCTTTGTTTTCCTCAACACTGAAATTTTAGTATCATGAGGTTAGAGATACCAGAACATATTTTGTTCAGAATCATGTCTCTAGTCACCTAAAATAATACCAGGTACATGGTATGCATTGAATGAGGAGGTGATCAATAAAAAGAATGAACTCAATAAATACATCTGGATAGTGTTCCAGGAGTTGTGATACAGAGCCATGGTGAGGGCAGTAAAATTAGGGATGCATCAGAGGGCATAGTGTTGTTTAGGAGGAGAGAAAGTCATCACTCAAGGTAGAGTTGGACAAGTGTCTCAAGGAATATGGTACTGATTTCCAGTGCCTATGAATATCTGATTCTCCTCTTCTTCCACTTCAGTAGAAGGGTCACAGTTTCTTGTATGATATTGGCTGGTTGCAAGTATGTGTGATGTGTTTCCTTTTTAGGTCAAAGGATTTAATTGCTAGTGTCAGACTCTCTAGTTTTCCTTTTGTAGTAATACATCTGAGGAGGTTGCATGCAAGATAGTGCATCTTGAGGATGGGATCCTGCATCAGCCTGTATTGCTGAGAGGCTTCATGTGGAATGGAGGGCTAGATAGTCACATTAATCTGCAGCATGTTTTGCAAAAGACAGAAATAAACCTTTGTTATATTAAGCAGTTGGGGTTTGGGCTCTATTTGTTCCCAAACTGTCATCTACCTAGATTATAATTAATATAAAGAGTAGGGAAGTTGCCATTTTTCCTATATTGAATTCATAGCACATGAATTCTGATATGTGGTCTTATAGTAGCACAGAAAATTTAAAAGCAGGAACACGCTTTATGGTTTAGAAAATTATGAGAAACCAGTATGGCTTGACAAGAAAAGTCATATAAAACATGTTTCTGGGTCCTCCATGGTGGCACAGTGGGTTAAAGCACAGCACTGAGAAAGCTGTAGCTGCGGCTGCTTAATGAAAGTTCGCTCCCAGGTCCCAGAGGTGACCCACATGGCTCGACAGACCTCTCCTATCTCGCCCGCTGCTCCCTTCAGCAATGTACTTCATCGATCTGCCTGTTCTGCTCCCTACTCTGTAACTCTGTCATTGGTAAATCATTTCATCGCCTCTTCACCTCTGGCCTGTACTCCAGTATTGTATGTGTAAATAAATCTTAAAATAATGATTCATTGAATAGATGTGTATTGTATTACCTTCTCCTTTAACTTCATCATGACAAATTGAGTTGAGTAGTTGGTAGAAAGATTGAAGAGATAAATCCTTCATGATGTAAATAGTTCTGGAAGGTCAAAAATTGATAACTATTTCTTGAGTGTCTATTCTATATCCAACACTAGGTTAGGCACTAAGGGAGATGGTGAAGCAGCAGAAGACATAACTCCTACTCTGAAGAAAATTATAGCTTTAACTGTAAATAAGTACTAAAATTTTCTCTGTTAGCTACAAGGTTAACAAGAACTCAAAGAAAAGACTTTGAAGTGTAGAGGAATTTATGAGGGATTACTGGAGGTGATGATTTATCTTGCTATAAGAAATGGGCAGAATTTGAGTTACCTATGCACTAGGTACAGTGTTAAGATCTCTATAGCCTTATAAATCTCTCACCTACCTTGCAGATTGTATCTTTCCTATGTTTATAAGGAAACTGAGCCTTGGAGATACTCATTTATCTAAATTATAGAGTTTGAATTCAAAACCAATCTTATTTCTTGCCAGTGTAGATATTATTAATCACAAAGCAAAGTGCTGAGGTGGAAGTATGAGTAGCAGGCCTTTTTGGAGAATGATGTGTTGCAGTGAACCTCACTTCCCCGATCTCAGGTACAGCAAAATTTTGAATTTTGCAGGAGAAATTCATGTCCTTCATCCTTCTGGTTGAGGAGGGGGAACTAGGTGAGCTAATATTTAAACCTTATCTAAAGTAATGATGCTACCTAGTTACCAGCTTTGCTGAGGAAACCATTTCTTCATATTTCCCAAGTATAAGAATCCATCTTAACTCTTCATTTGAAGAGATAAACAAATAAAAGTAGTGGGTGGAAATGGTCCTAATTCATCCAGACAGTTGTTGACTTGGATTCTGCTGAAGATTTTCATAGGTTAACGGGGATATATATGGTATTATGCCTGAGTGAAATCCATCCACACAGTTTTATATGTGGTGGGTAGAAAAGTGTTAGGATATCTTTTAGGATCCTGACAAGACTCATATAACATGCTGTTGGGTTAATTGAAAGGAATTTAATGAGAGAACTATAGATTTGATGGTATGTTAAACAAAACCCACACAGAATGGTGATATCCTAGGCATTAACAACATCAAAGAGTTATTGTCATTTCTAGGCCTGAAGGAGCAAATAGAGGGAATAGAATTATTAGAACTGACAAGAACTAAAGCCATCTGTACTAGGAAGACTACTAGCTCCTTTATGATGTGTGTCTTAATCATCAGAGCCTATGAATATGTTGTCTCAGGTGGCAATATGTTATCTCACTTTGCACATATGACTAAGGGTGAAGACCTTGAGCTGGGGATGATATCCTGAATTAACTTGATGGGTCTAGCCTAATCATGTGATACCTTACCGTCAAAGAACTCTCCCCTGCTATGATCAGAGAGTTATGATGAGGGAAGAAGGGTCAGAGATGCAATACTCTGACTTTAATGATGGGTCCAGAATATGTGGGCAGTTTGGGAAAATGATTCCCAGACTTTCTAGCACCTTGACTTTGATGGAATTATGATTATAGGACTATATAGTGATACATTTGTGTTGTTTTAAGCTACCAAGTTTGTTATAGTAGCCATAGGAAACTAATAATAGGAGCTACTTGACAGGAGTTGTGGACTTGGAAAGATGATCACATCTACTATCCTGCTATATTCCTGGTGAATATCCTGATCTCTCTCCTTCCCTCTGAGGTTATTCCTGTGCTTGCCATTAACTGAACCCATTAATTGGAAACCAGAGAGTGAAATAGAATGCAATTCCCTAATATTTAGTGTTGGAAAGCATAGGGCAGGGAAGGGCAAGGTGGAAAATGGATATGCAGGGGCAAATGGAAAATAATCAGTATAGAGGTTAAACCTTAGGGAGAAGGTTTCAAATGGTCTTGTGCTGGACTTGATTTTCTCATTATATGAAGAAAGATCTGGATGGAAGCAGAATATGCTTTCAGGCAAGGTTTTAGGTTAATTCAGTATATTTCATTTTTAGAGCTAGGGAACAGATATGTAAATGTATTTCATTCAATCCCATCAACCAATCAGTTAATTCAGACATTCAGCAAACCTACTTAAAAGATATACCATTTACTATACATTAAGGAGAGAGTGGAGGGTGTAGGGATAGAGTTGGACACAAGGATATGTGACATATCCTTTGCTCTGAAGGTATTTAAAATATGTGTAGAGGAGGAGTTGAGATAGGAAGGAGAGGCAGATATACTGTTATCCATAAATCATTGCCTGGGACTATATGAACACTGTCTGCAAAGGGAGAGTGTGTAGAGCGGAGATCAAGAGTAGTGAGGCTGGGGTGGGAAGGTGGTACTTTAGCCAGGCTTTCAAATATTTATAAGATTTTTGTAGTCTGAAAATGGATTTTAAGATTTTAGGGGAAAAGTAAATGGGTGAGAAGAGGACAAGGCAAAAGATTTTGAATTCCGAGAACAGGAAGAAATTCCATCATGTGAGAATAATGAATGTTTGGGGCATGTGGTTGCTCTGGGGTAGAAGCTTGAGTGTGATAGGCTTGTTGGATTAGAAAGGATATTGAATGGTGTGTGGAGGAGTTTAGCACAGATTTCACAAGCACATCAAAAATAGTTGGTAAGTCATGTAGAAATAACACATTTATTGTAAATATACTTTCAATAGAAACACAAATGAGCAAATTATATGAAATAAGTCATTGTTTTCCATAGTATAAAGAATTCCTGGAAGACAAACATATGGCAGAGGTGACTTTCTTTGCCTCATTTGCTTCTTGTCTTCCTCTCTGTCCCCTTGTCTCTGGGAACTCAGAGACATGTGCATTTGCTGCACACACACATACATGCACAAAAACACACTGGAGAAGTCCAACTTTGAAAGATCCCTTTTGATAGCAGGAAGATGACCATTGCCTCTCTGTTTACCTGTAAGAAAACAACAGTGCCGCTTATCAGGCCACTTGACTTCCAATTAAATGACTTTCAGTATCCTACTTGGCATCACACAGAGCACAGCTACTGGCTCAAACAGGTGTGCCTTATCTTACTTAAGAAATGTAGTCACTCTGTTTTAGAGAATATTTGGGAGTGAAAATGGAACAGATTTCTTTCTCCAAATCAGTCAGAGCCTTGCCAGGCCTTTCTTGACAATGAGTCCACAAATATGTTTGGTTTTTCCTGTTATGGTGCCTTTTCTAGTGCAGGTCAGTTAGATAATGCATGAAAAGAGATGGCCACTATTATTTAAGTATTTTTTATTTTACTTTAGCAGCTTGAATTATAGCTTTGTGGCAATACCACACTTCTCTAAGAACCTCAATAGCTAAACAAGCATGAGGAAGGCAGTGCTGAATCAGAGATAGAGCGCCAACCAATGATCCAAGAAGATGTAGGCTTTTGAGAAAATTGGTTTTATCTCTGTACACCAGGTTTGTCATATGTAAAATAAAAGGTTGGTTGATATATTTCTGAGAAGCAATTCGGACAATGGGATGCTTAAAAACAGTTGGGCACAAACCCAAACCAGATCTATCATTTGCTTATTGTATGGACTTGGCACATGGAGTCATTGAGGTTTGTCTGTAGGAGGGGTAAAAATAGGACCTATCTCAGAAAATTAAGTTGAAAAGTAATTTAGAGAATACTTGCACTGTGTGTCCATGTGTATGTGGGTGTATATCTATGTGTGTGTCACAAATGGAGAAATGAGGGGATGCAGGAGGATTGAGACTGTGCAGCAATGATATAGCCCCTTTGCAATCACTTAGGAATTTTTGATTTGAGACATTTAATGCCGTCTCTAGGTCATTTGTCACAGCTGCCCCAGATCTGTGAGATGGGCTTCACTGGCTTCTTATATAGATATTCTCCCAACACATGGGAGAAGTAACACATCCCAATTCCAAAATGACAATGAAGAGTGAATTTCCAAGGTGATTCAATGGAGGTTCAAGTTATAATGTTCACATCATAGTACAAAATGCTCACTGGGTGCAGAAGTGAAGTGGTTTTGAGTTTGGCATGAGCACTCAATACCACCAATTTAGCTCACCTTTCATTACTACTGAGAAGTGTTAGAAGGTGCAGCCTGTCATCCTTTTCAAACCTCTTCTCTTTAGAATTGGAAAATTAGATCTCCTTTCCCAGCCTCTCATCAAGTGGCTGTAAAATAACCACAAAGACAACACAAGGAAGAGAGTTTGAACCTAGATTAAGCCCTGCTGGCCTTACCTCTTGGGCTTGCAGGAAATGATTCATAATTCTGGTGCTGGAATTCTCACAGGACTCCAGGGTAGAGATAGGAAGGAGTAATTCATCCAACCAAGTGCTGCATTTTTAAAGTACAGTCATAGATCATGCTCAACTCATGACTTGCTCCTTAAAAAATGAGGTAGCGGATGGCCATCAAGTCAGGAAGAAAATGGGGGCTACAGTAGAATATCCGTCCCTTATGCACAGAGAAAGAGGGCTTTGCCAAAGCAAAACCAAAATAAACCAAACCAAAGCCAGGAAAAAGATATCTTCATTCTTCTTTTCCTATCAATATTTCTCATGACTAGAAAACATTTAAATCTAAATCAATCACAAAGTCCAGTATTTATCTCCTTTATTGTTGTAAAAACTGCCTTACTCAGGGCTCTCCCTGGTGACACAATGGTTTAAAGCACCACATCATGAAGCTCTCAGAAGCCACTGAAGCACGAGTTCAATCCCCCACCAGGGAGCTGACCCACATGGCATGGCAGAACTCTCCTGACCTGCCTGCTGCTCCCCTCAACAGTGTACTTTGTTGATCTGCCTGCTCTGCTCCCTACTCTGTCTCTGGTGAATTCTCTTGCCATCCCTGCACCTCTGGCCTGTACCCCAGTTCTGTATGTATAAATAAATCTTTAAAAAATGTTTATTTTCCTACTACAGGACATGTGGACATAGTATTTTATAATGTTAAGTTTAAAGTTTTATCTTTCAGTTAGATTTACAATGTACTTGCAAGTGAAAGATTTGGATCAAACCCCATCAGATAAGGAAATCTGAGGTCAAGGGATGAGTGGCTTGGTCACTGTTAAACAATTGACAGACGACTACATAAACTCAAAAAAAAAAAATTAAACTGACCTATAAAATCTAACATTAATTTTCATAGCAATTTGGGGATATGACTTGCTTTATTTCTTTAAAGGTATATTAATTTAAAATGTTAACATAGACAACCATATATACTTTATTTTTATCTTTTATACTTTAAAAATATAAAATGGGAGCTCTCCCTGGTGGCACAGCAGGTTAAAGCACAGCACTAAGAAGCTAAAGCCACTTCAGCATGAGTTTGATCCCTGCCCCAGAGGTGGTCTAAATGGCACGGCAGACCTCTCCTGACCTGCCCGCTGCTCCCCTCAGCAGTGTACTTCATCAATCTGCCTGATCTGTTCCCTACTCTGTCTCTGGTGAATCTTCTTACCACCACAACTCTAGCCTGTACCCTAGTTCTGTAAACATAAATAAATCTTAAAAGAAAAAAAAAAAAAACAAAAAACCTGACTTTCTCATCAAGGAAGTTATTAAGTAGGGCCATTAGTATGTGTTTACAGCACTGACCTTTGTCATGATTATTATAATGGTTTTCTGTTAAAGAGTTTAATGTTTATTGAAACTACTTCATAATCTTGAAGAATCTGCCTTTCATCCAATATTACAAAAGGCTTCCTTTACTTATAACAGTGAGTGGTAATTGTCTTCACATATATGGAAATGGCCCAGCACATGGTTGTGTGATCACACAAGAAAAATACTACCTTGGTTTGTGGTTATTGATTCAGTTTTACAAGGCTAAAATCCTTTGTGATTTTACTTCTTTACATGCAGTTGAGATTGTCACAAGGCCTGCTTATACTCATAGATCATCCTTCAGCTCATTCAAATTATTTTAACAAATGTTTATACTATTGCTTCACTTTCTCCTTATCCTAAAACAGATTGGGAGATCTAGCCAATGTTTCAGCACATTTGTCAGTTACCACTGTGATGGAGTGCTCTTGCGTCTCAGGACATTGGCTTCTTTCCAAGAAATGTACCTTTGGATACAGTCATTAGCATACTGGGTTAGATCCTTCTTGTCTCTACCACCTTGCCTGTCTAATTCCTTCTGACTATAACACATCTGATTTTTAGTAGTCACATGTGTCTAAATAATACCAAGATCACTATTCAATAGCATTTTACATGTTTCAGAGTTCTTTTCATGAGAACTGTGATACCTAATAGTTTTACCATCTTTGACTTCAGACAGGGAAAGGGCTGATGAGTAAGTGTTTTCTAACTTGGAGATATATTTTTGAGGCTGACTGTGGAGCTGCTTTATCCTGGTTGTCTTCAGTAATATAGCAAAGATGCAGGCAGACATAGGTTTGGATTTGCTTTTAGGCAAGAGGATAAATTAGTTTTTCAGAGCACATATGGTCTGATTTTCATGTGTATCTTGAGGAATCACTTTTTTATTATTTAAAAAGAAAATCAACCTGGTATATTTGTATATCTGCATCTCTGAATAGTAGTGTAAGCAGATACTTCTTTAAGTGAACTGGTATCCACTAACCATTCCATCCCACATTTTTGGGGACATTTCGCTTTCTCTCTCTCTTTTGTTTGTTCTTGAATGCCTTAGAAAATCAGTTTGGTTGTTTGCTAAATCAGTATCATACCTGCTAGAAGCCCTCATTTGGCTCTCATGTTACTGGAGAAAAGTTATTATATTATTAGTATCCATAGTGTTTCAATTAAAACATTTTTCAAACGGGAAAACTCCTTTGTATTTTTAAGGAGTGTCTATATTTCTAAATATACAATATTTTAGGTAACTCAACTGCAGGTGTTCTCACAATGTAAATTTATTGTCCACCCAGAAATTACACTATTAGCCAGGCTTCTGGTTGTTTGGACATTGTTGGATGCAATTGAGCTATGAACTCAGTGTGAGCTCTTTTGAAAGTCCTCAGGACATATCTTGCAGTGATTACTCATGCTCTCAGGACCTTCTCTCTCCCTGGGAGTTCCTTAATTTGTAAGTTTTGAAACTGGAGGAAACCCTGAAGATATGGTATTCTAGTAGTTTAGCTAGGTTAATGAAGATCATTCGGCTGACTAGCAGCCAAGTCATTAATGGACAGATGGAAATTTGTAATTCTATCCTGGTGTTTTCTCTTGCTCTATGTGACCTCTGATTAAAAACCCTTAAAATCAAAGCCCTAAAAACCTTTAAAAACAAAGCTTACAGATGAGAATTTGGCAGCAGTCCTATGTGATTTGTAACTGAAAAAGTAAACTCAAGACAAATACCCTTTGTAAATGTACAAGGCTAGAGACAGTCATCAATGTGTAGCTAAAGTATGTAATGTTTATTCTTAAGCCTATTCTGACCCTCAAGTTTCACTTATAGTCTTTGCTGAAATAAGGCAACCTGAGTCCTTAAAGGGAGTTCATTTCTCCGTTACTTTCATTTCTTTGCAGTCTACAATTATTCTACACCCTTTGAAACAGTACTTCTGCAAAATTAGAAGTCCATGGAGACTCACTAAAATTTTAAAGATGCTATCTTACCTGCTCTTAGCACTCAATTGTATAATTAAAAAAAAAAATCCAGGAAATGTAAATTTATGCCAGTGTTCCATTTTTGCAAAATGCTGAAGATTTTAGATTGTCCACTAATTCCTTGGGCTCTACCAGAGTAGTTCTCTTTCCTCAATCTCTCAATAGTCTCTTCCTGTCTTACTCTAATGAATCTAATTTTTATTTCACTGGCAAAAATGGAAGCAATGCAAACAATGGCTTCATTATTCTTCACCATATTCCACTGGGCCCCTTGCACAATCTGTTCCCTGTGCTGCTCCTGGCCTCTCATACTTCCTCCCCTGGTAGCCATAATTTTGCAGTCAGATTTCTAAGGTTTGTTTGGTTTTGGTTTAGTTTTGTTTGTTACATTGTTTTTTTTTTCACTCCATATATGAATAAACCATCCAGTAGTTGTCTTTCTCCTTCTAACTTATTTCAGAAAACATAATCCCCTTCAGTTCCATTCATGTTGTCAAGATTTCATATTTTTTAGGTGAGGTCATGGAGAATATGGAACCATTGTACACTGTTGTTAGGAATATAGACTGATCTAGCCTCTATGGAAAATGTTACAGAGAATTGGCAAAATATTAAAAACAGACCTACCATATGATACAAAAATCCCACTCCTGTGTATCTATCCAACGGGGAAAAACTAATTCAGAGGGATATATATACTCCTTTGTTCAGAAGATATGGTATAATATGAACATACACACGTGTGGAAATTCTAACTTAAAATTTATAAAACAAATAGAATGATATAAGCCAACTTTACCTCAAGAATGGTAAACTGATGAGTTTCTCTCTCATCATGAAAGCCTTTTGGTAAGATATAAGACATTAAAATCAACTGCTTATGGAGCTCTGCATTTGTCATGAGACATTTAGAGAGAACTGAATGGTCCTGGTGCTTTAAATTCATGACAGTGACTTAGACATTTAACCACTTTAGTCATAAAGAGTTATATATTGGTGGAAAGGAAACCTTGAGGCTTCATTTATGTTTTTTTAAAATATTTACTTATTTATGCATACAAGACTAGGGTACAGGCCAGAAATGCAGGGGCAGTGAGAGGATTCACCAGAGACAGAGTGGGGAGCAGAGCAGGCCAACTGACAAAATACACTGCTGAGGGGAGCAGCATGTGGGTCAGGAGAGATCTGCTGGCCATGTGGATCACCTCTGGGACAGAGATCAAACTCATGCTGAAGTGGCTTTAGCTTCTTAATGCTATGCTTTAACCTGCTGCACGACCATGGAGGACCCTTCATTTATATTTTAATCCTTACTCTTTGTTAGTGTTTATTTTTTCCTTCAAATATTGAAAGATTCTTAGGAATGAAGTGATATTTGGAGTTGAGAATGGGTAGATATATCCTTAAAAAAGGATATATTGTATATACATAATGAAATATTACTCAGCTACAAATATGAGTTCTCATCTTTAAAAAATAGTAACTCAAATTGTCATTGATCTGGCACAGTTTTTTTAACTGCCACTGCTTTTTGCGATAACTCTTTTAGCAAGATTTCTTGCAGAAATTGCTTATTTTCCTGTCTGCATCTTTTTCTTTTCATGCCACTTCTGTCTTTCATGCCCAATACTAGCATCCCATTCCCCTGAGAACCAACACCAAACTCCATGTTCTCAAGTTTGGTGGCTAGTTTTCATTTTTTTTTTAATCTGCATTTGGTATAAATGATGACTCACCTTCTTGAGGAACTTTCTATGTGTGGGGCTCTGATAAACCATACCCTACTTGTTTTCCTGTTTCCTTACTTGCTATTACTTTTCAGCCTTCTTGGTGACTCCTCCTCCCTCTTCTACAGCATGCTTCATTTTTCTTACATCAATATTGTGCTGGATTGTTCAGATGTCAACTTGGTTGAACTGGAGACTATGTTTTCTAGCACCCCCTTGCCTCTATGGATCCATTTAGAACTTCTTTTTTTTAAGATTTATTTATTTATTTGTGCATACAGAACTGGAGTGCAGGCCAGAGGCTCAGGGGTGGTGAGAGGCTTCAACAGAGACAGAGTGGGGAACAGAACAGGCAGATTGACGAAGTACACTGCTGAGGGGAGCAGCGGGCGGGTCAGGAGAGGTCTGCCACACCATGTGGTCACCTCTGGGGCAGGCGGGAATCGAACTCATGCGGAAGCTGCTTTAGATTCTCAGTGCTGTGCTTTAACCTGCTGCGTCACCGGGGAGGGCCCCATTTAGAACTTCTTAAATAGAAAATTTGAAATCAGGAAAGTAATAATGTGTCCAGACTCCCCTAAATTATCATTACCCTGTAGCATAGGCTAGACATAGATGCACTGTATCCACCATGACCAAAAGTCCAGAAGAGTTATGGTTTATTCAGAAAGCTGAATGTTCAGAAAAGAACTCCTATATGCTCCCCCTATTATGTAAATTTCTTGAAAAGGTAGAGCGCATTCCTGATTTCTTGTGGTAAAAAGTAGCAAAACAAGAGATCATAGGCTTCAGGAACATGGTAGAGAAGATGCATCTCAAAGACCAAGGTTTGCATATTGAGGCTTAGGGATTTTGCTGGATGGAATGTTGAAATTAACAAAATGCCTTATCTCTGCAGAGGTGCTGTTATGTGTTCAAAAGGGGAAGGACATGAGCCTCCAAGACCATCTGGTTTTGTCTTTCATTGATATCCTTTCCAAGGAAAGTGAGAATTTGCTATTTCTGGCCCCTCTGCTAGTTCTAAAGCAATGCATCTGGTTGTTTATTTTGCCCAAGAAAAATAGCCCAATCTTTGGGTTTATGGGTAGTAACTGATAGTTTGACTGAATAATCAGAGATTTGGAAAAAAATCACAATTGAAAAATTTGATGTCAAGTAGTCCAGAAGTGGCAGGTGGATAAATTCTCCAAACTGGGCACAAAGTATAAAACTATTTGTGTCTCATGTGATTGGTTGCCAAAGATTATCCTTAGCAGATGTAATCTTAATAACTGGGTAGACATTATTATTAATTTTGTGGATGTTAGTCAACCTTTACCCCAGCCATCCCTATCCCTGCCTTATAGACTCATCACGAAGGTGGTAGAAATGTAATTTACACATGTGCTCAGCAACATGAATTTCTGTTTACTAAGACCAGATTGGCTTTATCTAGTACTGTATCTAACCTGCCAACAGCAGAGACCAACACTGAGGCCACAATATGTCACTACTCCTAAGGGGCATCGAGCAGCCACTTAGTAGAAGGTTGATTACATTGGATTTTTTCCATATGGAAGGACTAGCACTTGTTCTCAGTGGCATAGATACATACCCTTTGTATGAATTTGTCTTCCCTGTGAGTGATGATTCTGAGTTAAATCACTAACTACAGATTTCCAAATATCTAATTCTGTGATATTTTCCCACACCATATTACCTTTTACCATGAAAATCTTTCAGTATCAAATTTGTCATCTTATTAACAGTCTTTACCACCCTAAAGCAATTGACCAGATAGGATGTGAGACTGCTCTTTTGAAGATTCAATTATGGCACCAAATGTGTAACAGTATTTTACAGGACTGGTGTAAAGTTTTTCACTATGAATATATGCTCTGAATCAGTCAACAATGGGGACTACATTTTCTGCTGTTTTCTTAATAATACACTGGAAAAATTGGCTCCCACAACTTTAGTCTCTACTGATAAAGAATTTTTACTGGACAAAGGAATTTTTTATCAGAGGACATATGATATTCACTAAACTGGATGTTGAGACTATTACATGATCACTTTGAACTCCTCATCTCAGTGAACCCATAGGCAGAAGGAGATGATCATTAGAAGGCGGATATTGGACTGTTGTCAGGGGCATACTGGACTGCCCCTGTGCAATGAGGGGAGGTTGGACTTTGTCTGGAATGTGGGATGTTCTCTGGATGTTTTAGGACTCCTCAAATGTTATGTGCAAGCTAGTGAAAAATAGCAATAATCCAGTAAAGGCAGGATTGATAAGGGTGCAGACCTTTAAGGAATGAATCTTTGGGTCAGACTGCCATTAGGCAAGGAACTATGACCAGGCAAAGTGCTTACAGGGTAATGGAAGAAAGAAGCTGTAGCATTAAATGATGACCTAACATACTATAGAAATGCTCTTGTTGTTATCAGTATTTTTCTTTATTTTGATATAAATATGTGTATGTGTGTGAGTGTAGAGAAGAACATATTCTTTCTCTTTTTTTTCTTTTTGCATTTCTGTACTCTCCAACATAAAATATGTTAACAGTATCTAAAATATAAATATCAATGTAGGGGGATAGCAACTCAGACAGAAGAATGAACATCATTCAAAAATGTATAAAGAAAACGGACTTAGTGTACACTCTTTTGGGGAGGAATGTGTGTTGTAGAGATATTTGTATCATGTTATATAGATAACATGATTTTGTTATTGTCTTTATTTGGAAACTGAATATAGTTAAAGGAGGTAACTATGGATAATAAATTGATACAGTGTGGTTTTATTTGTACTGGTTATTCTGGCTAGTGCAGAATAACTCAAACACCCCAAGTTAAATAACCCAAATAACCTTCCTAAATAACCCAAGTTATTGTGAGCCAAAACAAAAAATTGTATATAAGATTTGGAAGGGAGAGAAATATGCAGAGATGTCCAGTTTGTTCATTTTTTTTTCCTGTTCCACATTCAGCTCTTATTTCCAGTTTCTGTTGTCTAAGCTTCTTCAACAGATACCCACATAAATAGTAGACCATAGAGCTCTGAACTTCTTCTTCTTGTTCCTGTCTTAGATTTATCTGGAAATCCCAATTTGTCTACCTATACCAGCCCTTTGGGAGAATTCTGGTTAGTGATTTGTCTTTTAAATCTACAGGCCTCCTTCCTGCCTGGCCTTTTCTAGCATTTCCATATTTGTGTAGGGTCTTAGAAGTTCCATACTTTCTAGCAGGCTTGATACTTCTGACTCTCTCTCTGAAGCTTTATTTGTAGTGTCTTCCAAATCATCTGATAGGCAGTACATGTGTGATGAATACTGTGTGGGTGTGTGTGTGTGTGCATATGTGTGTGTGTGTGTGTATGAGAGAGAGAGAGAGATCCTAGTGTTATTCCACTTTTGGCATTTGTGTGCATTGTCTCTAAACTTTACAAGAAATGAAAAGTGTAGAAATTATGTTTAATGTTTTAAAGTGGAGGGAAGTGAAGATCAGAAAGGTTATTTAAGTGACATACTGCTTTCTGGAATTTGCACCAATAGGTCTGTATTTCTGCCAGAGTAGGAAAGTATCTTTTTCTCCACATCTTCATCAGTATCAGCTAAAATCTTTTAGAACCAGGATGTGATTATAATGTTTATTTCTAGGGGAAAGGTGGGATCTGGCATGATATCTTATCTGGTAAAAAGAGCAAATGTCAAGTGTTAAGTGTTTTAACTAAGTCTTGAGGACTTCTATAGAAATGATTATATGTCAAGACTTAGATTCAGCATTAGTTCTTATATCCAGTGTGCTACTGTTTCTCTGAGACTCTCATTAAGTAGTGTAACTTCAGGTTATAGCTGAGAGTACTCAGAAACTTTCTAAACATATCTTCTTAGCCTAAGATGGTCTTTGCCACGAAAAGCAGCAGACAGTTTTCCCTGTCTGTTATTCCTATCAATTCAGAGAAAATGCACTTCTGATGGAATATGTGTTGAAGTGAGGATAAAATACATAACATCCTCTAAGCATAAAGAGGTTCTAGTACTTTCTGGAGCTGCTCATTCATGCAAGCTGATCCTAAGCCTTTCTAAACTAAGTGCTCTTTACTATTTCAGTTTCCTCCACCCTTTCCAGTGTAGCACTAGAACTGGGGTATAGGCCAGAAGTATAAGGGTTGAGAGGATTCACCAGAGACAGAGTAATGGGAAAACAGGTGTATCTACTGAAATACAGTGCTAAAAGGAACAATAGATGAGGCAGAAGAGGTCTTCTGTGTCATATATGGGTTAGCTCTCTGGCCAGGGATCAAACTCAGTCCATAGCCATGATAGCATGATAGCATTGAGACTTAGACCCTAGGTCACCAGGAAAGCCCCTCCTTATCTATATCTTATTGATTGAGATTGTTCTTCTAGACATCAAGCATTTCTAATATTGCCCTATTGAAAGCATGGGTAAATTGTTGGAGGCCAGAAACTGAGGTACCACTGTCAGCCTGACAGATCTTATCCATACTGCATTATGAAATTTGAATTGAATACTCCTATGTTTTGCTAAGTGCTAGAGATTCCATCCAGAAAGAGTGTCTCAGTAGTGGTTCACAGTAATGACTGGTCATTGAAATTGTCTGGAGAACTTTAAAGAATTCTTATGCCTAGGCTCTACCTTCAGAGCTTCTGATTTAATTCGGCTGGCTGCAGCCTGTGTACTGAGCCTTTAAACACTTCGCAAGGGACTCCTATAAACAGCCAAGGTGAGAATACTTGTCCTAGAAGTTGTTGAAGTGATGTTGCTGCCTTTTATTTTCCTGCTGCAAAAGTGACAAGGTTCCCACCTTCCAGGTGGGTGAGCTGGGGTGGTGGGTGAAATGATTGTTGAGTCATCAAAGCCTTGGGGGAGATGTGTCAAGGAGGAAGGATGAGATTATTATACTGAAGTTACTGTGGTTGGCAGGGGGGTCCTTCATTTGTATGGCTCTAGAATAGAAAGAAATAAACATGCATCTGGTGATAATGAAAGAGAGGAATCTTCAAGTCACCCTCAGCTGAAGTTATTTTATAACTCTCTGTGCAGGTTCTAGGAGACCAATAAGATTTGTTATTCTCAAGTGTCAATGCTCATTACCAATCTTGGTCACCCAGTACTCTTTTTTTTTTTTTTTAAAGATTTATGTATTTATTCATACAGAACTGGGGTACAGGCCAGAGATGCAGAGGGTGAGAGGATTCACCAGAGACAGAGAGGGGAGCAGAACAGGCAGATCCACGAAGTACACTGCTGAGGGCGGGCAGGAGAGGTCTGCTGCTCCATGTGGTCACCTCCGGGGCAGGCGGGGATCGAACTCATGCGGAAGTGGCTTTAGATTCTCAGTGCTGTGCTTTAACCCGCTGTGCCATCCATTACTCTTAAGCAGAACTCTGATAGGGTCTCTTCTGGCTGAATTTGAAGGCATGACAGATGCATATGCTAAAATTTATGCACTAATAAACTTTTATTGAGTAACTACTTTGTACAAAGTTCTGCATCAGTACAATAAGAATAACAAAAATGAAGTAAATATGAACTGTTTTCTTGATAACCTTTTTGGTTCCTTAAAAACATTCATTCTCAAATGTTATGGAGTACCTATAAAATACAAGCCATTATTTTAGGTTCTTGAGTTATAATAGTAAACAAAAACAAGATCCCCACTTTCATGAAATATGTATCTTACAAGGGCAAACAATTAACAGATAAGATAATAGCCATTTAATATCACAGAGTGATTAAGTTTAAAATAGAAAAAAAAGCAGAGTACATAAATACAATAATGGGCTAACATTTTTGATTATGTGGACAGGGAAGGCTTTCTGGGCAAATGTCGTGAATAGAAAGGGAAGCCATATAGATTTCCCAGAGGAAAAGTGTGATGGTGACTTGAATTTAGGCTATGAACTATGGCCAATTTCCAGATGTGCTATTGGAAATATTCTACTCTAAAGTGAGATCATTTAGGATCCCTGGTGTGCTTTCTTTGCTATTTTTTAATACTTTCACATACTTTATTTTCATATCACAAATGTCACATAGTCACATAAAATTCAAACATTATGGAACTAATTACATTAAAAGTATCATTCCCCAAAATAACTACACTGAAAAGTTGGGTGCATATTTCTTTGATGCTCTTCTCTGTGTGACCAAATTTATTATTATTTCAAAATGAGGTCTTATTATATAATTGTTCTACTGTTTGAATTTTTTACTTATTAATTACCATCTTTTTTTTTGTACTTTTATTTATTTTTTTTATTGAGGTAATATTTGGTTGAAGCATTGTGCATGACTCAGAAGTTCAGGTTTACATCTCTTCAGATGTGTATTACCAAAAGCATACCACCACTAGAGCACTCATAACCCTCCACCACAATCCACTGGGGCCCCTCACCACTTTGCACCCCACACTTTCTTCCTTTCTGGTAGCCTCACTTCTCTACTCAAAATTTTAGGGTTTATTTTGATATAGTTTTGTCTGTTCCTTTGTAAGAACTACTTACACTAAAGAGGAAAGAATAACTTCTAATGGCCTTCCCTTATTCTTTATAACTTAAATGTAGTAACATTTAAGGATATCTATTCAGTTAAATAATTTCTATATCTATTGGATAGAATTACTTGTAAAGCAGTTTAGATGGAATTTATTCCAGCAGTTTTACATTGGAGACCAATTATAAAAAGTATCACTAAGTCTTCTCCTAGCCTCTGCTTCTCATTTGGGGTCGTGTGGCATCGTGCCCTTACTCCACGTGCACATCTGCTTTACATTCACTCTGCAAACAAGATCTTTTCCATTTCCCCTGCCTTCCCCTGGCTTCTCAGGGTCAATTAAAGAATTGTTTCAGGTACATGACCTTTCAGCTCATGGCTCCCAGATGAGAACTGTTGTCAGTCAGGTCCATGTAGGGATGTAGTTTGGGGCCACTAGATTTACAGGATGCTTTTTCATGTGTGTCTAGATCAGGAATTGTGAGCAGAGTGAAGTGGTGATTTTCTCCATGGTCCTATTTATCTGTTATACTATTTTTAATAAATCACTGGTCATCCATTGAGGACCCAATAATTGAGACTCTTTTTTATAGAATATCTTCCAGTTCCCATATGCAGCCTCATCTTCCCTTCATGCTTATAGTGGTCACCCTGCTTCAGTGAAGGCTCCTCTTGTTTTACAGAGGGGTTCAGGCTTAATAGAAAAGCTCCTTTATGATGCTGTATTGAAAGACAGTCCTTGACACAAGGGGTTGTACTTGTGTGCATGTAGCAAAAGTTGGTGAAGGTAATGACAAACTAAAGCCAATATTCAGGTTAGTCATGCAGTCATGACCCCATCTCATTGAAGTGGATTTTACCAGTTAGGTGAGGTTTTCAGGAAGGATGATCCGTTATAGCAAAACTACATGACTGTGCATCCACATTTATCATTACATGTTTTCTGGCTGTGGATTCTAGGTGATCATTTTCCTTTCCTAGCCTGCATTTCCATGTGTGAGTGTGTGAATCTTCCTGATGTTAAAGACTGGTGAGGTTGTATAGGCGGCGTGTTGAACAAGGGAGTCAGATGAGGCCAGCTTAGGTGGCAGTGTGCTACCAGGGGATCTTGCAGAAGCTGCCGCCCTATTCTATGTCATTTTAGTCAACCTCCTACTGCTGAAAATCATAATGCCTCTGATCTCAGCATCATCAGATAAGCTGCCAGAATATAACATCTTAGGTATTCATTTAACATGAGGCAGGAGTGTTGATAGAACTGTCTTCTTTGAAAATTCCTACAACAAGGCAGAGTTGAATGCATGAATGACAAATCTCTGGTAGAACTATTGAGAGACAGAAGCTAAAAGTATGGCAGACACAAAGGACATAGGGATCTTTGAAATGTATTCCCTTTTAAGAGTGTTAGACAAACACATGGAAGAGACTGCACACCCACTAATTATTTTTGGCCTGTGTGCTCACAAACAAGCACCACATTAAAAAACTTCATTCAGCATAAGAAGAGGGAAAAGAGTGATTATAAGAAAGCTCAGAAATGTTCTAGAAATTCTCTTGGCTGCCACATGTTGTAAGCACCAGATACCATGCTGGTTTGGGGGATAACAAAGAGGAACAAACAATGTGTA
Source organism: Condylura cristata (assembly GCF_000260355.1). Taxonomy (NCBI): domain Eukaryota; kingdom Metazoa; phylum Chordata; class Mammalia; order Eulipotyphla; family Talpidae; genus Condylura; species Condylura cristata. Next base: position 44,709,932 of record NW_004567107.1, read on the forward strand.
TGACTTCCCTTTTAGAGACTTTGAGGACACTCATCATGATAATAGTGCAACTGCTAGTGTCAATATTTATGACTTCCCTCTTCCCTTTCACTATCACTATCACTATCCATCCCAGGATATATGCCATCATTGAAGAAACTTTTGTGAGCCCCTTTCCTTTCTTCAGAACATTGCACACTGCCCCAATGATCTCTTTCCCCAGCAACATATGTGTCACATTGTGCCCCTACTCAAGAGCTAATAGAGATCTCCCAATAGCCTGGTGAATGGAATCTGAACTCTGTAGCCTCATATTCGAGACCTACCTCTGGAGAGCAGCTTCCACTGTGTCCATATATATGACCTCATCACCCCTTTGTGTCCCCATTGTCCTTTGCTTCAACAATGGCATCCTCTAAAACCTAGCTGGATTGTGCCCTTTTCATTACAAATAAGGCATCAGCATCCACATTTTGAAATACTGATGTTTCTCTAGCTTTTCTTCAACTGAAACTGTTACTTTTCTATTTTTCCCTCTAATCTGAAATTCATATTTATACTAGTGAAGTAATCTGAATGGTTTAGAGTGAATGCTGGTCATTTTGATATGATCTAAAGTTATTTATATGTTGTCTTGGAAAATAATGAATTCAAAAGACACTATTTCAATTTTTGCATGCCTATTATTTCTATGATTTTCTATGTAGTACTCCATTTGCTTAAAACTATTATATCTTTGTTGTCTATTCATAATAAGTCCATCAACTGACAATTAATTCAACCAACTGGCTAATAATTATTTTGTAACCTCTGTTTCCTTAGGTAGATCAGAATTTATGAATGGATCATACCGATATAAACATGTGTGCTCCATGCATCTAGTGTCATTGTCATTGGTTAATGAAGAACCTAGAAAACTCCTAGAAAAGCTCCTCTCTCAAAGGGGCCAGTTCACTGTTCTCACAAAACATTTCATCAGGGACAATCTCCCTGTTGCCTCCTAGACCTTCTCTGCTAGAGGATACCATATCTTACATGAACCACTGCCCTTTCTAAAAACCTCTGTACTTTTTTTTTTTTTCCGTTTAAAGTAGAACATTCTACTCTTGGCTTTTTCTTTATGTTTGATAGATGTTGAGTACCTCCTCTTGCTGTACCCTTGCCACTGTGGATACACTGGAAACCTGGAGGTTCCAGACTCATATGTTAGGTTTTGGCACAGACACAAACAGTGCTTTGAATACTCATCATTTCATGTCCTTCTTGTACAAGGATATCAAAGTAGGGCTTTACACCAAAGGCTTTCAGATTGTACTAACAGCTTAAACTGTCCTAGGATTCATAACAAAGGGCTCAGAGCATGCCCTGGGGGTTTAGAAGAGAAGGTAGATTTGAGTTAGTAATCACTCTGCCACATTGAACCAGACCCACCTGGCTTGGCTGCTTTTTCTCTCAGGGTAGGGTAGGTGCTTTTAAAGGAAATGTTCTAGTTCTTCTTGGTCACAGTGCTATTTTTGACACATCATGAACTAGGACTGGGACTGGTGCATAGATGTTTTAATAGTTTTATCACTAAATAGTAATGTGACTATTGATTACTTAATCTCTTTTGGTGTAAATTCACTTATTGAACTGATCACTAAATCTCTTTAGGTACAAAATTTTCTTGCTGTTAGCCATTTGATGATTTTCTTTTTCTGGGTGTGATGAGCTCAAACCCTGTGTAATGACCATCCCATGCAGAAAACAAGTATACAACTTGATTTTAACATGAAAGGCACCTACCTGAAGGTATTGGAAAGTGAGCTCTATTGGGGAGTGTACACTCAGAGGAAAGGAAATAGAACACTATTTAAATCAGCTCTAACCTCTATCACTTTTAAAGTAAGGTTAAGTGCAATCCTTGCAGAACACAAAATTAATGAAATACAAATAAGATAACCATCCACCCTTCTGGCTGTGAACACCAAAAACAAACAAACAACAAAAAAAAAACTTGGATATCAGATGCTAAAGAAAGAATCACAGAAAGGAAAGAGCCAGTGAAGAAATCACTAAACTCAGTCTGTCTACATCTCTGACTCCAGAAACACACATACATGCAACAGACTAGAATGTTCAGCCAAAGATTAAAAAAAAAAAAATCTGAATTGAAACTAGGGTTGGCACCTGAAAGATACTAAACAGGGAACAGAAATACACAGACTCTGCTCATCAGTTTATATTCTCTGTGGGGAGTAAAGACAGAGACTATATAGGTAGGCTTCTATCTCAGGATTTCTAGACTGAGATTCAAAGAATTTCATGCTGGTGAGCACTGTAGAAGTGAAAGCACACGTGATATAACCTGCAGGTCTTTGACGTGAGGAAACTAAAAGAAAAGCCAGGAAACTGAGTGGTGGAGAAAGCTGGAGAATCCCGCAAAGTGGTTAGTCTCAAAATCTGCCTACTGACAGCAGCCCAGCTAAAGACAAAAAAATTGAAGAGAGACAAAAGCTTCCATTTAAAGAGTTTAAAGTTCAACTAATCAAGGAAAGTATCTACTGAAACAAAACAACATAATAATGCTAATATATATATATATACATATATATATATTATGTTGTTGTTTTGTTTCAGTAGATACTTTCCTTGATTAGGTAAACTTGATTTGGTAATATATATATGCATATATATATATATATATATATATATATATATATATATATATATATATATAATCCAGAATCCAGAATTCCCTCAGCATTCAAAGAATCAAGAAAATGGGGAACATGTTCAAGAGAAAATAGAATCATCAACTTCAGCTCATAGATGAAACTGATGTTGGAACTAATCCAAGGAATTAAAGAAACTGTTTTAAGTATCTTTAATAAATTAACAAAATCTCAGCAGAGCAAAAGAGAACAACAACAACAAAAACAATAGAAAAGGAAATTCTAGGAAAATACAATCCCTAGAATAAAAAAATAAATAAATGGATAGACTAAATAGCTCACCTACTTTACGAAGTAGGTGAGTTTACCAAATTGACCTGTATACTTTATAAAAGTAGGTGAGCTATAAAATAGAGCTATAGAAATTATACAAGGCAAATGAAGGAGATCAAAGTAGGTTTTAAAAAGTAAACAACTTCAAGGGCCTACTAGGTAATCAAGAGGACAAATACGCACATTTAAATAGGAGACCAAAGGGAAAGGAAAATGAAAAGACAGCAAATACTAATTGAGGAAATTATGACTGAAAATAACCCAAATTTGATTAAAAAAAAAACGCTGATATTTGTGAATACAAGAAGTTAAGAAATCACGAAGTTCAATAAACACAAATAATCCTATGCTAAGGAATGTCAAATTATTGATGGCAAAGTTTGAAATCAGGAAAAAAGATACAGAATAGGATTGCTCTGATTACACAGACACACACACTCATACATACATATACAAACACAGACACACACACAGCATGTTCATGGGTTGAAAGACTCAGTATATTTAAGATAACAATTTTTACCACATTGACCTGTATATTCAATGCAATTTCAAGATATTTAAAAATAGATATTGGTTAACTGGTATTAAAATTTATATGCAAAGAGAAATGTCTAAAATAGCTTAACAATTAAAAAATTGTAGAACACCAATACATTTCAAAACTTTCTGTAAAACTGTGTAATTGGTATAAAAACCATGTCATTGGTATTAGAATTGATGTACAGATTGATAGACCAGTATACAGACTAAAATTAGATGCACACTCAGATGACCAGTTGATTTTTTACAAATGAGCTGAGGTGAATAAGTGAGCATAAGGTAATATAGACTCTTGAATCATGTGTAATAATTAATTAACAGTCGATTTCAGTGACGTAAGTAACAAGAATTATATTTATTGTCTGGGATAGATGTTTAGATTGGTAGGACACCTCTTCTCCTGGGAGAAATTCAGGGTCCCAGACAGATGGTGGCTCTGACATTTTCAATATGTGACTTCCATGATAATTTTTAAGCATCACTGTGACTTTCATATGGCATATAGTACAATTTTCAGTGTAAAAAGGTGGTATACATGGGAGATTTCTAAGGGGCTAAATGTAAATGGTTTTACAGGATAGATCTAGAGTTCAGTTATATGGTCACAGCTAGTTCTAGTGAAACTAGTTTAGTTGAGTGTCCAGAAAGAATGGGAAGTACAATTATGTTGAAACAGCAGTTTCTAACACAGTATGGAAGAGTATGTATCATAAGTAGATGCACTTAGAAGGTAAATGATAAATGGATAACATTTGTCTCAGTAAGTGTAAAGGTATTCATTTGATATGTGCTAATGTAATTAAGAGACATTGTCATCAGAAAACATGATTACTTAATAAAAGTGAGACTGATAGAATGCAAATTATCCTATGAATATCTAGTATCACAGTCTTTCACTTTTTTTGTAACAGACTTTTTTTCTAAGTTTAGGGAGTTTAACATTATTGAGATATGATTCAATTCATAGGAATGGTCAGGTTACATCATATTTTTCTATCTCTATCTTTATGTATCTATGCATTATCTATCTAAACCTACCATCATCAGACACACTACTTCACCCTGAATAGAAGCTGCCTAGATTACTTGTTTGTGAGTGCCTCATCTAACTATTTCCCATGTATGTGACTTCATAGTTTCTAACCTGTGGTAATCCTTTAATTAACGTTTATGAATTTATTAATCAAAAGGGCTTTGCTATTAGTAGTACTCTTGGCTTTTCCCAGATTAGCAAACTGAAAAATTACTTTTTCTATATGAGCATACAGTTACTGTTTTACTACTTCTATTTATTAGGTGAAATAGAAGAAAGTTGTAAAAAAAAAGTTCTAAAATGTCACAAAAAGAAATACAAAGGCTAAACAGATCCTGGAAGCCTGGTAATAAATAATAATGTCTTGAGTGTGTGTCTGATAGCTCAGCGAGAAAGACCAGATAAATTCTGAGTTATGTCAAGGGAAACATGAAACAATACATTCTTACTGTTGCGAAATCACATCACCAATTTTTAATGAAAAAAAAAAAAAAAGAATATCCTCAATATCTGCCTGCTATTCAAATCTCAGTTGTAATACTTGAGAAAATCTTTAAGATACTGAAAAATTCTGAGAAAGCACTCCCTGTGTTGGTTTAGTTTTATAAATTACATAAATGATTGAGAAAAAGCAACAACTTTCTTAAAATTTTCGTAGAGCCAAGAATGTGAAGAGAGCAATATTGGAGTGTACTGTGAGTCACCTAAGGGAAGTTCATAGAAAAATGTAAAAAACTTACTCAAGTTTCTATTGTATACCCTGACATGCATTTGCTACATTTATATGCATTTTCACCTTCTAAAACACTGTCCAAATTCGATGGTCCCTTCCACTTAAAAAATAAAACATTTAGACTCAGATAAAACTTGGGTTGCCAGGATTCAGATCTCTTTGATTTTAAATTCTGGTGGCTTTCATCAAAATCTCAATTATCATAGATACTGATTGTCTCTACTTTCCTTAGAGATCACTGGACAAGTGATTCCTATTAGGCATATCCAACTTAAAATGAATGCTTCCCCATTCTTGCCTAACTGTTCTTTAACATCCTTTTGCTCTTGTCAATCCTGGCTTATTTGACACATACTTGTGACTCTGAAAAAATCAACAGGAGTTGCATATAAGCTGTCTACTTTAGATGTGGTCTGAACTCTGCCAATGCCAAGTTCCCCAATCCTACCTATTACTATGGACATTTCAGCTGAATGCTTATGGCCCTTCATCATCATTTGTACCACTACCTTTCTTATATAAATGTTAAGAAGAGTTTGGGATAATTTTATTCCCATGTTTTTGTCAAGGGGGAGAAATTAAATGCAGAGGAACCTACATGGGTTCCACTTAGTTGACCTTACTTGTATTATCTGCCAGCTCTGAAGGCATTTGAGATTGTGATTCCTGGGATAGAAACATTCTGTAAATCATTCAAGGTGACAGCTAGCTCATCTCTGTTAATATGGTGAGGTTAGGAATCCTTTCTGTTATAGACTTCTGGAAATTTGGTGAAACATGTAAGCACCTAGTGCTCTGGCTCTAGAGATTTTGATTTGGCAAGTAAAGTACAGGGACTGGGAATGTTTCTTAACATGCTTCCCCAGTGAATTTGATGGGTAGTTATGTTTAGTAATCACAGATAAAGAACACTTCATGAAAAAATAATTTGAGACAGGTAGCAGATTGGTGAAGAAGAACATTTGGGGGAAGGCATATCATCACAGTACAGATGTGAGCTGCACTTACTCAGCTGCCAGATATGTTAAGTGAGCCTTAATGATCAGTTTTAGGTGATCAATATTAGGTCAAATGACATAGTCCTCATTCCCCAACCCGGGCTAGTTCAGATTATGTTTCTGTAAACTCCCAGAAAAATACAGAATCTGGTAGCTAGAGGAGAAAATGTAGCTTCTAAGAGTACTCTCTTGCAGATAGTCCGTTACAGAAAAAGAATTAAGTCTTAAGGTAAAATTTTCTCTGTCTTTTGCTTTCTTTGCTTTAACAAACATATCTAGTTTGTTAGCTATAGAGATATTAGTACTAAATTACGTAAGACAAACTCAGTCACTGCATAATTTCTGCAGTTTTTATATTTATTCCCCATTTCAGATGGCATTCTTTTGGTGTTGAATTTTAGATCTGCAGTCTAGATTAGAGATACTAACTGCTTAGCATAACTAACAATATAATTAAAATATTTAAGATGCTTGGAGTTAATTATACCAACTTAACATTTTCACACTATATCCATTAAAGTATTACATATAGACAAAAATATGGAGCACACATTTGAACTTTTACTACACAGCTCAATCCAAAGGCAATAATAAAAATAAATTACATTACTTAGGGAAGGGGTTGCTGAGAGTAGCTTGAGAAGAGGAAACTTTAGAGGTTACTTTTCATGTTGAGTAAATACCACTGATTGATTCTGAGTAAATGACCATGATTTATTTGCAGGACATCTGTATAAGTAAAGATTTTGAACACAGAGTTTCATTTACTGGTTTGAGGTGTTATAGTTTTGGTGGTGTTTTGTCTTCTTAAGCCTAACATACCTGGAGTTATCATAGAGGATAAAAAAAAAATCACATATGGAGTTCCTCAGTTTCAAGCATGATACATTTTTGTTTTGTCTGAAGTGTGTGTAGCCTCCTTTCATGTTTGGGGAAAAATCCACTAAATTGAAAAGAAAGAGAATCATATTAGCTTGTGAAGTGTTCATTGAAGTCTTAATTCTAAGATCCAAGGTTGTTTTCCTGGGTTTTGCTGCTTTCCTGGGTTTTGCTCTGTGGTGTTGTTATCTTCTGTGTCATTTACAAACAAAATGGCATACCACAGAATACATTATCACAGAAAGAAGATAGACTGTGGAGGCATGGGAGTGAATTACATTAAGTTGAAAAGTTTTCTCTATATTATGAATTATATTCTTGGTTTACAGTTTATAGTAACTTGAACATTTGACCTCCAGAACAATTCAGATAATAAATTGGGTGTCCTAACAACTCAATTTGTGGTCACATCCTACATGAACATTACTCACTGAATTATTATTAATTATTGAATTACTTCAGTACACTAGGGTAGCTATGGGTTAGAAGAGAACCCTTTCTGTTCACCATCACTGCTGACCTAGTTTGCTATGTACTGTTCTAAGATGGTATCTGAAAGCCTCAAAATACTTTCTTGACAGGAGGAACCCTCCATATTAATAATCTCTTGAGATGCATTACCTTTTTCAGCTCAATTCTAGACATCAGGATCAATCCACTTTTTTTCCTGACCCTTACTATAGTGATTCCTACCCAGGAGAAGGGTCTCTTCCCTTCCCCCTTTTGTCCTAATCTGAAGGCCCAGAGTATGGGATAAACCATTTCCTATACCTCTCAGAAACCAAACACCCAAGAACTGAGATTTGACAATTCTTCATGGTTTGTTACTAATTCACATGTCCACACTGCACTTTCCATATGTCCAGTAGAATCAGAACACATCAACCACAGTGATAACCTGATGGCCAGCCAACCGAGGAATGAATGGCAGTCTCATCTTACAACAGATTGCACAACATTTTTTAATGCTTTTTCACGGGATAGCTGAATGTTCTTCTTTTAGTAAATACCACTCCCCTCACTTGTCCAGTTCTCTACGCATTGCTCTCATTCTGAAAGATCATCAAATTAGTTCAGGTGTTTTCACAACCATGAATTAAGTAGGAGTCTCAGATAAGAATCATCTACTTTTTTTTTTTTT
>NW_004567107.1:44718339-44718877 GCF_000260355.1 Condylura cristata
CACCTCCGTGGCAGGTGGGAATCAAACTCATGCGGAAGTGGCTTTAGCTTCTCAGTGCAGTGCTTTAACCCGCTGCGCCACCAGGGAGGGCCAGAATCATCTACTTTTTTTTTAACTAAGTCTTAGAGAATTTAATAGAATTTTTCTCAACAGGGTAACATTTCTACTGTAATATTTGCATTTTCAGTATTTTATAAGGAAAGGAAAGATCTCAGTATCTCACATTACCCTATTTTACTCATATCTTTTGGATATCTCTTTTGTATCCTGAATGACTGTTTGACTTGACATGTATGAAACTTGGTTTCTGAATCCAACCACTCATTCTAATGCCCATTCTGTCACCAAGTGACTATTCTTGATCATGAGAGAGCCCAGGTCAACTAGTGGAATAAACAAAAGCAAACATACTGTCACTGCCATTGAGAACAATCCAAATATAACATATGGACTTTTCTTACAGTCCATTATGACTAAGTGACTGAGTTGTCCCTGTGATATACAAAGGCTCCATTTTTAACTTTTCTATTTACATCCA
>NW_004567107.1:44719069-44752094 GCF_000260355.1 Condylura cristata
TTAGATTCTCAGTGTTGTGCTTTAACCCGCTACGCCACCAGAGAGGGCCCTACATCCAATTTTGAAGAAAATTTTATGTAGCTTTTCACAATCCTTTCAGTCACATCACCATGATTACAAATACTTGATGAAATAAAAGTCTTTTTCCAAAAAGTTAGAAGAGATATTTGAAATATATTCTTTAACAACTGCATCTAGCCAAATCCCATACCTAAGAGTTATCCAGAAATTCTATTGATCCATTGACTACAGTTAAAATATCTCTGTAGGATACCTAGTATAGTAAAGTTTGGTCCATTCATAGCTCCTCACTTTTACACTGAATAGCTGCTTAGCACTGAGGTTGGTACAAAAAGATACTTGGGAAATGTTGGCTCTATTGAAGGGAATTGTTTATACACCTATGTTTGACACTATGGAGTCAAGAGGAGGAAGGAAAGGGAAAGGGGTAAGAGGTAGGGGAGATGGGGGAGGAAGAAGTGTAAGAAAAGAAGATGGATGATGTATCTCTAAGTAATGGCTGATGAGGAAACAGTGACTTGTATTAAGTGAAGGATATAGTGATGAGTTAGGGTGATTATCAACTTTGGAGACCCTTACTGCTTTAAGTGTAACTCTGGCTGTTTGAGGTAAAACTCATATTTATCTTTGGAAATTAGTCAGGAAATTCCCCTTTTCTAATAAAACTTGGTACTTTTCAACCACCACTCTAGTGTGTGTGGGGGGGGGGGTGGGTGTGTTTATTAATGTACAATATTAGGATGATGACGAATGTCAGACTAAGAGTTCTAACTTACAACATTTTCTCCACTAGACAGTCATGTTTTGGCATACATTTCTTTCTACCAGCAAATCCAAAGGGTAAATACTAAAGGATGTAGTTGTAGAGTTAATAAGGTATGGCTTTCCAGATAACTTCATATCAGGGCATATATCTATGCAATAGACACATATATATGTGTATACATATATGAACATATACCAAAAACAGCAAAAAAGAAGGAAATAGGTTAAAGGTAACAACCTTATGCTTATATTAATCTGAAGGAATGGGCTGTATCCTATTGTAGATAAAATCATATAAGGTGACAGAAAACTTCCCAATGGCTTTTACAGTATTCTTCACCCAGAGCTCCCTGTCAACACTCCTGTGTCTCAGAATGAGTTAGGAAATATCCCTGGTGCAAACTGACAGCATTCCAGTTTGAAGCCATGCACATCTGCACGATGCAAGCCCTTGTTTATTCCCATGACACCCATCAAAGGATGACAGCTTAATATAACTCTCTTTATATGAGCAAAGTACATTTTTATCTGTAGCCAGGATTTGACCCTGAATTGACTTCCATCATATTACACAGACCCTTCGTGCTCTATATGGCTACCAATTTCCACCTTATCATCTACTTCAGGTGTATTCTGGGAGCTATTTAAATGTAATTCTTGTAAAATCTACCAGCAAATAAAATTTTAAGAAATTTGGTTGTACAGTCAACTTGAGGCAATTACAAAATACATCGGAATTGAGGAGGGGGGGTATATAATGCAGTATGTAAAGCCATATCAAAAGTAAACTTTAACTTTTAAATTATTTTAGGTGGATAGATTTCTTAGGGAAACTCCAGGAAGGAACTCATTCCTTAATTTTTTTTAGTGTCTAGATTCAGGCATTCCTTGATTCACAAATGCTTCATTCCAATAACTGCATGGCCTTTTTCTAACCCTAAATCTTCTATATCACTCTTATGAGGACTCCTGGGAATATACTGGTTAAATGTTCTCAGATAGTTCAGGATAGTCTTCCCATCTAAGGTTTTTGAATTATTGTGTTTAAATGCTATCCTCCAGGACTTAAGAATGTTACTGTATTTGGAAATACAGTCTATAAAGTAGTACTTAAGGTAAATTAAACAAGCTACAGATCTGAAGGGAGAAACAGAGAACAACGAAATAATTCTATAGGACTTCAGTATACACTTTCAATAATAGATAAATTATCCAGATAGAAAAATCTACAAGAAAGCATTGGACTTGAACTTAGACCAAATGAAGTTAATGTTACATATGTAGGTCTTTCTACATAACATCAGCAGAATACACATTCTTCTCAAAGACATATAGAACCTTATACAGGAGTCATCATATGTAAAGTCACAAACAAGTCTTAGAAAAAGTAAGAAGGCTAAAATCATAACATATCTGTTCTAAGCCTACAGATTTGAAAATCAAGATAAATAACAGGAAGAAAGCTGGAATATAATACATGTATAGAAATAATACATAATTCTGAACAAGTCAGAAAGAAATGAAAAGAAAAAATCATGAAATATTCTGAAGCAACTGAGATATAAACAATGAGCAGTTCTAAATGATAAGTTTATAGCAATAAAAGCCTTCATTTAGAAAAAATAAAAATACATATATTCTAAAATTTTGTACTTCAGTGAACCAGAAAAAAGAACTACCAAAAAAAAAAAAAAAGTACACTAAGCTAGCAGGAGGAAGGCAATAAAAAGAGATAAAAAATTAAATAGAAAAACAATTCAGATCATTGAAACTAAAGACTATTTTTAAAAAGACTAATTATTAGCCAGAACTAAGAGAGAGAAGATGCAAGTAAGTAAAATAAAAAATGAAATGAGAGATGAAAAAACAAAAGACATCACCACTAACACTACAGAAATACAAAAAGTCATAAGAGATTTGCATCAAATGATTTTATGCTAACACATAGATAATCTAGATTAGATGGTTAAATACCAGTAACACAAAATTTACCAAGACTAAATCATAAAGATACAGAAAATCTGAACAGATCGATTAGAAGTAAGGAGATTGAATCAGTAATATAACCCCACCCCCCATAAGGAAAAATTTGGACCCAGATGGCTTTACTCATGAACCTAGCAACATTTAAAGAAGAGTCAATACCAGTTTTTCTCAAATTCTTCCAACAAAATGAAGAGGCAAAAAAATGAATTCTATAAGCCTAGTATTACTTTAATGCCAAAACCAGATAAGGACACTACTAAAAAAGGTAACTATAAGCCAATATCCTGATGCCTATAAAGGCAAAATTCTCAACAAAATACTACCATACTGAATTCAGCTGTACAAGGGGTCTTTGGGGAGAGATGGATATAGTCAATATTATGGTGTGAGCATTTTTTGTCTCCACAAAATTCATCTGTGAAAAGTCTAAACCTTCATGTGATTAGATTTGCAGGTGGAGTCTTTGGGTGGTGCTTTGATTTAGATGAGTTTATAAGGTGGCACCCTCATGGTAGGATTAGTGCCCTTATATAAAGAGGAAGAAATTAATCTATTGGCACCTTGACTTTGGAACTTCTAAGCCTCCAAAACTATGAGAAAGAAATGTCTGTTTAAGCTACTCAGTTTATGACTTTTTTTTTTCAGTAGATCAAACAGACTAAGACAACTATCTTAGTTGTGGTGATGTTTTTAAGAGCTTAAAAATATGTGAGACCCTCCCTGATGGCGCAGCAGGTTAAGGCCACTTCCGCATGAGTTCAATTCCCGCCTGCCCTGGAGGTGACCACACGGCGTGGCAGACCTCTCCTGGCCCGCCTGCTGCTCCCCTTTATAGATCTGCCTGTTCTGCACCCCACTCTGTCTCTGGTGAAGCCTCTCGCTGCCCCTGAGCCTCTGACCTGTACCCCAGTTCCGTATGTACAAATAAATAAATCTTAAAAAAATTAAAAATAAATAATAAATAATAAAATAAAAATATGTGAAAGTGTGCCAGGTTGTATATATATAGTTAAAGTATATTATATATTTTATGTCAAAGATTAATAAAGTTGCTAAAAATAAAATTTCACATATTTTATTGCACTGACATATGAATTTTCCAGATATTCCTACTGTGAGGTTAGACTGACAGTAGAGTCACATGAATAGGCACAGGAAGCAGATTAGTAATATGTTATCTGATATGAAATGTGGTTGTTACATAAACAGATTCTCCAAGTTATATTTTGAACTAATGATACAACCTGAGTCATGTCTTTCATTCTTTAAACTAAAAAAACATTGTTTAGACATTTTTCTTAATGAAGGACAGGTAATGTGGATTTGAATCACTGATTGTGACATTCAGCTGCTTGACACAGAATATGTTAGAAAAGAAAATTATATATCTGAAAAATTGTATCATGGGGCCTTCTTGGTGGCTAGGGGTTAAATCAGAGTGCTATCACTATGCAGCCTGAGTTTGATCCCCTATCAGGGAAGTGACCCACATATGGTGTAGCAGACCACTCCTGTTTCTCTCACTGTTCCCCTCAACAGTGTATTTCACTACATGCAACTGTTCTGCTTCCTTCTCTGTGTGGTGAATCACCTCAACACCCTACACCTCTGGCCTGCACTTCAGTTATTCCAGGCATTATGAAAGAGAGAGAGAGGGAGGAAGTTAGGGAAATCTTAAAAAAAAAAAAAAAAAAGTACTATAGAATTGAGGGGTCATGAACTCAGAGTAGAAAAATGATGGGTGCAATGCCTTCCTTCCAGCTCATCCTCTTAATGAACCCTGCTAAGGGTAGTTTGTGTTCACTTAAAGACCCCCAGCTTTTTATGGTTCCTAACTATCAGGAACATAGGAAGTAGACAGAAAGGGATCTGGCCTGCAATTCTTCTGTCTCTGGCTGTCCTTGGTTAGTTACTTGGCCTAAATGATTAGTTACTGCACACAAGCAAAGAGAATGGATCATCTCCCCTGTGATTTTCTGTTTTAATTATCAGTAATCCAAAATGGAATGAGTTAGCAGCTTGGAGTTATTCTAACAAACCTTGGTGCTGAAAGCTTCATTAGTAAACGTTGAACATAACCCTGTTCTCCTTCTGTGTGCTTCACCCTAGTTTCTCAAGACTGCTTATGCTGCAGTATCCTCCTGCTATTTACATTTTCAAATGCAGGCCAACTTTGGAAAGAACAATAAAATTGGATTCGTTTTATACCCAGTGTATTTAATGAGCCTTCGCCCCTTTAATCATTATAAGTTACAATAGGACAAAATTAAAACAATTCTCATATTGGAGGAGTTGTTCATCCGTTGTAAGAGAGAACAGATTATTCTAGTCCCCTTTGAACATCTGGTATTTTTTTTCCTTATGTAAAACAAAGGATATTCCCAGCAGCATTAACATCTCCAGTTTCAGGATACACTAGTTGTTAAGGCTGACGAGGTACATCTGAACACTGGTTTTGAGAGGAAGACTCTTGGTTTCCTTTCTTGGTCTCACCAGAATTTGACAGCTGAGAACAATTTCTTAGCTTTCCTGTGTCCAACAGTGTCAAAAGAAATGAAAAATTTCAGGAAGATTCAAAATGGGGGGTGATGAGTGAAATTCTTAAAAAGCATTTTCCCCAAATAAAATAGGTTACCCCAAATGTGAGTGTTTGAGAAGTGATGGAAATGGATTGTCTTCTCTTTGAACGAAAAGGACATCTACATTTTGAGGGGAGTGGGTTATCCCATGAGAGTTGTGTTGGTGGAAAGGAGGAGCCCTCTCCTTCCCCTCCCACTTTGCTCTTCCACCCTGACAACAATGAAGTAGAGGAGGGACCCTTCCAGTGTTCACAACTGTAAATGGGCTGCTGGCCAAATGCAAGAAATGTTTAATAATGCAGCACTGCTGGACTCACTGCATCCCTGTCACAATACCAGCCTTTCCTTCTGGATTTTATCAGGCTTAGTCTATTTTTCATGCATAAAATCTCTGACACCTATTGTTAAACATGATCCACCTTTTTTGAAGCTAATCATGATTTCCATAAATAAAATAATTCTCCCTCTTCTATAGCTCTTTTCTACCAGTTCTTACTAGAATGTGAGATGGTAATCCCACACCTGCAGCTATGTGCTGTGGTCATCTGCCATTAAGAGACTCAACTTGAAAAAAATTTTTTTTTATTTTATTTGTACATACAGAACTGGGGTACAGGCCAGAGGCTAAGGGGTGGTGAGAGGCTTCACCAGAGACAGAGGGGGAGCAGATCGATGAAGTACACTGCTGAGGGGAGCAGCGGGCGGGTCAGAAGAGGTCTGCCGTGCCATGTGGTCGCCTCTGGGGCAGGCGGGGATTGAACTCATGCAGAAGTGGCTTTAGCTTCTCAGTGCAGTGCTTTAACCCGCTGCGCCACCAGGGAGGTCCCTCAACTTGAAAATTTTTATGAGATGAAACTTACTGAAAGAGCCCAACCACCACCAAGAATTTCAGCTTTTAGGCAATGTACTAAATATAGGTTTGATGACACAAGCTTCAATAGTAGCCAAAAAGTGAAAAAAACATATCTCTCAATTCTCAACTTTGTCTAATATAGAGAAGATTTATGTGAATGTGTGGGTGAGAAAGAGAGAGAGAGAACTTTTGATTGGACAGGACTTATTAACATGTAAATGCTTTGTATCAGTGAGGGAAGTCCCTCACCACTCCCTCATTAAATTGTCTCAACTGTATGCTCTCTGTTGTGGTATATATATTAGCTAAGCAATATATTAGTCAGCACATGGCCTGCTGACTTCAGAACCACTGTACTGTACAAGTCCATTAGCCACAGTTAAACCACATTCCGAATGAATTGTGCCTCTTGCATTTGTTACTCTGCCTATCTTGATTCCTGTAGCTGGCTTGATGCTCGATTTTCCAAAAGCAGGCCTCGTAAGACCTCTGTTAAGGGTTTCTGTGTCATATTGGAAGAGCCTCAAGTCTGCCTTGCTAGCTAGATTTTCAGCTGCAGTGATGCCCAGGCAGTGATTAGCTCTTCCCCAGTGATGACTGTTGTGCTTTGCTGTCTCCTGAAACAGCATGTTGGTCTACCCACCCTGTTGCCTATTAGCATCTGTTTGATTTTTTCCCCCTGTAATGCTGAAGAAAGGGACTTTGCCATTAAGTCCCATGTATGCCCGTTACGAGCCCTGAGATCATACACTCTCCTGTCTCAATTTCTCTGTCATGCACAATGGAATAAAAACTCTCATCTGTTATAACTATAATGAGATTAAGTAGGTGGTTCTGTAAAGTGTTAACTTGACTAAAACACACTTCCAAGAATTTCCTTCCTTGTATATTTCTGGATAGGGATGACCACCAGAGAGGTTCTTGTGTAAGCTTTGGGAGGTGGAAGAGAAGTAGTATAATTTAAACCATTTAATAACCCAAGCATATTGTTGGTTTAACTGATTGGTCAGATCTGTAAATGCTCTCCTTCCTCTGGTTCCTGCTTCAGTTTCTCAGAGTCTTAATCCAGTTGCATGTATATACCTTCACAATGAATGAACCCGTTTTCTTGAGGACACCAGTACTGTCATGATCAGAGGCCAGCGCAACCAGCAAGTTCTAGTCTGTTATCAAGGTTTGTAACTTGTGCTTGTGAATTGCAGCTTGTCCTTGCTCTCTTTCTTTTTCCCTGTGTCTTCTCTACTTACATCCTGTGGATTTCAATTTTCAGTATCATAACCAAAACCACAACCTTACAGGGACAGTTTAACCGACTCCTAGAGTTTCATATGTAAAATTCTTATAATGAATCTTTTAATAACCACACACACCGTTATATAATATATTTTAGTGATTTGTTTTCCCTGATTGAATTTTAGCTGTCACATATACAATGTATCAATCATAAAGCAAAGGATAATGGGATTGCTGAATAATGGTTAGGTAGTTAAATGTGTACAACTGTGTATGTATGCATGCATGTATGTGTGTATGAGTGGCATAGATCCTGAACTGGTAAAGGATGGAGGAAGGAACTAAACATTATTAAGTACTTACTATGTGCCAGAAACTATGCCATGTATTTGAGATGCAGCTGTGTGAAAATTAGTTCTTGTTTTCATGATAATTGCAATTCATTCATATTATTTGTCTTTATCAATTTACCTGAATCCCTGACTATGATCTTTTTTAAAGATTTATTTATGCATGCAAAAAGCTGGGGTACAGGCCAGAGGTGCGGGGTGGTGAGAGGATTCACCAGAGAGGGAGCAGAGCAGGTGTATCTACTGAAATACACAGCTAAGGGGAGCGGCTGGTGGGTCAGGAGAGGTCTGCTATGCCATGTGGGTCGCCTCCCTGGCCAGGGATTGAACTTGTGCTGCAGTGGCTTCAGATAGCTTCACAGTGCTGTGCTTTAACCAGTTGTACCTCCAGGGGGGCCCTGATTATGATATTTTAAAGGCAACATGATATATAAGTAATATTGAGGTTATTTTTTTATTTATTTTTGTTTTTAAGATTTAGTTACTTATGCCTACAAGAATTGGGGTACAGGCCAGAGGTCTGGGGGAGGGTGAGAGGATTCACCAGAGACAGAGTAGGAAGCAGAATAGGCAGATTACTGAAATTCACTGTTGAGGGGAGCAGCAGGCAGGACAGGGAAGGCCTACCATGCCAAGCAGGACACTTCTTTGGCCAAGTATTGAACTCCTGCTACAGTGGTTGCATGTAGCTTCATAGTGTTGTGCTTTAACCCCATTGCACCATCAGGCAGGCCCCAATGTTGAAATTGTTAAATAAAAAAGAGGAATATACATACCTTCCTTTTTCTTGCCTATATTGTGGCATCATATATGGTCCAGAGTACATGCTCCGTAAATGTTGAAGGAATGAAGGAGTCTAAGGCAGGTTCAGTTCTCACAACTAACAAAGGAGATGAGGCTTCTATTTCTGCAGTAGATACTGGGTGCTAGTGAGAAACAGGCTAGCCACCCTGGCCCACACTGACCAAATTTTCTATTCTTTGTTATTAATCCTTTCCACAAGGAACATTCTACACTAAGACAAATCTCTGATTGTGGTTTGATTCTTATTTTTCGGACATAACCTTTAGCACATAGGCCAATTCCCTGGCATAAACTGGCTTATAATCTTGGACACTTCAGAATTGATAGATCTTTAGAGCATGACATTGACATAACATTTTAATAATGTAATATAGGCTCTTAATATCCAAAGGAAAACACACATTTTAGGGAAGACTTTGATAAGGTTACTGCTTGTCAGGAATAGCAGGAAAAATTACTTGGGCAGTAAGTAATCAAAACAGGTACTTGTAGTCTTGGAGCTTCCCTGCTTTGCCATGTCTTTCTCTTTAGGCTCTGGGTTCCAGGTAGATTGAAAATGACCTGGAGAAATATAGTTGCTGAAAACCTAGGTTGGTCCTTGGGAAGAGTCAGGGGCTCCAACTGGAAGCATGCTAGTATTAGTAACATATATGATGAACTAATACTTACCAGCTACATATCAGCTCTGCTCATTTAGTTTCTCCATGCAATGCCTATTAATTCTGACTGCTACAAAAATAGTTTAATAAAATCTGTATTTATAATAGTAACCCAGTGATTTTGTGACTTAGGATTTTAACAAAGCCACTCCACACTTTGCAATAACATACTTAAATACAATAGAATTTACACTTTATGAAAACATTTTCTCTTTGGATATGGATTCCACTGATAACTTTTCTGGATTCCATTGTTGTTGTACAGTGTGCTCTGGGGTGTTGCAGACTTGATGCATCTGTCTCTCTGTCTGTATCCCTCTCTCATTCATCATGCTCTCTACTCCCCTCCCTACACCCCATCTCATTCTTACCTTCCACTTCATGTGAACTCTTGAATTGTTTGTTCAGCTACAGCTCCTGGTAGAAGCAACACTTTGTGAAGTGTGACACCATCCATACACAGCTTAGTGTGGGTAAGACTGTGCCTCACACTACCTAGGTGATGGTTTGGTTTCATCTCTCCATTGATAAGTCAGTCAACTGCCCCCAGCTGATTTTTTTTTTAATGTATTTTAGCTAGTTTTCAGTTTGCTTTCTTATCTCCATTGATGAAATAAGAAAGCAACTCATATCATTGCATAAACTCAAAAAAAAAAAAAACCTGAAAGCAAGCAATTCATTGCAAATTGATATAACCTTTATCTAGTATACCATCTGGGTTTTCATGTACATTTAAAAATGTATCTGGGGCCCTCCCTGGTGGTGCAGCGGTTAAAGCACAGCACTAAGAAGCTAAAGCCACTTCAGCATGAATTCGATCCCCGCCTTGGAGGTGACCCACATAGAGCGGCAGACCTCTCCTGACACTCCTGCTGCTCCCCTCAGCAGTGTACTTTGTCAGTCTGCCTATTGTGCTCCCAACTCTGTTTCTGGTGAATCCTCTCACTGCCCCTGCACGTCTGGTCTGTACCCCAGTTCTATATGCATAAATAAATAAATCTTTTAAAAAAATGTATCTGAATATTTTGTACCTTGCATTTCTAAAAAATGCATATTTAATATTTTGTAATTAGTGTTTCATGTGTCCTTTCATATGACCCTTTGTTCTTGATTTCATTTTTTTTTTTTTGAATAGAAAAAGAAAATCGTTGCTTTGTACAGTATGGCCGTGAATCTACACATGAAAGAAGTCAAGTTTCATGATAGCCTCTTGAATGTGACTTTATTTTCTGTTTTACAGTGAACTTGCATTGTGACCATTTGGTTTTGGAGGAAAAAGTTGCTGACAGAAATACTTACAGTGAAGTTGCTTATGGTGTAACTGCTTATACCAAGGTAACACATGCAAGAGGAACCTTATACAGGTTTCTGGACCTCTTGGTTTATGTCTCTCCTTTCCACTACTCTCTGTACCACCACTTTTGTCCTCTGCTTGTGTTCACCATCCCCGATCCATGCCTGCAAAGCACCTCCAGGTGAAAAGCCAGCTAGCTACCTTCTAAGGTTCTCCTTGTTGCTCCCCTTTCTTTCGGGGGGGGGGCATAGTCCTAGGTTGTAGGTCATTTGATGTAATATCTAAATGCTATCCTTTCACATATTTTGCCCAGTTTTCTAGTTGTTTTGAGGGGAGTCGAACCTGGTACTTGTGAGCTAGAAACAGAACTCTTCTGGACCTCTAAGATGTAAGGGGCTCTGTACTTCAGTCTTCTTAACCTGGGCAGTGGGGGTGGGGGAAGTCCTCCATGGATGTACACATATCCTTCTCAAAAAGTCATGGGAAAGGATCATGTGATTTAAACTCCCTTTGGAGGAAAGAATCACTTCTTAATTAAAGTACAAATTATAAACTGCTTCCCTATTTTGTGGATAAATATCATAGAACCATCTCTCCTTTCCTGGCTGTAATAGCCAGAGACTGTGGCTGCTCTTTTTTAATATGCTCATGCCCAGTGCCTATTATTAGCTCCATGTATTTCCATGTGAGTCCTTTTAGAATACACAGTGAAAGCATGGTAAGACTGCTATTGAAAAGGTGTCTCTGGAGGCCTTTCTGCCATGTTCTTAGAGGGCTGTAAGAATAATATTAATAACTTACATCCATGTGTCACTCCATGGGTTATAAAAGCTTTCAAATCATTATCTTACCGAATCCTCACAAGCAGCCTGTGAGGAAGACAATGTAAGTAATATTTGCGAAATTTACCAGAAAGGAACTAATAATGAAGAACTTCAAAATTCTGTTTCATATAGTTTCACAACTTTATTCTGGGTCTCTTTGGGACCATTTATCCTGAGTATACCTGAAATGATAAGTGTTTAATATGATTGTTAAGTTAATGTGAAGTTCTAGAAATCCAATTTTGCTGTTTTAACTGTCTTAATTTTTAAAGAAACCGCCTCTTTTAATTCAAGTGTATTGTAAAAGTGTTCAATTCTTTGTGATTCAGTTAGTTAATCACGCTTGTGGGGAGCAAGGCTTTTTAAGCATGAGATCATAAATCAAGCGCCACCAGGTGGCAGCTTAAACAAATTGCCAGTATAGCCTCTGGATGGAAATAAATAACTCCAGTATGCCAACTTTAAAAGCCTTGTTGGTTATAGCACATGATCAGATGGCCAAGATTGTTGTAGAAGTAGAAGAAAAAGAAATGAAGTCTTTTAGGAAGCTGCGGGTAAAATGATGTAGTAGATACTGTTAGACTTTCTGCCCAGGTCTCATACCTTTTCGTTTTGAATTATTCCCTAGGTTCCTAATTTAGGAGAGTGACTTTCCAGGAAAGGCATTTAATCAATCAGTCAATTGATTAATTCAGCATGTACTGAATACCCACAAGTGCCACGCTCCAGGACATCCTTGGAGATTCAAGCAGAAAAGAGCAGATCTTTGAGGAGACGGGTACGTTTATATGTAATTGCAGCCAGTTTCATTTGATGGTGATGACAGGAAACTCTTTGTGATCCTGCTTTGAGTAAGTTTAGCAGTGAATTTGTTTTCTGTTTAGACATGACTGAGGTATGTGCAAAGGGAATTTTCTTAGGGTTCCCTAAGAAGGATGTAATGACAGTTGTCTGTGGATAGGCACCTTTGAATCTTCTTCCCTGAGTTAATTGATTAGCATTACTTTTATTGAAGAAGTGTTATTTAACAACATGGTATATGCTTTAGGGGATGGAGTCACATCTCTTCAAATATATGTTGTCACACAGATATATGTTACCAGCCACCAAAGCAATATAATCTTCCACTCTCCATGCTTTCTTCTCTACCTTCCTGGCTCCCAGTAACCTTAATTCTGGAGTCAGATTTCTAGGTTTGTTTTGGTTTAGTTTTCTCTGTTCCTATGTTTTGTTTCTTTATTCACGTATGAGTGAGATATTCCAGTATTTATCTTTCTCTTTTTTATTTATTACACTTGACATAATCTCCTCCCACTCCATTCATGTGTTGCAAAATGACAAGATTTCATCTTTTGTTTGTGGCTAAGTAGTAGTCCATTGCGTGTAGATGTAGCACATCTTCTTAATCTGTTTATCTGTTTTTGTTAGGTAGTTTCCCTAACATCGTTATTGTAAATAGTGGTGCACTGAAGATAAGAGTGAATATGTCCCTTCAAATTAATATTTTTGCATTCTTTGGATAGATACCTAGGAGTAGAATTGCTGAACCATGTGGTAGATCTGTTTTTGAATATTTTGAGAAATCTCCATTCTGTCTAGCATAGAGGGTAAACCAGTCTCTCTCTCCACCAACTGCATCTCTCTTTCTCCACACCCTCACACTTTTCATTGCTGTGTTTCTTGATATGGACCATTCTCACATGTGTAACAAGGCACTAAATCATCTTGTCAATTCCCTATTTGAAAAAAAAGGAAATCTCTGGGACCAATAAATGGCTGATTAAAAGAAGGAGATATAAAAGCATAATCTGCTCCTGCTGATGAAAGAGAAGTGGGCCAATAATGGAGGATAATAGATCTACCTGTGTGAATGGAAGATTCTGGCTTACTAATGATGATAATTATAATAACACAATACTAGTTAGCAGTGATGGTATATCTAACATGAGCCAAGTAACATGTGCTACATAAACACACAAGGTAGCAATAATGTTTTAATTAAATTTATTTTCTTACATTGTTATTAATTTTTGTATAGTAGTTGAGTCATCCTGCAATTATCTAAGTTCACAAATCATAACAATGAGGCTTTGGGAGGCCCAGGTCAGAAACCCAGGACAATTGTATTTGTGTCCATACATATCTGACTCGAAGTCTCTACATTGACCCTTAGCTAGCAATATTAAATAATATTGAATGAGTGTGCTTCCTCAGTAATGGTAATTTTGCGGATGCTGAATATGTTTACCTTTATTGATTTTTCTTTTTCTTTTATTAAGAGTGTCTTTTGATGTACTCATATCAATATGCTTAGAGTGAGCATTTAGCATAAGCCTTCAGAGCTGTCTATAGTAGAGATTGCTTTCTCTTTCTGAGTAAGGAGCTTTTGCCAAAAATAGTCAAAAATTCCCATAAGACAACGTTGGCTATTTGTGTTAAAAGCACTGATACAGAAGAATTAAGTGAATAAATGTTAGTTTGCAGTAAAATGGAGTGAAAAAGAAGAGGTGAAGTGTTGGCAATGGTAGTGAGTGGAAAATAACAGTTATTAGGCTATTTTTATTTTCTCTGTGGCCTTCTTCCTGTTGTCTGGCTGGACCTGGTCCTGAATAAGTAGCTGCAAGCACTGGTTGGTGTCTTGCCTTGCTCAGGAAATATGTTCAATGGGCAGGGGAAAATGATTATTTCCCAATGCACTGTTATTAGAAATTGAAGTCCCCACATAACAGAAGCAATTTTTCGGTTCTGTT
Source organism: Condylura cristata (assembly GCF_000260355.1). NCBI lineage: Eukaryota > Metazoa > Chordata > Mammalia > Eulipotyphla > Talpidae > Condylura > Condylura cristata. The sequence continues at coordinate 44,733,188 of NW_004567107.1, forward strand.
GAGCTGCAGTTTGTTACCTTGTGAAAAATAAAGGCTGTGCAAAAAATATACTTGCAATATGACAATTTCTGACTTTAAATCTTCAAAGAAAATTCACATTTGTTCTATTAAATATTATATGAACATGAAAAGGAAATAGAGAGGAAGGGGGGATGGTAATGGAATAGGGAAAATTAGAGAATTAGTGAAATGGGAAATAAGGGAAATCTAACTTGCTAATTTTTTTATTCATCTTGGGGGAACACACACATACTCAAACACAGTCTTTGTTCAGTTTAGGACAGTGAAAGGGGGTTGAGCCAATTTTACTTTATAAAAGTAAGAAAAAAAATCTATTAGATTCCTATTATTCTTATCTGTTTAGCTCTTTCCCAAATCTTACCTTATTCATTCCTGGCATAGCAGTGATACACCAGAAGGTGCTATACCTTATGGTTATTGGGGAAGTATAACAACTCTTGTATTCTTTTTTTTTTTTTTTAGGATTTTTATTTATTTGTGCATACAGAACTGGGGTACAGGCCAGAGACTCAGGGGTGGTGAAAGACTTCACCAAAGACAGAGTGGGGAGCAGAACAGACACATCGACAAAGCACACTGCTGAGGGGAGCAGCGGGCTGGTCAGCAGAGGGCTGCCACGCCATGCGGTCACCTCCAGGGCAGGCGAAATCGAACTCATGCAGAAGTGATTTCAGCTTCTTAGTGCAGTGCTTTTACCCGCTGCACCACCACAGGCCAACACCCTTCTATTCTTAATTCAAGTTAAAGTATTTAAAATTTGTCCACAGGCTGACTTTATTTAGGCCTCAGGCCTCCAGGCCTGTACTCATTTGTGTGGCATAATAATAGCAATTCCCTCTAAGCAGAATCTAACCTGGGGTGGGGGGTGTTAATTCTTGCAAAAATCTAAGTTAGTACTGGGAAGGTAGCTTCATAGATGAATTACAAAGAAGGAACTGATGTCCACCTAGCCCGAGGGTGAGTCATGTCTAATTTATTCTTTTGTTCCTACCCAACTGACAACAGCATTTAGCATTAGAGAGTATAAATTAGACATGCTACCCATCTTCTAGGATATTATAGTCAAATAGGTGAAATTAACTTGTGAAACAGCCAATTTAGGTAGCATAAAATGATTGGTATTATGTGGAATTAGACAAATAGATGTAAAACATATAGGGAAGGCACCCATTCAGCCATCCTCTTTTGTCAAAATCCTAGATACTCATCCCACAAGCATTTATTGCCTCTCCCTAGCCTTGGTTAATCTGTAGTTAACCAAGTCCTGTCATTCCTAACTTTTTACTATTTCATGAGATCACTTAGTCCTTTCCAATCCCCAAAACAGTGCCTTATTTTAGCATCTTATCTCTCTTCTGCATGGCTGTACAAGCTCCTTACATCTCTCCCTGCCTCCCAGTGCCTAACTCAACAGCCCTCGCTACATTTAATTCTTCACTGGTTTTCCACTTACTCCAGGAGATACCCAAGGAAGTCTGGCTTCCTTGGTCACTTCTCTTGCTTGATTAAATTGCTCCAGTGTATATGAACATCTATTAAATGCCAAAGAACTCTGTAGTGCTAGTAAATATGCCATCTGGCCAAGATATTCACCAGAGAAAGTACAGTCACCTTATCTATCAAGTAAATTCAGAACCTTCTGATTATTGACTACTATGCTTGTGGTAAAATCATGGTAACTGTGAGACTGCCTTAAAAACATGCAGATGAACAGGTGATGTCTTGCTTTGGTCATCCCAGGAGGTTTGAGAATCTTATGGAAATACTGTCTCACTGGTATGGTATAGAAGAATATAATGCCTTTTAAGATAATATGCATTTATGATAATTGCTCTTAAGGCAACTTAATGTAGTAATAAGGAAGCACTGCATTTAAATATTAGATCTGCTATCTATTGAGCAAGTTTCATCATTTCTCTAAACCTGATTTTTTTCATCTGTAAGAAGAGGACTAAAATAGTACCCACAGTTTATTGTGAGGATTAAATGAGAAGATGTAAGGAAAGATTTTAGCTCAGTGCCTGATATGTAATAAATATTCAATAAATTCCAGTTTTATTGGTTAAATTTCCAAAACCCAGGTATTTCCAGAGGGCAATACACAACCAAAAGCATGAAAGGTGTTTTTGTAAAAATCACATGCATTTCTTGTGCTTATTTACACCTGTAGTTCTTTGCCTTTTACCCTTCTTTTCCTCTTCCTCTTCCCTAACTCTAAAGTCTGTCATTTCTATTTAAAATATGTCAAGTTTTCAAGTTAGAAAACTCTGAAGTGGAGAAAGTTCATTGCAGAGAGAGAAAAATAAACCCCCCCCCTTGTGAAAGTCCATTGTGCACAGAACAAATCAGTCATGCAGAGGGTCATTAGCTAAGTGATTCTCAAGCAGGAGGGGCCCAGGTGTGAGCTGACAGAATAGCCCTGCTGTGTGAATGAATGGGACAGGGCAAAGGTTCACCACTTGTAGAGCAAGAGCCCTTCCTCATGAAATAATCAGACTTCTTGGACAGAAAAAACATGCTATTTCATTTGAAATATATATGTATATATTTCCCCCTCTTGGGTTTTATCAAAAAGATCATATTTTTTAAAAGGTTAAACCTTTTCCCAATTCAAATGGGGTTGTGTCTAAGTTAATGGTGCCCAGAGCAAGATGTATGGCTGATCCCATTGTAAAGTGCTCTCCAGAGACTCTTAAGAAACTGCTGCCTGATGACAGAGCAACAGACAAATCTGCTGACATCATTCAAGCAAAAGGAAACCCATTTTATTTACAACATTACTAATAAATCCCCCCTACTGCATTTTAAGTGCCTTCTCTTTAAGTAGACTCTATGAAATCTCTTAAGGGGGGAATATATATGGCATCACTAAACAAGGCCTGTCTGGGAGACTCATCTGAACAGCACATCTGGGAAAAAGTGCAGCTAAGTGAACCTAAAAGGAGTCTCAACTCAATATGACCTGCCCCAGCTATTCTGTCTCCTTCAATCATTATTATTTCTTTATCTAGTGAAAGTTGTATGCTGCCTAACTAGCACAGAGCTAATACCTTGTGAATATGTTAGCTTTCTACCTTATTTCCTCTTCCTCTTTCATTTCTTCATCTATCTCTCTGTTGCTTTTTTTTTTCCAAGTGTTTTATTTTCTTGCTCTTATATCCTTTTCTTTAAGGCCAACAGGTATTTTTTTTTTATTCCTTTGTAAACTACACATATGCTTTCTTTTCTATCCTTTCTTTTTTTTTAAAGGAATTTTATTTTAGAAACAACATTGGTTTATGAACCCTCAGGTAGCTGCTACCACACCACACCCACCACCGAGGTACCCATAGTCCTCTACCATAGTCCACTGTGATCCTCTCATTTTGCTTATCGCCTCTTCTACCCCTCTGGAGGCCTCAATTTTATAGTCATATTTCTAGAGGTTGTTATATGTGACCCTTTGTTTTGTTTCTGTATATTCCATATATAAATGATGTTATCTGATATTTGCCTTTCTCCTATAGACTTACTTGACTTAGCACAGTCACCTCCAGATCCAGTCATGTTTTCACAAATGGCAAGCCTTTATCTTTTTTGTGGTTTAATAGTATTCCATCGTGTAGTAGTATTCTATTGTGTATATACACTTTATCTTTTTAATTCACTCATCTGTCCTTGGGCATTTAGGTTGTTTCTGTAGTGCAGCCATTTCAAATGATGCTGCAATGAACCTAAGAATGAATATATCCCTTTGAATAAATGTTTCTACATTCTTCTGGTAGCTGTCTAAGAATGGGACTTCTGGATTGTGTTAGATCTGTATTTAATATTTAGAGAAACCATCACATTTTTCCATAGGAGCTGGGACAGTCGACATTTCCAACATTTGCAGAGTATACTTCTGAATTGGGATTAAAATGCAATATCTACAAAAGACTCATACTGTTCAACAAAAGAAAAAAAATAACCTAATTTAAAAATTGGTAGAAGAGCTAAATAGGCACCTCTCCAAAGAAGACATACAAACTGCAAACAGGCACATATTGTTTCTCATTATTAGGGAAATGCAAATCAAAACCATAATGAAATGCTTCACACTTCACACTTGTGAGAATGATCTATATCAAAAAGATTACAAACCACAAGTGTTGGTGAGGATATGCAGGAAAAGTAACCCTTGTATAGAACACTGTTTTTTCTTAGCCCTTACTCTTTTCAGTTATTCAGTGAGGGAGGAGGAGATTTACTCTCTGCAGATTAATCAGGATGGTTGTCATTCTTCCAGTCATTTCAGTCCTGTATCAATATTATCCTTTTTCTCCTGTTCACGCTAAGTCTACAGAAGACATTGGCCATAGGTTTAGTGTGACTTTGATAATGATTACATCTTGCTACTTTGATTGTTTTGTTTATAATTCACAGGTCCTCTCTCCCTTTATTAATGTTTAAAGACTATAGACTTACCAGAGACTATATTCAATGTCTATAGATCATAGTGACCTTGCAGAGATGAGATCAATATATTTTCTAGGTCACAAAAATCCTAGAAATAGAATATAATTGATGTACCCAAATACGAAACTGTAGATTCTGTTATATACAAGTTTAGTGCAAAGTGCTAAGTGTTGAACTATTTGTATAAACGAAGTAAAACATAAAGGAAGAATTGAATTATTTTTGTTTGCATAGGAAATAAGTGTTACAGAAGATGAAGCACCTTAAAGAATGATTAGGCTTCCCATGCACTGTGACTGGAAGGCCACTTAAGAGAACAACCTGAAGGAAGTAATCAAATCATAAAATATATATGTTGTATTTCTGTGATTAGTTAGAAGGCTAGTGTGAAAAGGGTAAGTGTTGATAGAATAGTGAAAGATGAGGTCAAAATATATTGTAGTGATTGTGAAAATTTCAGGTTATAGCACTAAATATTGCGATATAGGTAATATTTTGTGGGGTAATTATGGTGGAATCCCTACAGAAAAGTCTGAATTGTATACAACTTCATGTTGTAATAATTTTACTTCTTTTGATAGATAGGAGATAGTTATTATATTTTAACTGTTTTCCTCAAAGAGATTTGTCAAGTTGTTTTGGTGTTTTGTTTTTTAATGTAAGATACCCATGTTTTTGTCCCAGAGTGAATAACATCAACAAATCTTTTTTTTTTTTTTTCTGGGATTTTGGTCCTTGCTTACAGGAACAATGAGATTTATCCCCAGGGACTATTTCTGATCATAAATTCTATTCTGTTATTTGATGTACAATCTGTGTTATTTGCAAGATTTCAAGTGTTTAGGGGAAATGTGGATCCTTGAAGCAGAAAATGAATTGGGGGATATCTGATCATAATACAGATACTGCATTTCATAAGAAATAAGAGGATGTAAGAAAGTCTGTTGACTGATTTCTTTCTGTGATATCTTGCTATTATTATTTTATTTCAATGAAAAGAATTAAAGTTTGCTTTTAGCTCCCAAAAGACTTCCAGTGTGTGGTAGATACTCAAACTCATTCTTGGCTATTGAAATAGAAGGAGGGGAACTGATTGTGAGGTTACTAAAGTATTTAACATAGTGGCATTAAACAGAGAGAGAGAAAGAGAAAAGTGTCTTTTTACCTTTTCTGCCCATTTTAACTGGATTGTTTACTTTGTTTTTGTTGTGTGTTTGAGCTCTTTGTAGATCTTTGTAATCAGTCTCTTATCAGTAGTATTGTGTACAAAAATATTTTCCCAGTCAGTAGGGTGTCTCTTTGTTTCTGTCTCGGTACAGAAGCTTTTTAATTTGATAAAATCCCAGCAGTTCATCTTTTCCTTCACTTTTTTTGCTTAGGGGGATGTGATTTTAAAGATGTTACTAGCACATAGTGTTTCGGCTATATTTTCTTCTATACATTTTTCTGTTCAGGTGTTAAATCTTTTATTCACTTTGAGTTAGTTTTATCTATGTTGTGAGGTAGTATTCTGTCTTCATTTTTTTTTTTTTTTTGCATGTAGCAGTCTAGTGTTCCCAGTACCATTTATAGAACAACCTATCCTTGTTCCGTGGCATAATCTTTACACCCCTGTCAAAGATTAGTTCATAAATATGTGAATTTATTTCTGGGTTTTTGATTCAATTTTATTGGTCTGCATGTCTGTTTATGTTCCAGTACCAAACAATTTTAGTTATTATGGCTTTGTAGTATAGTTTGAAGTCTGGGCATGTGATACTTCCTTTTTCCTTCTTTTTGGTCAAAAGAGCTTTGGCTATTCAAGGTTTTTGTGGTTTCATGTGATTTTCATCAATATTTGTACTATTTCTTTGAAGAATGTCATTGAAATTTTTATTGGAATAGCATTGAATTTGTAAATTGTTTTTGGTAGAATGGCCATTTTCTCCAAAGAATAAATGTAAATGGCCCACAAATATATGAAAAAAAATTGTCAACATCACTTGTAATTAGGGAAATGTAAATCAGAACCACAGTGAGATACCATCTTATACCAATGAGCATGACACATTTTGAAAAACCAGGAAACATAAAATGTTGGTGAGGATATAGAGAAAAAAGAACTTTCCTGCACTGCTGGTGGGAATACAAACTGGTATAACCACATTGGAAAGCTGTGTGAAGGTTCCTCAGACTCCTAAAAATGCAGCTTCCATATAACTCAACAATTCCACTCATAGGAACTTACCTAAAGGACACAAAAACATTAATTCAAAAAGATACCCACACCCCTATGTTACACTATTTACAATAGGTGAGAGATGGAAACAACCCAAATTCCCAAAAAAAGATGACTGTTTAAAGAAGATGCGGTACACACACACACACACACACACACACACAGGAGTACTATTCCTCAGTCAAAAAAGATAAACTCATACCATTCAAAGCAATATGGATGGAGCTAGATGGATTATGTTCAATGAATTAAGCCAAAGGGAAAAAGAAAAATATCGGATGGTTTCACTTATAGGAGGAATGTAGGCGAATCAAATAAGGAACCAGGAAAAACATAATTAAAATAATTTAAAAAACAGAATTGACAGTGCTACTCTGCAGGGGTGAGCAAAGGAGAGGGATAAAAACAGGGAGGGAACATAAGGGACTGTGATGATGGTGCATGGGTGAATTGGTGATGGGAATTTTGTGGGTACTACACTTGAAAGGCAAAAACATGCATTGGCGAAAAGGAAGAATGATGCAAAAATATACCTGTGTGTGTGTGTGTGTGTGTATGTCATATATATGTATATATGTATTTATGTATACACACACATATATATACAATAAAATTTTTTAAAAGAAAAAGATATTTTGAGTTATTTAGTTAATCCCTGATGTTAGTGGCAAGCTCCATTTCTCCAGGGAAATTTCTTTATCTTCCATTAGAAACAAGTCCCTTCAGTTGCTTAGTGTACATTCACTGTGTGATTGTGTCTGTGCTCTCCACGCTCAACTGCTGGGGAAATTAGATGGACCCAAAGTAGATCTCACACAATGCTGAGATTTAGCTGGGCAAACTTCATGAACCACAAGATACAATCTCAGTGAAAGAATTCGTAAAATAGTAGGAAAAGTTCTGTAGTATTGTTTATAGCTAAGGAAGAAAATCCTGATAAGACCTTTAAAAAGTAGTTGATACAAAGAAGAAATTAGTATGAGGTAGAGAAAGTGCTTTATAAGAACCCCAACTTCCAGTTGAACAGTAAAGATCATGCCAATCCTTTTGCTGCTAAGGGAATATGTATATATTTCCTTATGCATATGAACCTACTAAAGTCAGGGTGGATTAATAATATGAGTCCCATTGGGCTCCCATGTCTCAGGACCCTCACTTGGCTCTAGGGTGGGCTAATATGCCATGATGTACCCTTACTGAGCTACTGTAGGTCTGCATGTCTTTGGGAGCATCCCTACTTGGCTCTAGGATGAGTTCATAGTATGAACTGTTGCTGAACCTTGGCCACCTGAACTTCAACTTGCACCAGGATGAGTACTATTTCTAGTACCTTAGCAGTAAATCAGTTCTAATCCTGACACATTAACATTACATGGGGTGCTTTATAAAAATGATGGTGCCTAGTTCCTGCTCAGAGATTCTGATAGTCTGATTAACTATTCTGGTGAGAAGCTGGAGTGAACTTATTTGAGCTACTAGGCTGTTAGTATTCCAATCTTTGGTGGAATAAGGACTTTAGGATGCTTGAAGAATACACATTCCTGAATTGCAGGCAGACCTGGATTTAATAAAGGGAGCATGTAGGAGTCCACATTTTAAACAGGTATTTAAGTCATTTTAATACAACTGTCTTAGGAATGACATGGGTAAATACTGGCATCAAAAATTATGTTCATTTAACAATAGAAAACTGGAAGGAGTAAGTACAGGGGACTGATTCTTGATAGTGGATTGTGACTGGATATTCAGTGGTGAGCATGGTAAAATATATGTAATGTTGGGTGAGGGGATGTTAGAAAGGAACATTTAAAATATATTCTCACATAGTTAATACTATCGTGAAGAAATAGTAGTCACTGCTAATATAAAGTTAACTTGGGCAAAGAGATAGGAATCTTGAGGTAAATTTTAAAAAATATTAATGAGGCCCTCCCTGGTGGCGCAGCGGGTTAAAGCACAGCACTGAGAATCTGAGGCCACTTCCGCATGAGTTCGATTCCCGCCTGCCCCAGGGGTGACCACATGGCGTGGCAGACCTCTCCTGACCCGCCCGCTGCTCCCCTCAGTGGTGTACTTCGTCAGTCTGCCTTTTCTGTTCCCCACTCTGTCTCTGGTGAGGCCTCTCACCGCCCCTGAGCCTCTGGCCTGTACCCCAGTTCTGTATGCACAAATAAATAAATCTTTAAAAAAAATTAAAAAAAAATATATTAATGAGATAAAATATGTGTCCAATAAATGACCCAGGGTTATAACAGAAAATAGAGAGGAAGAAATAGAAGAACATTTTCCTGAACTGAAGATATGACTAAATTTTCAACTGAAAATATCTCACATTTTGAAAATGAATTTTTTTCTTTGTATAAATTCACAAATAAAGAGAAAAATTGTGTAATTCCAGAGGTGGGGGAAAGAGAGAGAGAGAGAGAGCGAAAACTAAGAGAAAATGAGAAGATGAAACAATATATGAACAATCTTCTGAGGAAGTGTGGTGTTTGGAGTCTAGGTTTCCATATTCTTCATACAGTAATCAAAATGAAATCATCATTCATATTCACAAAAATATTACCCATGTGTGTTCTTTATGGAAAAAGTTTTCATGGCAGCATCTATTTAAAGACAAGGTAAATGGATTAGAAAAATATACAATGTATATACAATGGAATATTTTTCAATCTTAAAAGGAAGTAAATTCTGTCATCAGACGCAATGTGGTAAGACTTAAAGACATTAGGCTAGGTGAAATAAGCCAGTCATGGAAGACATACAAAATATAGTAAAATTAATAAAAGCAAAGTAGAATAGTGATTACCATGGGGCTGCCAGTAGTGGGATGGGAAGTCATTGCTTAAAGAGTACAAATTTTAGCTTGGGAAAATGAAAAAGTTCTAGAGATGAGTGATGGTGATGTCTGTTCAACAATGTAAATTCACTTGACACTACTGAACTATTTTCAAAAAATGATTAACATGGTGAATTTTATCTTGTGTGTTACACAAATTAATCAGCAAATGAATAAACTGAAAGGTAATATGCATTATAGGAATACAATATTTCACAAAAATTTTGAACTTATAGTTAAAGCTAAATAATTGTTAGGCTGTGGAGCTTATTGTTGGTCAAAAGAAAGAATCTTCTAAATAGAACTAATTTTAAATGTAGTGTTTTGTTTTTGAATACAAATTTTGGTAGCATTTATATGAAAGAAAAAGGTTTCTAACAGCCAAGATCAATTCAACGGAAATACTCAGCAGGTTGACCTAGGGCATGAAAAACAGATGGTGAATTTGCCCGTGTTGGCAGTGCAAGTAACAGGTTAAGAGGGTGGAGAATTCTTGTGAGTTGGTGAGACCGTTGCGAATCTTCCAAACATGATGCAATTTTTAAGTGATTTTTACAAAAAGCTAAAATAATTTGTCTAATTTTCATGTCTGATTAGCTGATTTGAAGGACCCATTGGATAAAAAGGGAACAAGAGAAAGATCTAGGCAGTGTGACCATTTAGAATAGAGACATGAAAGGTTGAGATCAGTTAGGGACATTTCGTATTTTTCAGAACTTGAAACAGAACAGTTCTGGTTAATATTGGAGTCTACAGTGTTAATTAGTGAGCTAGAGATTTCTTTAGCTGGATTGAAATTAAGGAACAGGGAAAAGAATAGTAGAAAGTGTCATCAGTCTGCACTGTGATGTCACTGCTGCGGGTGAGTAGATTTGTGGCGGCAAGCAAAACTGCTGACACACAGTCCAGTCTTGGAAGGTGATAAGGTATGCTGGAAGATGGGGACAGTGCGTTACCAGTGAGTAAAGAGAGAGAGAGGAGCAGAGATCAAGGACTACTACATCAAAAGGCGTGGGAGAAGAAGCAGCAATTTCCATTCATGTAGTTTTATAGAAAGCGCCAAAAATTTCATATTTTCAATGCTGCTATTAGTTTTATAGGACTTGGAATCATAAGTGCATATATCAAGCCATAAATGTAGTATGCTTACACAACAGGTTGGATTATATGAAATGCCAGTTGCATACAATAATCACAGTATAACTTTCAGAGCTTCCTCGATTCTTAATCATTAGAGGAGGAAAAAAAAAGATGTAAGGATACTTCGCATGTTTTCAGTATGTCATTTTGGTAACTAATGAGTTCAATATTTTTTTTTCCTAATGTAATATAGGAAACTTTTCTTTCATATATGGCTATTACTATGCACAGCAAATGGGTTGTAAACTAATATGACTTTTCTTGTTTCAGTTCTGTATCCCAGATATTAAAACTCTTATCAAAAAAACAAAATTTAGGAAATTTTGAAAATAAGCTCTTCACTGTTTCATTTCTAAACCCAATGTGAAAATACTAGGAAACCAGCCTAATGTGAAAAATTGCACCTTTTGGTTGAATTCACTTGCTATGATCAGATACAGTAACATTAAGTATCTGAACATTTCTACCAACACATATATTAATTTCATTCATTATTATTCATGCATTTAAAAAATCTAACAGCAATTGTCTGTGTAATCTTACAGTTTTATTCAGCTAATTCAGGTAGTCTTTCCTCATTATACAGATGGGGAAACAAGTTTAGAGAAAATAAGTGACTTGGCACATAATACGATACAGAGCAGAATCAGGAATTAAACCCAGGTTTCCTGACAATAAGTCTTGTGTTCTTTTTGCTATTCAATCCTTATGTCTAAACTTCTGAAGGAAAATAAAAACACTAAAGGTAGGACACAAGATGTTTGACAAGAGAGATGGAATATGTATTGAATTAGGCTCAAACAATGTTATTATTTTTTATCATGGAGAATTTAAACTATTTATGCATGATATTCTGTATAGCATAGTGATGAACAATAGGGTCCTGCCATTGGGAGAAGTAATGAAAAAATTGCTGAGTATCCCAGACTAAGGGAAGTGGGTGGTCTAGAGGAGTGGATTGAACAAAACAGAAGGTAGTATAATTCAAAGAGTATATTGATTTGTAAGTTTGGAAACATAAACATGTAATATCTGTCAGTTTGTGTATATATGTATGTGTATATGTTTAACACCTATGATTTTTTTTTAACTTTGGCCTATTTGAGTTTTTATTTTTTTAAGTAAAAATTATCTTGAAATAATTATGAAAAAAGCCATTAGTGCAGTCCTCCACTCAATCGTCCAAATGCTGTTCCTCAACACAAACATGATAACGTCAGTCTGCAATGGAATCCTTGAAGTGAATATCAAGAAGATGTTCTCAGGTGTTGAGACTTAATACGCTAATAATTTGCAAGGGTTGTAGATTACATCCGGAGCTGGGAATCGAACTCACAACTGAAGCAACTGCAGTTATCTTGCAGTGCTGCGTCTTTACCTGTTGCGCCACCAGGGAGGGTCCATTGTTCACTATTTTTTTAATATATAATATGTTTATTTTTACATCATTTTGTACATTTTTTTTTCATCTCAATTGTAATCCCCATGGGGCTTCCCATCACCACGTCACTGATGTGCCATCACCATAGTCCAGTGCACTTCTCTCCCCCTCTGTTTTTGATTCCGTTCCCCACTCCACCCCCACAAAATGTCTCTGGTATATGGGTGTTCATTATTCTTATTATTTTCTTGCCTGTCCATTATACTCTTGCTATGAGCGAAACCATCTGGTATTTTTCTTTTTCTTTCTGGCTTATCTCACTAATCATGATCTTTTCCAGCTCCATCCAAGTTGCTGCAAAAGACATGTATTTCTTTTTTTGGTTGCTGAGTAATATTCCATTGTATATATGTACCACATCTTTTTAATCCAGTCATCTACTTTTGGGAGGACCTATGAATTTTTTTACATTTATTTATTTATTTATGTATACAAGAACTATGGTACCAGCCAGAGGTGTGGTGGGTAAGAGAATTAACCAGAGACAGAATGGTGAGCAGAACAGACAGATCTACTGAAATACACTGCTGTGGGAAGCAAATGGCAAATCAGGAGAGATGTGCCATGCTATGTGGGCCACCTCCCTGACTGGGGATCAAACTCTTGCTGCAGTGGCTGTGGCTAGCTTTATAGTGCTGCGCTTTAACTCATTGCTACTAGGGAAGGCCTATGACCTATGAATTTTATCACATAATTTTGTACTACCTAGAAACTGTAATTTATCTGAAATAACTTGTATATTTTCCTACTATAAAAACTGAACTTACATAAATATTATAGAATGGAACATGATCACCTGTGAAGGATTATTTAATTTTCATAAGTTCTATTTACATGATTTATATCTGACTTTCAGATATACATCTATGTGAAGCAGTCAACACTTATCTTTTAGTGCTGTAAGGCTAAGTTTACATAAGCTTCTGGATAGCATAGACTTTCTTATTTAAATTTGCCCTGAGACTCTTGATACTCTGTGGACCATTGATACCTCTCACAATTGATAAGAATCATGAAGTCTCTTCAAGGAAGAATACATATATGCACAAATGTAGACAATATTTTACTCCATGGCAGAGATTCATGAATGTCTTTGCACCATTCTCTGGGCTGATACCTTGTGAAGTTTTTGGTAAGATTGAGGGCTTGACTGGTGCCATGTAAGAGCTTAAAGTCAACAGACAAACTCTGATGCCATTTCCAGTTTGTGGTACCTTGGATCAGATTAATCAGCAGTGATTTTTTTTTATAGTGGCGTATCAAATTTTGTAGCAGACATTACTATTTTTCACTGATATATATACCATTTCTCCTTTTGGAGATAAAAGAAAGTTGTACTTCCCAATCTTCTAAAGTTAGTTGAGGCTACTGAAATATAGGTGAAATATAACTTTAGGATAAATGATTTTTCACTTAGCCTTATATAGGCCTATCTGATAACAGAATTCCAGTTAGTGAGGCTTCTATTTTTTTTTTTTTAATCCCTGAGGGTGACATGGAGTAAAGGCCATTGATAAACTGCAGAGGATGCATAACATTAGCAAGAAAAATGCCATGGTTGTTTTAAACCACTGAATCCCAGGGTAATTTGTAATAGCAGCATAAGATAGCCTGTTATGCCTACTATTGGTATCTACTAAGTTTATACAACTTTCATTTAAAAGACATATGTATATGGGTATGGGTATATATATATAAATTTTAATGTGTATATTAATGGACTAGTAAGGTAGGTGGGACATTGTACGAGGGAAAATGAAAAGTATCTTACTTTTAATGGCCACCTGTTCCTTCATAGGATAGGAGTATCTCAGTTAATAATTCTGGGAATCTTGGATATCCCAAAAAGGAAATACGTATATACAAATGCATCTTAGAGAATTCATAGTTCGGCGAATTCGCAATACCTGGATTGGCCCAGTGGCTCAGGCAAATAAGCAGCATTTGCTTTCTTCCCTCTTTTATTTTCTCTCATACCTGGAGGGAATTTGAGTCACTCAATTTCATACACTTGGGACTGTGGTGACAACGATTCTGTTATTCTCTAGAGGCACCATGTCATGGTTAAAAATCTCTGTGGGGGCCCTCCCTGGTGGCGCACGGGGTTAAAGCACAGCACTAAGAAGCTAAAGCCACTGCAGCATGAGTTCGATCCCCGCCTAGGAGCTGACCCACATGGCGTGGCAGACCTCTCCTGGCCCGCCCACTGCTCCCCCCAGCAGTGTGCTTCACTTGATCCGCCTGTTCTGCTCCTCACTCTGTCTCTGGTGAATCCTCTCACTGCCACTGCACCTCTGGCCTGTATGCCAGTTCTGTATGCATAAATAAATAAATCTTTAGAAAAAAACCAAAAAATCTCTGTGGGTCTTATTGGGTTGTGAAGTTCCAGAGCCACTTTTTCATACTTACCTGTCACCTTCGTTTTTTTTTCCTATGAAGAGATGATCTTTCAGGATCCTTAGAAAGTATGTGAATCATTACATTCTTGACTATAATGAGAAAGAACTTGAGGAGAGTGCTTTCATCATTAGCTGGCATAAATTGAACACATCTCAATAAGTGATGGCAAGAGATGATAAAAGGCTAATTATTAAGTTCCAACAATTCACCTGTATCACCCTCTAATTTAACAGAGAAAGACATGGGTAGAGAAAAAAATTACAGAATGATTTGGAATAAATACTCTTGTCTCAAAGGTAGTTTCTTACATTTATAAGCCCTGTGGTTGTAAATATGATTCAACTACAAAGAATGAGTTGATGATATCTCCCTGACCTGACTTCTTTAACTTCTCCACAGCTAGACTAAAAAAACTGAATGTGCAATAATCACTTAGCAGGAACCAAAAAAAAAACCTTAAAATCCCAACTTTGGGAAAATAGAATTATTTATTACCTAACATAAATCTTCCCTCTTCTTCTTGCTAGTGAAGTACCATTTGGTTGAGCAATGACATACTTAACATCTGGTGGTGAATTAGGATTGTTTCATTCTATTTTGATTATTCTATTTCCCTTTTTCTTATTCTCCCTTACAGCTAGGTTGGTCATATGATCTAAATCTGGGCAATAAGATTTTAAAGAGCAACTTGAAGGGTTGGAGGGTCTCTAGGAAAACTTTAACTTCTCTAAATTGAATATAGAGATGATAATGGATACTTGAGCTGTGTCAGCCGTCTTACAATCTTGAAAGAAACGAAAGGAAAATTAAAGAAATATTTTCAGTTCTTTAGACCAAAGTTAGCAGCTGCCTATCTGTAAATCATCTTGTGAAAAAGAAAAATAAGCCCCTATTTTCTTTTTTTTTTTTTTTAGATTTATTTATTTATTCATACAGAACTGGGGTACAGGCCAGAGGCTCAGGGGCGGTGAGAGGTTTCACCAGAGACAGAGTGGGGAGCAGAACAGGCAGATCGACGAAGTACACTGCTGAGGGAAGCAGCGGGCGGGTCAGGAGAGGTCTGGCTCGCCATGTGGTCTCCTCCGGGGCAGGCGGCAGGCGGGAATCGAACTCGTGCGGAAGTGGCCTCAGATTCTCAGTGCTGTGCTTTTAACCCGCTGCGCCACCAGGGAGGGCCAAAGCCCCTATTTTCTAAGACATGGTAGCTATTTTTTATTCTGTTTGTTGTATTTTGGCTACTAAACGTGTTACCAATACCACTTCTGTATAAAAAGAAGATAATTTCAATGCTAACCATAGTGATGGTAGTCTTTTATGCTGCATAGACCAATTTATCTTCTCATCAATGCAAATGTGTGTATTTCAGAAGAGAATCTTAGCTTTTTCAAAAATGTTACTTTCTCATTCAATTTAATGAAGAATATGGAGTTTTCTCTAAAGGATTTAGAAATGGATCTTCCACACATTCAGTAATTCCACTCCTCAGTTTTTAACTGGAGAATACAAAAAATAATAACTGGAAGGGAAACACACATCTCATGTTTATTACAGCACAATTTATAATACCCAGGCTATAGAAATGACCAAAGTTCTCAAAATCAACTGAGTAAATCAGGAAGATGTGGTGTGTTCATGTGTATGTGTATGATTGGTACTTGAATACCAAAAAAAGATAAACTCTTGCCATTTGCATCAACATAGATGGAGCAGGAGGGAATTATATTAAGCAAAATAAGTAAGAAGGAAAAAAATATATCAGTTTTATCACATATGTAGAATATAGAGAAACAAAACAAAGGGTCAGATAAAGCCAAAAAAGAAAAAAAAGAGCTTACCCTAGAAAGCTGATTATAGGACTGAGACTATCAGAAGAGAGAAAGGATAAGAATGAAGTGGCGATAGCACAATAGACTATAATGATAAACTATAGATGTTTTGATGATGGATGTGGTCTGGTAACAACACCTGAGGGAGAGAGGCTATACTTCCCAAAACACAAACAAATGTAAACCAATATCCCTCTTTTAAAAAAAGTTTGTTCTGAAAGTAGACTGCCACCTACCTCTGAAGAAAAATGAAAATGTGCTTTAGCTTTGAAATTAATCTCTTCCCTTTATTATCTCATTTCCTGCCATCCTTCACACATATACCCCTATTCATAATTTCAAAAATTGTAATTCCTTTACATACTTACAAATATGTGGTATGCAGAAGTTTTCTGGTATTATCCACAGTCTCTTAAGAAGCTAGGAATTTCTGAGAAGGTATTTGTAAATCATGTATCTGTTAAGGGATTAATATCCAAAATATATAGGGATTTCATGAATTCAACAACAAACAAGCAACCCACTGAAAGTATGGGCAGAGGAAATAAACAGAAAAATTTCCAGGGAAGATATACAAGTGGTCAATAGGTATATGAAAAGGAACTTTGCTGATCATCTGGGTAAGACAAATCTAAAACACAGCGAGATACATCTCTGTTAGCATGACTGTCATCTTAAAGAAATGAAAACACGTGAGGATGTGGAAGAAGGCTGCCATGGCACACTGTTGGTGAATGTAAATTGGTATAATCATTATAGGAAACAGTATGAAGACTGCTCAGAAAACTAAAAATAGAACTGTCATGTGATCCGACAATTTATTTTCATATTGTAACTTTACCATCATCAACCCATTAGAAGGTTTAAATTGTTCAAAGACACCGTGCTTTGCCATTGTGAGATGTAACCCATATAGAAATTGATCCAGCAATGCAAAAGTTCTATAGGATGATTGCTGTGTGCTACCTTGGAGTAAAAGAAATACTTTGGGCAAATTAGCAATTGGAATATCAGACAAAGGCTCAAGGAGTTTATAATCAAGAATATAAAGACAGATGGGAAATAAAGGTGGCATCGTCTATGAGTTGGACCCTAAGGAAACTCATTGTTTAAATTAAACTGTATAGTAGCATTTAGGTCAGTGTTCAACTCTTGGGAGTGTCTGACAGAGTATTAAATCTTATAAAACTTACGAACTGAAAGAGTGAATATTTTATCCTTTGAGGAACCCAAAACAGAGAGGGATTGCATAGTTGTTTGAGGTTAGGAAGAATTTAGTATGCAGTGGCTCACCATTTATTCAGCATCTTCTGTGTGCCCAGACCTTTAATGCAGAAATTTATCAACCCGGAAGTCAGGTACATGGACTTTGGAGTTAATCAGACATGGTTTACATTTCTGTGCTAATGGAGTTAGCAATAGGGGGCCCTAAGACCAGTGATTTACTTACATATAAAATACATGTGAATGAGCCTTTATGTCAGGGGTTTTGTGAGGATTAAATAAAATAATATGTAAATAATTGGCATAGTGCCTGCCACCATGTAGTTTCTAAATGCCAAAACTAAAATCGGAACCACCTGTGACAGGGTGAATAATGGTATCCTAAAGATGCCCCTGTCCTAATCTCAAAAACCTGTTAATGGCAAAAGGAACTTTGCAGATTTTCTCAAGTTAAGACTCCTGAGATTGGGAGATTATTATGGACTACCTGAATGGACCCATAGCAGTCCTTATAAGGATCCTTAAGAGAAGAAGACAAAGATCAGCGTGAGAGGAGGAGATGTGCCAGTGGAAGTAGAGGTCAAAGAAATGAAGCCAAAAATAAGGATACTCAGTCAACCTCTTGAGGTTGGAAAAGACAATGAACTAATTCTTTCCTACAGCCTCCAGAAGGAATGCAGCCCTGTCAACACCTTCATTTTAGCAGTGAGACCATTTTAAACAGCTGCCCTTCAGAACTGTGAATTAATAAATTTGCATTGCTGGAAGTTACTCCATTTGTGGTGTGTCGGAGACCAGCTCCAACTAACGAGGGTTTGGAGGCAAGACAGGCAGGACCCTAAGATGGGAAGGCGTCGGTGTGCGGAGATTCCAAGAGAGGAGAGGGGAGCGGACGCAAGGAAGACACAGGAGTCAGGGTTGGGTGCAAGTCTTCCTGCTCATCTTTTTGCAGGTCTTTATTTATACTGTTTAGCAAGATTTAGTTATAATAATGCCTCAGGTAAGCTAATAAGAAATCAGCATAAAAGTTTTAAAGGAAGAGGGGAACAATGCATCCTCTTCCTGCTACTTTATGGCATACTACACTATACATTTTTGTGATAGCTTTCGTGTAGATGGATGTTTAACTATGACTTTAAAGGATAGGGTCTGGGAAAGGATGAGCTGTTAGCAAAGGATTTAGGAGTCCTAGGGAAGAAATAAATTGTGTTAGCATAGTCGTCAGTGATAGCCTAAAGAGAAGCTAATGGCTAACTTAAGGTTAGCAGAGAGTAGTTAGTGTTTGTTTTAGAAAGAGGTTAAATAAGACTAGCAGAGAGTAGTTAGTGATTGTTTTAGGAAAAGAGTAAATTAAGAAGTCA
>NW_004567107.1:44752194-44781113 GCF_000260355.1 Condylura cristata
TATGCCCTGAGAGTTATCTAAGAATCGCTTTTTGTCAAAAAGATCAAAGAAGCTTTCCAGGAGTCTTGATGCTAGGGTTCTTATCTCTCCAGGAGCTTGCTTTTTGTCTTTAGTCAAAGGAATTTCCTGCCCAGGAGCAGCTCAGCTTGTACTTTGCCCAGGCCAGCTAGCCAATTTAGAGCTAAGGCAATCCAGTTACAAACTGATGTTGCAACAATATTTTTTTGATATTATGATTATACAAAAAAGGGAGGTCATAACATAAGTTAGCAGTGGAAATTCTGATTTTTGAGAGCTTTTCCTGAGCTACCCGGAATCTGTCCGACGATAGCCATTGCATAGCTTGTGTCAGTGGTGACTGTTAGACATAGGAACACCAATATGTGCTCCTTCCTCTACAACTTCTTCTGGTAACAGAATTAAATAAGAAAGAAATACAAAGTTTCTTTCCAAAGACAGTCAAGTGTTGGCTTTCCTCAATTCCTGTTCTCTTGACCTGTTTGCTGTTTCTCCTCCCATGGCCAGACAGTTTGGCAGGTCTGTTTATTCTTTCTGATTATTCCTTCAGAGGCCACTAATTTGAGAGTTATGTGAAAAAGAGAGAGCAAGGGGATAGGGATGAGAGAAGCACAGGAATGACTGATAAGGGATTTTTTGAGGAAAGGCAGATGCTCTATATGTGTGGGTAATGTCTTCCTAAGCTAGAAAATGTATGCCTCCCTTGAGTGGGTTGTGATTTTTCCCATCTTTTTCCAAACACTCCTCTCTATATCTCTGCTCTATTTTATCAGACACAAACCCAGAGCATTGGGAGGATAGAACATTAGGAGGATCTGGAAGATTCATCTGATGGAATCCTAGGTTTGAACTCCAGGTCCTCTGCAGTTTTGTTTTTTTTTTTTCTCCATTGTGTTCCTTACAAAAAGCCTTTATTAAGAAGTGGGTATTGTAGTGAACATGTGGGAATATCATATCTTCAACTTTTATTTAAAGATCTATACCTATTCTTTTCTTAATTTAAGAAATAAATATTTTGAGAACTTTGCATGGACCAAATACTCTGGTGAGGAATATGTTTGTTAGTGAGCAGATGAGATAAAGTGACTTTGCTTATGCACTTATGCCATTGGAGGAGCTTTTGAAATGCATATTGAAAGAATTATAAATTATGCCAAATATTACAAAGGAGATGAACTAATGGCTCAGATATATGGGAGTGGGGCGAAGAGAGAAAGTTCCTTCAGGTAGGTCCATTCAGAAAAGACCTCGGACATATAAGATGAGGAGGAGGAGCCATGTGTAGGATGAGGTTGTTTAGAGCAGTCCAGCAAAGTTAGAGCATGTGCAAAGGCTGTTGGGTAGACATAAGATGAAGGAATGTAACTAATTGTAGTCCTAATATAGTGAGTAATAGCATGTAGTGAGTAATGTTTGGAGCCACAGTAAGGGTTAACTTATGGAGGGCCTTGTAGGCAATATAAGGCAATTATATTTTTTGTGCAGTGGAAAACTGTTCAAAATTTTAATCAGGTAGTGGCATAAGCTTATGTATGGTTAAGTCAGCCATGTGGTTATTTTGAGGATGAATTTGGGATGAACAAACTGGAAATGGTAAAATCATTTTCTAGGTTTTATATTATCCCAGGTGAGAGCTGATGAAGTAAAATATATTTTGAAATGTAATAGAAGGAATTTATCAATAAATTAATATTTGTGGGACTCCTAGTTAGAGTATCTGGGTAGATGGGGTACCATTGTAATTGAGATAGAAAAGATAAGAGGTGGGGAAAACTAATTTTGACAAAAGAATTGGGAGTTACTTTTGTGTATTTCAGTGTTGCATATCTGGGAGCTGTCAAATTGGAAGTTCAGTATGTATGCAAACCTGAAGTTCAAGAGACAGCTCTGGGCCAGAGATATAAATGTGGAAGTCATTAGCATATTTATGTGCTTAAAGCCATAGGATTTACGATGTACCTGTAGAATATGTGTAGAGCAAGAAGACAGTTCAAGGTGAAGTGCAAAGAATTGCCACATTGAGATGTCAGAAAGAGAAGGAACAGGAGCCTTGGGAACAGAAAATGAGAGGACAATGAGGAAGGCAGTTGGGTGTCTGGCACATACTGCAGTCCAGGGAGTAAAGCAGAGCAGGAGGGAAAAAACCAGGTCAAGTGATGATCAGGGTCCCAGAGTAGTAAAAGCAGTCTTTTGGATTGGCCAATATGAAACTCCTAATAACTTTGACAAGATGGAGGTATGTCAAAGTCACAAAGTAGATTGAATTAAGGGCTAAAGCTAATGTGGGGAAGTGCAGGCAACACTGCAGATGGGTATTTCAAGAAATTGGGCTACGATGGGGTCAGGTAAATGGGGGTGAAGCTGACAGGTAATTTATGGACAGTTGAACAGTCGTGTGTGCATGTGTGTATATGTAGATGGGAGAAGCTAAAATGTACTTGTGTATTGAAATAAAAAGCAAGCTGCTGGATAGAGATTATTGATGCAAAAAGTGAATAACTAGAAGAACAAAGTTATTGAGGAGACAAGAAATGATATGAACTTGACCTTCACTAGTGAAATAGTAAGCAGACAGGAAAAGGGGTGTAAATTTCAATGGTAGAAAGATGACATTATTTCTTCCTGATGCTACTGTTCTTTAATGGATTATGAAAGTCCCCAGCTGAATATGAAGGGCTGGTCGAAGGCTTGGAAATAAAAAAAGCATGAATTCTTATCCCAGGGAGCCTACATTGAGCATACCAAATAATCATAAAATTGCAGGGAGTATTAAAAGCAAATTTCTGGTCCAAAAGAATGCATTTCAAATGAAATTGACTTTGCCTCAGTGATGTGCATTTAGTCACATGCTTTTGTGGGGTGCAGGATCCCAGAAGGAGGAAAATTAAGTTTATCCTAAGTGGCAGGTTTGTCAGAAAAGTACAGACGAGGAGGAGAAGGGAAAGACAGTTGAAGGTTAAAGGTGGTGACTGAAATGCTGGACCATGGAATCTGTGCTGAGTCGACAAATTGTAATGACCCACTGTGGGCAGTCAGTGTTCTGGAAGCCTAAGTATGCTGAGCGCTTGTTGCACTGCAAGTACATGATCAAGGCTGGTGACAAGGGAGAGGAGAATTTAAAATTGAGATTTTAGAGACATGGCAGTTTGGGAGAAAAAAAAAGTAAGTCATGATGAGAAAATGAGTGGTTGAATTACAATGAAGAGGACATTGTTAGAAATGAAGGGTTCAGTGAAATCAGGAGGTAAATGATTTGTTCACCATAGGGTAAAATCTAGAGAATGTTATCAAGAGGATAATTTTGTCTCTTTTTTCTCAGGAAAATTTTGATACTATGTTAACAAAGTAAAGAACAATCACAATAGCCAATGTTGGCTTTGTACATCCAAATACCCTTCTGTGGGGAGGGCATCTGGCCAAAAAGCAGACCTGCCTGATTCCCTCATGGAGAGTATATATAAGATGGTTAGAAGCTTGAATTAGCTAATGTGATTAGAAGTTTGAATTAGCTTTCTAGCTTTCCCTATGACTGACTTCATACTTACCAAGAAAACCTTCTAGCTGTAGTGAGGCTTCCTGTGGACTTTACCAACAGAGAGAAGGGAGTGGGGCAGGGATACTAAGCTCCCAAAGGAAACTGAGAATTTTTCTTAGTCAAATATGTCCTGTAAGCTGGTCTATATGAGCCAACCTGGTCAACTCAGGGATGCAGAGAAGTTCAGAACAGAATTACAATCTGAAATATGGTGACTATCAATTTTATATATGGTTCTTTTGAAAAACTCTTGACCGCATGCAGCATTTTCCTTTAAATTTCAGTAGGGCTTCTATTATTTACCTATGTTACAAAGGCAAGAGAGGACCATTTACTCAGGTTCTCAGAAAACTGATTTCTCTCCTAGACATTTAAACAGGACTGTCTTCAGTTATGAGCATTAATAGTCTCATAAAAGCATCACTTTACCCTCTTCAATATGCCCACTCTATAATGGTGAAATTTCTGCTGTTTAATTTGAGTATACAAATAATAGGAAGAAAGAAGGAAGATTTGAGATTAGGCTGCACATTAAAACCTTTTGGCAGTGTTGCAGTTTACAGCTACATTTCCCTTGGAAATTTCAAATATCTAGCTATTGTGTTCATAATTGCTGGAATAGAGGAGGGATGACAAAGTTAGTGAACTGTTAGAATAAACAGTATTTTCTTAAAGCTGCCAAGTTTTACTTAAGTTGTAATTATTACATATAACATAGTACCCCAGACCCCACCCCACCCTATGCAGCCCTCAGAGTAGGCTTAATGACCCTCTGGCTCACTTCTTTGCTTCTTTCCCTCTTCCTTCTTACTATCTTTAGTGGTAGGACTGACCGCCCCACTGTTCCCACCATTTAAAGGTATTTGGCGCATTCAAGAAAATGTTACCTTGCTGTATTTTGAACAGAGCAAATAATGTCTATCTAAAGAAAGACTACAGGTTTCTTTCCTAGATGTGATTATTTTAATACTCCTTTCTATGACTTCTTTTAACAAATAATTATGATAATCAGTTTTAATAAAATGTCTTAATGTATTTTCTTTTAAAAAAGGCAAAAAAAATGACTATAGGTTCTAGAAAAGCCACAAGATAATTTCTCCATTATAGTACCTGGCGGGAGAGGGAATGAAAAATTTTGTTATGTTTCCTTGCAAAACAGAACTCAGCAGAAACATAGGACATGTATATTTATTACAAAAGCATTTTTTGAACATATTATATGAAAAAAGGCACTGCCTTGTATTTTGGCCATTCAGCAGGGCACAAAACAAATTTTGGAAATCCTGCCCTCATAGGAACTTACATTCTGGAGGATGATGGCACCTGACTTTTTACCCCACTCCCTCAATGAATAAGTCTCCATTGTCTTCCAGAACTTTCCCAAATTGTGAAAACCACAAGACTTGAGACTTTTTGCTTCTTGAGCCAAATGAGATCAGATCAAGGCAGTGTGCAAGCAACCAAAAAGCAACCACCAAACTTGATTGACTCCTTCCCTCAGTGGTGATAACATTGTTCTCTGTTCTATTCAACCTTCCATTTCATTTAGTGAGAAAACACATATTCTTTATCTTTTGTTGGTAGATAAACTCTAAAACACACATAAACATTGTTCCTCTGTCTCTTTCTTCTTCTGTGCCTGTCTCTCTCTCTCACACACACACATACTCTGCTCTAAGCCAGATGTTTCACTTCATCTGAGATGCTATTGGTAAGCACAGTCTGCTTTTCTCTATTATCAGTCATCTTATATTACTTTTTGAAGTAAAATCAGAAAGTTCCCCAAGTAATTTTCCTGGTTACTGAAAATTCCTTCACTGCATGTTCACACCAGGATTCTCAAGCTGCCAGAGCTGCTATGGAGTAACACAGGACTGTCTTTCTCCTGTTATCTCTGTTCACGTGCAGAAGGAATCACACTAGCCACACTATATCCACACTTGTCTCCTTGGCATTGTTTATAGATTCTGTGTCAACACTCAAAATTCTCTTTGATAACAAAGAGGGTAATTAGTCTATAATTAGAAGTTAATCACAAATCTATGAAAGAAATTTCAGAATATTGACAAAGGCTTTTTTAAAGTGACATTTCTATGCATAGTTAATTAATTGCTAATCTAAAATTGGGTCACTTAAAATGTATTTTTTTGATCTCTGGTCATTTCTTATCTATAAACAGTCTTTAAAAAATTAAGATTATATGTCTAGGTAACCCCCAAGCAGCTGAACTATACTGTTCTGGAGGAAAAAACAAAAACATGCAGGAAACAAATAACCATGGTGTAACTGATGCACCACTGGAATGTGCTTTGAGATAGGACATACTCACTGTCCCTTAGAGGACCAAACCCCCACCCCCAATTCCTTAGGAATAGGAGCAGCTCAAATTCCACTGTATGAATGTGAATTATGATATATAATATATGAGATTTATAATGAGAAAAAAGACAGGAAGTAGGCCAGATTCTTTTTCTGCAGTATATTTATATAAATAAATACTATCCATAATACATGTACCTGTGAGACTATACTAAGGCTTGATATATATAAATCCAATGGCATTTTAATGGGAAAGAATGAGAGGATTGCTATAGAATTACACTGGTATGATATTCACTAATACCACATGCATTTGTTACAGTTTATATTGTTACCATTACTGGCTTAACAGGGGTGTACACACCTCCAATAATCTGCTGAGCAGTTTTCATAGGTACTTTCCATAAAATGTAAATAAAATGTGAAATGCTTCCTGGGACACCTACAGGAGAGAAAGATAATGTATTAGGATCATAAATTAAGCTTGAAGCAATTTTCATTTCTTGCATTATGTTCTAGTTCTGATTACATGGCCATGGGCAAATATGTCAGAGGAGCTTATCCCATATCCTGAGTTGACTCCAGTTGTGTAGGTATAAGTATTAAAGTATAAGACTCTTGTCAGAGGAGCTTTTTCCATAGCCTGAGTTGATGAGGAAGGGTCATATTAGAGTTAGAGTGTGGGTACGAGTCTCTAATTCAGACCTGCTGCCACTCCCATTACAGGGGAAAGCCAATGGGCACTGTATTATGGTTCTCATGATATTAAACAGAAGGACTGAGGAGTGATTTATCCTCATCCCACCCAGCTAATGCTCCAGGGTGGTAATTGAATGTTGGAGATTATTTTCTGCAGTTCTGCCCCTGCATGGGATACCCCCATGGGAAAGATAAGTTGTTTTCTTGGCTTTAACATACCCCGGAAACCAGGTTTGATACTGTAATTTACCATTTTAAATATGAGGAAGCCGAGTATTAGAATCATTTAGTAATCTGCAATAGCAAGTAAATGGCAAAGTTGAGAATCCATCCACTTGTTAACCGTTGCATTAGGTTTCTTCCTGTATTCTTGAAATTATGACCTAGACCAGCAGTTTCTGGCCTGACTATAATCAAAAACACCAGGAGATTTATTGAAAATATAGATTCCTAAACATTCTAGAGTAGAAAACTGGAATGTGATGTTTTTAAGTTTCTCCAGGTGATTCTGATGAAGACTCAAGTTTAAGAACTGCTGATCTTGACCAGTGTATCACACCAGGAACTCAAACAGAAATGTGTTCCTTGTTTTTTTTTTTTGAGTGTGTTTGTTGAATGCCATTCTAGGTGTTTGGGATAAAATAGAAAAACATTTTCATGAAATGTGTATGCTAGTGGTAGGAGCCATCCAGGGAAATAATATAAATCCCTTCCTCCATCCCTCCCTCTTCCTCCTCCATCCTCCATCCTACCAAGAAGTAATAAATGTATAGAAACACAGGGCTGAAATCTGTAGAAGATATTAACAGTATTATTGTAGTTAGGTGAGCAAGACTATGGAAAAACGGTAATAGCTGAATCTGGAGAGGGGGCAGGAATGTCCTCTCTGATGGAAGAGTCTGCAGATTCCTAGGCAGCTCCCAAATGCATTGCTTAACAAAAGCCACTTTGGGAAGGGAAACAAGGATGGATCAATCAATCAGGTGACAGCTATGAACTCCATGGAGCTGATTGGCACTAAGTGATCCAAACAGCCACAGGATTGAAAAATGGCCCAATCAGATTTGTGGGTGGGGCACCCTGAAAGAAGATATAAGATAGGGTTGGAGGGAGCTGAGGGAGAGGTGACTCTAGTCTCTGAAGGAAGAAAGTAGATGGCACTAGCCTCTGAAGGAAGAAGAAAGAAGGGAAAGTCTCCATTCATGGCCTCTGAAGGAGAAGCATCCAGCAACTGACTTCTGAGGAGGGAAGAGAAGCCAAAGACCTCTGTTGGAGACTGGACCTCCTATCCTTATTGCCTGAAAGGATCATCAAAGGCTATTTGTTGTTGGTATAGCCCAACAACTCACAAAGAGTTGTTAACACTTGGTTAGAGAACACCACACACTACTACTGCCAGATCCCATTGGTGAAATGGGCATCCTTGTTTATAGAACCTAGACTTACCAGGTTCATTTCTGCCTTTTGAGGCAGCAAGAAGGAATTGATTTAGCAGTATTATATGAAGAAGCACCTTTGAATCAAAGATAAAGTTCATTGCTCAACCAAAAATATGAGAGTGTATTATTAAACATCATGTGGTTCTAGGTAGTGCTGTGGATCCTAGAGGTTTCCACAGAACAGTGAGTGAACATCAAGAAAGAAGATCACAAATAGATTCAGGAAAGAAGGACTCTTCCTGCCTCACAGCAGGTCCAGTGCCCACACACACCCGGTCAGCATCTTCTTTCAGCTAGGACCTCCTAAGTGCAAGTTCAGTTTTCCCGTGATACTTCTTGGAAGGTGTCAGTACTGAGATTAATTTTTCTAATTTCTAGTCATTTTTTTCCAGACAGTCACATATTATAGAATAAAACATATTATGTGTTTTACCAAGTGTGATTCTTTAACTTATTGTAGGTTGAAAACAGGTTGATATATTATTTTAGTGCTTGCCACTCATGGTAAGTACATAAACAGTCCTCTGAGCCAAGCTCACAATTTAGAGAACAGATCAAGAAGTCACTAAAGAGGAAGAAACAGAAGATAGAGTTCATGGGCACAGATGTGCCTCCTTCTCATGTGATTTCTCCTGTTTTATGGAGAAGATTTTGTAGAGGAGTTTTACCAACTGTTGCTCCCAGGACTGTATGGGAATTTCAAAGTTAACCTAAGTAATGACAGTACTCTTTGCTTGCTTGAAGTGCAATGCTATGTATGGTCAGCCAAGGGGCTATGGACCTCTATGGGAAACTAGAAAGGGGGAAATGAAAAGAAAGTGTACATCTCTGTGTCTTCAGTCCTATTAAAGGAAAAAGACTCTGTCTAACAAGTACTTGTATCCAGTTAAGTTTTACCTCACTAGACTAGAAATAAGGGTGTCTGGCTAATCTCAAAAAGGCTTAAAATCATCAAACTCCCCTGACATTAGTCAACCTCTGATTCTATATAATCTCTTGTAGGATTTGGGCCTTCATGGAGAAAAGCAGTTGGACTAGATATTTTCAGATTTTAAAATGTTCTACTTTTTTTAAAAAAAATGTTTAATTCAAAATTTCCAACATGAATCTATCACTTGTTATTTGGCTCACATGAGTCAGTTCAAGAAGTCTGAAAAAGTTTAACTGATAAAATGAAAGTTTAACTGATAAAATGGAGAATGAACTTTTTGAAGACAAATGGCTTGTCTCTTAACATCTTTCTTTCAAACTTCCCCTAGATAAGGGTTAACTTATTGGATATATGCAATTTTAGACTCAAATTATATATAATAATAATAAATATATGAATATGCAATGAGTAAATAAATATATGAATATGCACTGAGAGAATCACAAGTTCCTAAATTTTCTTCGAGTTCTGCCTAACTACTTTAGGTGGGAACAAAATGTCCAGTACATGGAGGTAACAATGAGCTTCCCTAGAGAGATTGAAAATACATCTTGGATGTTCATTGATAAAATTGACACTTGATGAATAAGGCCAAAGTTATACAGGAAATTATCTTAAAGATGTTGCGTGAGCTCCAGGATGGAGAGCATATTCTTATTGTTAAAATTAACCCATCTGGGCCCTCCCTGGTGGTGCAGCGGGTTAAAGCCCTGCACTGAGAAGCTAAAGCCACTTCCACATGAGTTCGAATCCTGCCTGCCCCGGAGGAGACCACATGGCGTGGCAGACCTCTCCTGACCCACCCGCTGCTCCCCTCAGCAGTGTACTTCGTCAATCTGCCTGTTCTGTTCCCCACTCTGTCTCTGGTGAAGCCTCTCACTGCCCCTGAGCCTCTGGCCTGTACCCCAGTTCTGTATGTACAAATAAATAAATCTTAAAAAAAAAAATTAACCCATCTGAACCATGAATGATTCAAAGCAAAGGAGACTGTTTAGCCACAACTGTCACCAACAGTGTTACCCAGGAAGAAGGAGGAGTGTCTCAGTAACTGTACATCTAGTTTGATAGTATCTTGAGATGAAACCAAATTTCCACATGGCATTCTACCTTTGCCTTCATCTTAAAGTAGAGATTGAGTTTCAACTTTATAATGCTGTTATAAAGTTTAAATGAGATTTTATAGTAAAATGAGAATGATCTCAATAAAGTTTCACTTTTGAAGTCCATATTTACCTACTTTGGTTTCATATGACATGGTTTTTGCCATTGTGTTGTACACCTTTCTATTACTAATATTTGTCTTGAAAACAATTCACTTCTTTTAATAGATTTATTGAATAGCTATAAATGAACATTTTTACAATTGGTATAAACCTAGTATTGCTTTTATAATTAGATTACTATGAATTATTTATTAAATATTACTATTTTAATTAATTAACTGGGTTTTTTTTTTTTGCCTCCTATTCAACTGATGCTCATTTTCACATGGTTGGAATAAAAAAAAATTAAAACCTTCTTTGCTAATAAAGATGTGGTTCAGCCAGGTCAATATCACCTGGAAGTTAGTTAGAAATACAAAACTTCAACCCCATCCTAGACCTACTTAATCAGTATATAAGAACATAGGCACATAATTCATAAACACTGTTCAAAAATAACTACATTCTGCTCCTAGAACTACCCTCTCGCCCATACTAACTCCTCCAAATATTAACACAATTTCTGTCTCCCTTATTCCTGCATATATGTCTCTCCTTCTTTATATGAGCTGAAATACTGGGTTCATACCTTAAATAGGGATGACTTAAATCATAATCTGCATTATGTACGCACACCATCCTAACCATGGATTTTGCCAACCACAGCTGTTCTGCATAACACAAGTAACGTGCACATTTCGAGAAAACAAGGCTGAAGTGCCTTGCTTTATTGCTCCTGTCACCATGCCTCTAGTCATTTTTAGAATATTAGTGTCCATAAATAATAAATATATAAGTGCCAAGGGTTAGTTCTGTTCCAGAAAAAAACTTCTCAAGGTTTTTTTCAATTAATAAACTTAAACTTATTCCTTTATCATGATTCTAAACTCATAAGAAACTTCAGATGGTAACTTGGTTGGAAATAATATCCTAGTCATGCAAGTTGCAAGAATATATAGCCTTATAGACTAACAAAATTGACATACAGGTTCATGTATTAATTTGTAGAAACCTGATTAACATTCATATCGACTAATAGATTTAGATGTAAGTGATGGGTGGTTGTTACTGGTTGTTGGTGATGAATGTGCCGCACATATCTAGGGGTCTAGTTTGAGCTTATTCACATAGTAGTGATTTTAGGACTTCCAGAATCATTAAGATATCAAAATATCCTATCCTTATTGCCATATTACTTTTTTTGAGCCCACAGGTTTCAACTTTCACTGTGGACCATGATCGGTAAACCTGGAAAATCCTATCCAGTGAAACCTGCTCTAACCATATTGGCAGCTAACCTTTCCTAGTGTCACACTGGCCACAATTGTGCTTTACTTACAAATATGAACACCAAGTTGAGTTGATTCTAAGATACACCTCATTTTTAAATGAGGTCATGAAGAAGTGTTAAACTTCTCAAACTTTCTATGCATGTACAACTTTAAGGTCTTTTTAGGCTTCAGCTTCCCAAGGGGGCAATCAGACCACCTAAATTACCAAAGTGGACTCTTCCTAATGATGCCACTTACATAATGGTCTTCACTGATTCTTGACTCCTAAATAAACTTCCTCTGTTGGGTAACAAATTTAGCTTTGAAAGATCTGAGAAATCCAACTGGGCTGCTTTTATGGTAAAGACACTCAAGAATGTAAGTTATAGTAGAAAAAGAATTTGAGGTCAGAATTAGAGAACAGAGAGAACTGGGGAAAGGACTCTTTAGATCAACCAACCTAATGTCTTGTGAAACTGAGGTCCAGAGAGATGAGAACATTGTCAAGATAACCAAGCTAGTAATTAAGTAGCATAGATAGAATTGCAGTCAGGTCTGATGACAGCACTTTCACTATAGTGAATGCTTCATCACAGAGTGCTTTGGACTGATAACTATTTTTTTTAAAAGCAGGGGTGATAGGAAAGAAAACAAGAAAGAAAAAAGAGGTTATAATCTTTGAATTTGCCCCCACCCCGAAAAAAAGGATGTTGTTCTCATCCGATAGACAATTTATTATTCCACAATGTTTTGTATTCTTTTTCCTTAAGTGCATCGAGGTTCAGCTGAAGGCTTTGGGACTTTCTACCATACTATGGAACCATAACTATGGAACTATTTGCTTATTGCTATTCTTCATTTCTTTTCCATTTATCAAATAGTTCCACTGTGTATTAGCTGCTTTGAGACATATTGAACTTATCAACCTTCAACTTTAATTGAAACCAACCTTTTACCAAGTATGCCTGCACCATTCCATTGTTCTTTGTGACCTATTGATAGTCATTTGGTTTCTGTATTTCCTAACCCATAGCACCTCTGCCCCTGTACCTGGCAGAGAGTGAGTGGTGACTTGGAAGAAAGCAGGAAAACACATGAGAAACAACCGTTTATTTGCACATCACAATTGAATTTTCTTTAGGATTGATGTGTTGTATAGGAATACAGTTTAATCTTCCTGCTAATTTTTTATAAAATGACCAAAAA
Source organism: Condylura cristata (assembly GCF_000260355.1). Lineage (NCBI taxonomy): Eukaryota > Metazoa > Chordata > Mammalia > Eulipotyphla > Talpidae > Condylura > Condylura cristata. Next base: position 44,764,815 of record NW_004567107.1, read on the forward strand.
TCAGTAATTTTCCAAAATGGAGGTTAGTATAGATTGTTGAAACCCAAAACCCAGTTTCCACTGGGCACAGACTAACTTAAATTCATTTCCATGTAAGGCATTAGACAGGCAAAAGGGTAAAAATTAAATGCTCTAAAGGAATTGAAAATTTCCTCCTTCTAGGGGTTTTACTGCTTTGAGTTCTGTTTCTAAATGTTACAGTCTTCAGTGTAACTCAGGAGTTCCCAGTCCTATTATATTTAGCTTTTCCAACCTCAAATGACTCCCATTAGAATTCTGTGGCCCAAATGAAGTAGATGAAGCCAACCCCCCAAATGGTTCTTATTTTATAAAACTCTTAATTTATATTCCATCAGACAATAATAAATGACTTAACTTTTTCCAAAATGACAGAGTCCTTTTTAGGCTTGAGGGAAAAATATGTAATCACTGTGCTATCTCCCATAAAGACACATCAAAATCTCAGTGGTTAGTGTTGCCTAATAAATATGTGTAGAGTTACATCAGGAATATTGGTTGTGGAGTCATTCTGGTCATGAGTTCTCAAGAGAGATCATGTTGCACTGGAAACAATTTAGAGAATGCCAAAGGGAAATGACTAAGAAGTAAAATCAAGAGAGAATATTAAAATGAAATAAATAAGCCAATTTTCTCTATTGGTGCATATACCTGAAGCTTCATATACCTGATACCTGACATCTCTATACCTCAAGTATAGAGAGCACAAAACTTCATTGATAAAATTCCATGTGTCTATTCAGTGTAAGCTTTTATATTATCCAATGATGGAAATAAAGAGGTGTCTAGATATCTACATGTTCTTGGGTGATATTTTTGAGTTTTAATTTTTCTTGTCTATAAAATTGGAACATTGATATTATACACTTTGATCTACCCACTAGGCTATGTTACCCATAATTTAATAGCTTAAAACTATTTGTTATTTGAGAGTTTACAGTTGGATTGAGTTCAATAAACTAAAACTAATTTTTTTTGTTGTTGTTGGATCAGCTAAACAGTTTTCTGCTGGGCTCAAATAAACAGTTTTTCTGGGTTCATAAATGTGGTTGTATTCAGCTGCCAGCTGGCTGAGGGCTAGTTAATCTAAAATGGTCACATATCTGGTTATTTGTGCTGACAATAGGTAGATAGTGGCTGTTGAACAAAGTCATGATGATAATTGTATCACATCTATCTAGGGGATAGTTTGGGCTTGTTTACATAGTGGTAATCTCAAGGGCTCCAGGAGCAACAAGATATGGAACGCTCCAATGTTTAATGCTTTATGTTCCTATATATGTCATGTTATTGTTCTGCTAACCAATACAATTCATGTTGTGCCATTGGCCAACCCAAAGTCCATGTGAGAGTTGACTACCCAAGGGCATGGATGCAGAGAGACAAGAAGAAATTACAACAACCATGATATACCATCATGAAGTAGGCAGGCAGAGTAAGTAATACAATGTTCTCACTATGTTTGCCATATTTTCTGACATATTCAATAAATAGGAATGATTATGCATAAATCAATGCCACTGGAGCATATCAAATTGTCCTTTATATTTGAAAAAATGTTTAATGAGAAGTAGGAGATATGTATTCTAGTCAGCTTTGGTAATATGTGACCTTAGGTACAAAATTAAAACTTGAGGTTTAAGGCTGGTTTAGCCACAACAATTCAAAAAAGGACATTTTCTTGTTAATTAATATTTCATTAATGAATCTTCTATCTTTCCTTCTTACCTTAATATCACATTCCATTTGACTACACTGTTACTTAATATGTATCCTTTGCCCAAGTCTCACCACTGCCACCGTCACACACATGACTTACTGAAGAACCTCCAGCTCCATGTCAGATATTCTGGCTACTTTTTTTTTCTTAATCTGTGACTATATATTTTTAGTATGCTTCTGTAAAGTGTAACTAAACTAAGTAGCCAAATGAAATGTCTTAAGCACTGAATAATTGTTAATTCATAAGCCAACTCTGGAGGAAGTGATTCCTGAGTTGATCAGCTGATCCAGAAACTTAACAAATATATTTTCAATGCTCAGAGATGTCTTCCCTGAGATTCTCTTTGGTTTCCTCTCACCAGTATTGCCAGTATTGCAAGGTGACAGCTGTCATTTTCCAACCTCCTTCCTCTCAGAAGAAAAGATCTAATGGCAAGAGAAAGGGGCGTTTCCCATTCCTCACTTCTGTTTCCTTTGTTCCTTATTCCCTCTTATTTATCAGAGAGGTGGATTTCTCTCAGAACCTCTTTATTTATTTTTCATTGACTAGACAGTGATCACATGGTTACCTTCAAACTAGTCAGAGCAAAAGAGGCTTTGTCTGTTGCTATCGCAGTGAAATTAAATTTATTATGGTTTATTTCCTAGAATTAGAAAAGGGTGTCTGTTCCCTGGATATTGCTGCAGAATATTGTTGAAGATAGCTGTTTTATAGAAGTCTAGTCATAACTCTCAGAAAGATAATATGAACAAATATGAAAATTTTATTTAACTCATTAAGGAGTGAATGAGAGAAACAGTTGCAACAAATTTAAGTGTGAATACAAAAAAAAAGAAATTAAATATCACACACACACATACAAAAGCAAAACAAAAATATAAGATCATCATGATTTCAGAAATTAATTGATTTAATTAATAAATAACTACTTCTAGAATAAAGGAAGAAGTCAGTTGACTCTCTCTGAAACATAATTTATTTGAATAGCTATAAAGAAGAAACATTTGTTTACTACCAATTTACCAATTTTCAACAAGTTAACTCTATCTCAGCAGCATCACAGCTCAAATACAACTGAAGGTACAGCTAACAAAATCAGATACCCTGGAAGAGTGAACTCTAAACATATGCATTTGAAGCATCATATAGTCCTTTGGTCCATTAAAAATCTTTCAGTTTATCTGTAGAATATTTAAAAAATCAGATTTTCTTGGAAAGAAGAAGAGGGCAATGGCTGTTGGATAGACCACCAATATGTCTGCCAGTTCACATTGCTGGGAATTAGGAATAAATAAATAAATAAATTTATTTATTTATTTATTTAAAGATTTAGTTATTTATGTATACAAAACTGGGATACAAGCCAGAGGTGCAGAGGCGGTGAGAGGATTCACCAGAGACAGAGTGGGGAGAAGAACAGGCAGACTGCCAAAGTACACTGCTGAGGGGAGCAGCGGGCAGGTCAGGAGACGTCTGCCACACCATGTGGATCACCTCCGGGGCAGGGATCAAACTCATACTGAAGTGGCTTTAGCTTTTTGGTGCTGTGCTTTAACCTGCTGTGCCACCAGGAAGGGCCCAGAATAACTACATTTTAATTTGTAATGACACTTTCATGCCTCTTTACAATTGCTTTGGAGACCAATGGTAAATGAGGTGATATTCGTTGTGACATAGAAATGATGGTTTCTACTAAGTCTATGTCTGAGCCTGCGTAGATGAACCAGCAACTTGGAATCTTCCTGTCTGAGGAGATGCTAAAATTGCACATTAGGAATTGTAGCCAGAGGCACTTTTGTCATGGAAGGTGGACCATGAATGATTCCCTTTTGGAAGTTGCAGAATTTAATTTTCCCAATGTGTATGACCATACTCTGTTCTCATTCTACATTCGTCATTGGTTCTTTCTGTGTTTAATGTAAATTGGCTTCCAAGGGAATTATACCAGGGATCAAATACTATTCATTTTAGTTTGTTGACAGGCAATTTTTCTGTAGTACCCTGCTGACAATTTGATAGTGAGAAGGGGTGGTGTGAAAATGTGATATCTGGTATCTTTGCAGCTTTGTCCCCAATCTGGTATGTAAGGCTATTTTTTATTCTTATGTCTTATGCCACTTAGGTTACTATTTTTTTGTATCTTAATTAGTTTCCAAATTAATAAACAAAATTTTTACTTATTTAAATTCCAAACTATGTAGTATGCTTGCTGGCCCTGTTAATGGCTTAGCTAGCATGTTGTTGGAAAGAAATCTAGTCAGACTTTTCCTAAGTGATGCACTTCACAAACATGAATTTCACATGTATTTTGATTTTTTTTGTGAGTAAACTGCTACTTTCAAAAGAATTGCTTACATTAAATGCAAACATTACAGGTAATGGAATGAATTTTTTCATATTGCTATATTGTAACCACATCATGCACATTGACCATTTTCATTTCCAAAGCAAAATCCAATTCTACCTTTGAAAACAGGATTTCTCTAGGCCAGTGATTCTCAAACTTTAGCCAGTCTTGTTAAAACACAGATTTCTGGGCCCTATACCAGAGTGTCTGATTCAGTAGCTCTAATTTTTTTTTTCCTAAAGACTTATTTTTTCTCACAGAACTGGGGTACAGGCCCAAGGTGCAGGGTCAGTGAGAAGTGATAGGATTTACCAGAGAGAGAGTGGGGAACAGAACAGGCAGCTTGATGAAATACACTGCTGAGGGGAGCAGTGGGTGAGACAAGAGAGGTCTGCTGTGCATGTGGATCACCTCCAGGGCTGGGGATCAAACTGACACTGAAGCGGCTGCAGCTAGCTTGCAGTGCTGAGTCCTAACCTGTTGTACTACCAGGGAGGGCCTGATTAGTAGTTCTGAAGGGATAAGAATTGGCATTTCTAACAAGTTCCCGGAAGAGTAAGACCAACAAACCCATAAAGCTGAATATTATTCTTAGTATGTACTAGCGGTGTCTCTTTGTACTTGCCTACCATCCTCTTTATAAATCTCATCTGTAAACAAAGATCATGGCTGTCTTGATTGCTAAAGTGCCTTTCAAGCCTAATTGTCATAAATATAATCCTATCCAGAGATCTAAAGAGTGTCACAGGTCCATTTGCTGGTATGGAAATCTAGAGTTAAGGAAACTAGCAGGAGGGTGACAATTCCAACCCCAGAGCTGCTCTTCTGCTAGCCCTGATTGTCAGAGAATAGAGAGAAGAACTGAACAGTTTCATTGGATTCCAGACTTTATGACTCAGGTAAAATTAATCAGATTAGCAGGTTGTTAACTTTGTTTCTTGATATAGCTCTCAGTGGATTACTAATAACCCCCCAACAGAATGATACCTTATCCTCTGTACCCACTCACACCCTCACACACCTGTAGTTTCAGTGTGATTTCAGCACCAAAGTTCATCAACTGAAGGGGACGTGCCATCTTCACTTTTCAGTGGAGACTCTGGGAGCTGTTCTAGGAAGTGTTCTGGATAACTGACAAGCCAAGCATTGGAAAAAGTCATGCAACAAATGCAGAGCACTAAGGTTTCACCTCAGAACCTCAAAGCCTTGGGCAAACAAGACAATCAGACAAAGAAGCATAGATGTTTGAAAGTAAACCCACTGCAGAATCTTGCAGTCTTGTGCTGAGACCCTTGTTCTGACAAGAAGTTGCATACTTGTGACTATATAGAGAGAGCAAAACTTTTGGTCTGTTAAGTTCAGGATTGTGCTTGCCATCTTTGCTTCACCATTGAGTTTGTCTATTTACGTGATATGGAATAGGAGTGCTTCATAGATTGGCTAGCTGGAGAAATACATGCATAATCCTGCTTTAGGTGCCTGAAGTGCTGCTTTGCATGTATTAAGGGCTATTTTGTTTATTTCCTTTTTTTCCCCTCAAAAAACTCCCCAGAACCAAAACAGATGTTAAAAATGAATAAATAAATGACTTTTATAGGAAAACATAAGATTACATTGAAGGCTCAGAATCTCCATCATCTCAATAAGGAACTCTTGAAGAGACTAATGAACACATTATTCTATAGAAATGTATATGCAAACAGGATTTTTCTGTGTGGTTTATAAGACTAACATATCAATTTCTAAGCTTTCAGAGGGTTCCAAAGTTACTTTTCAATGAAAGCTAAATAAATGACTTCTCTGTGATCTATTGATCTTATGAGTCATACAAGTTTACTCGCCCTTGTTTTTCCATAGTGATGATGATAATGACAATAATAGCTAGCCATGATTGGATGCTAAGAGTCACTCCCTGAGTGAGCTCTTTTTATGTCACTTACAATTCATAGCTGTTAAGATGTAGTTACTATGCTATCCTTGGAAAGATTGGGTAACACTTAAAAGCATCTAGTGATGATGGGTAGAGGCAGAATTTGTGCCAATGAAGTCCTACCCAGTACTGCTTTTCTTATTACTGCACCATACCAGAAACATTGATGATAATGAGTCTTCAGAAAAACAGCTTGCAATAGAGCCTCCAAAAATGCTTATGCCCTAATACTGGAAATTGTAGTAAATTACCTTACATGGCAAAAGAGACTTATGGTTGTGATTAAATCAAGAATCATGAAATAGGGCAATTATCCTGGATCTTCTGCTCAGGATTAATTATCATGGGGGTCTCTGTAAGAGGCAGTGGTAGGGTCAGAATAAGAAGTCTGGGTGACAGAAGCAAGGATCAGACTGTGAGTAGAGGCACCATGGGCAATGAGAGGCAGGTGGCTGGACAAGTGGAAAAGGCAAGGGAACTAACCAGTTCTTCCTTAGAGCTTCCAGAAGAAATGCAGTCCTGCCAATCCACTTTGGTCTTTTGACCTACAGACCTGTGAGGAAATAGCTTATGTTGTTTGAGGCCACTAAGTGATAATTTGTTGCGTCTATACCACGCTGATAAACGGAAGTTGTGGAGCAGGCTGAACAATGAAGAATGCTGCTGAACAAGGGAGAGCCTGGCCTTTTTTTTTTTTTTTTAAGATTTATTTATTTGTGCATACAGAACTGGGGTACAGGCCAGAGATGCGGAGGGTGAGAGGATTCACCAGAGACAGAGCGGGGTACAGAACAGGCAGATCAACAAAGTACACTGCTGAGGGGAGCAGTGGGCGGGTCAGGAGAGGTCTGCCGCGCCATGTGGTCACCTCCGGGGCAGGCGGGAATCGAACTCATGTGGAAGTGGCTTTAGCTTCTCAGTGCTGTGCTCCAACCTGCTGAGCCACCAGGGAGGGCCGAGCCTGGCCTTTTTATTGATAGAATAATCATACAGTTGCAGTTACTTGGGGTATGAGGGAAAAGAGAAACAAGGTGAAACTGAAAAATGTGCTTTTGTCATCCAGGGCTTCAGAGGGGCAGAGGGACATGAGTCTGCTAGCCAGATTATTTTTATCTGCTTGATGACCAAGTACTGTCATCAAATTCATACCTCACACACCTGGTCATGGTTTCAGTCTTATCAACAAGGTATTCAGCTGATCAGCTTCTGGGGTCTCTTGTCATATATCAGTCAAAGGTATTCCCATTAATACTTTATGATGCATACCCTTCCCAGGGTGAGCAAGCTTTCTGCTCTTAATTGATTTGAAAGGCACCTCATAAGGTTGGGCTCCTGTAACTGATTGTTGTAGGAGTTTTATTATACAAGTTCTGATCTTGTATAGGAATGCAAAGCTGCAGGAAGCAAAAATGGTGGCTGAACATGCTGCTTAAGTCTAACAGATCACAGTAATTATTAGGGTTTTTTTTTTTTTTTGGTAATGTGTTAGAATAGCTACGGGAAACTGAGGCACAGCTGATATAAATGACAGTGGGCACTTGTTAGGAAGATGCTTATACAAGACCCCAAATCAGCTGTAACTGCTTTATATGCTTACTCCAGAAAGAAATGCCCTGAAGATTTTGAGGCTCCCCAGATTTGCCTGCTGCTTTATTTATCAGTACATAAATACATGCCATTTCAGAAAGTGGATGCCATTCCCTAGCATATTCACAGCAATCAAAATAGCAAACAGACTGAAAATTGCCATAATAGCACTTATTCTTGTCCTCACTTTGACTTATAAAATGACACACTCAAAAGACTTGTAAAAATCTTCACTTCTCTTTGCCCTTGCCTTCTTTTCAGATCTATCTTTTCTCTCTCCACAAAGAAATTAAACCTTTAGTAGGTTTCCCTTCACTGACATATTGTGATTATTTTTTCTCTCTTTAGAGCATATCTCTCCCTTTTGATTATTTTTAGAACTTGTTCAGTTAGAAACAAAAAGAAATTTTGAAATGGCAGACATAAACATAAGGAACACAGACTCTAAATTAATCTTATGATAAATTTAGGAGAGAATGCGTCAATCTTTTTGAGGTTTTATGTGGTATAGAAAGATTGTTTCATATGTATAAGAAGAAAAGGCAATCAGTATCATTTGGATAGCCACTATAGGTTCAATGCTTTATGCCAGTTATATTTACTTCTCACAACCTGTAAATGCTGGTATTTCCCCAATATGGGTAATGAAGAACAGTAAAGATCATGTACATTGCACTTAGAAGGAGAAAAGTCAGATATTAACTGAGGCCCAGGATACTGTAAAACCTTTCCCTCTTAGTTGGAAGTTGTCTGTCCACATTGCCACCACTCCAATTCAAAGTCTGCTCCTACTCTGAAAGTGAGAGAAGCTGTCCTTGCCTTAATTTTCAACCCCTTTTGAATTTGTCTTGTTTGATAAAAATAGAATACTTGGCAAAGAAGGCCTTTGTGACCCTCTTCCATTTACACTATTAACATATGGCAAACTCTCCTTCACTGGTGAAACTGGATTGTTTCCCTTGGCATCTCCATCATTAGTTTCAAATCTTGGTTCCCACTTCATATATACCTGGTAAAGAGGACATTTTCATAGTGTTATCAGATATTGAAGTGAATAAAGAGGCATAGTTTAAATTTGATAAACAATTGTAGGGGAAAGAAAGAGAAGAATAGACAGGTGAAGACAAGGTATAAAAGGACTTAGAAAAGAAAAACTATGATTTCATGTTAACAAAACTAATAAGACAGCACATTTGGAGATGTGGCAACATCTCAGTTCCTTGACATACACAATATTACATATTTTCATTGCTCTTTGCCAGTGTAAACCTTTAAGTTGCCAAAACCAAACAGACTCCTGTTAAAGATAAAGAGCCTGTGGTAGACAATTAGACTGCCTTAACATACTCTCTCTCATCTCCTTATTAATTTTCTGAGTGATTCTTGTCACCTGTAAACAGTATCATCCAGGCTCCTGTTGACACCCCAACTAAGACACACATTTTTCAGAATCTTCTGAATAGAGTTTTTTCCTGCTATCATGATTATTTCATTTTCACTTGTCCAAGTAGCAGAGAGTGTTATATTTTTAAATCTTAATTTACTCACTGGTTTTCTTTTGGGAATGGAGAAACAACTTCACTTGTTCCACAGGAAAAAAATAAGAGAGATAGTTCATCTTTAAAAGTGGCTTGGACTTGTTTCCCTGGAGGGTCAACATCTCCCTGGAAATAATCTCCTTTGTCATAACAGCACCCTGATGGAGTAGCTTTCCTACCTTAGTTTATAGTCTCTCTGACAGGGGTTTCCTTGCTATGTAACATCAGAATCACATGAAGTTCCACTGTGCTTTTTCTAGGCTCTACAGTGTCACTTATGGCTGCAAAATACCTTTGTCCATAAATGTTCCAGACATTTTGAGAAAAGTTAACATAGCTATCTGCAATAAAATGTTATGAAGAGTTGGATTCTTACCTCAACCAGGCAGAAACATGATTAAAAAGATCTTGTGCTGGCACTGAAGGTCAATATTTATGGCACTATATTATTTATAAATAATGTGAGAATTATTATAGCAATAAAAATTGGTGTTCCAAAGAATGGGCACATTAGGGGTGGCTAAATTATGGTGACTTTGAGATCATAGGTCACTTCTGAAGCTTCCTTTAAACTCAGTGGAAAATTATCATCAATTTGACTGCAAAACTAAAGGAAAATCTTGAAAGACATAAAGAACATTGGAAAATTCCTGTGCATGGAAGGAACAAGTTGCACTAGGTTGATCTAAAGGACTGTGAACATCAACCATAGACTTGAGTAAACTAGTGTTTTTTCTCAGTTTGAGGAATAACAACATTTCTGCCTAGTTCTTTCCTCTTGGACCTGAGAGACTTTTTGTCCTGGTCAGAATTCTAGAATCTCAAATCAAAATATACACTTGAAGAAACTTGTAGAAGAAGGTGAGATTGGATACTGTGCATCCCATCCTCCCTAAAGAGAAAATGTCAGGTTAATCATGAGTCACAGATTGAACCCTGCCCCACAAAGTGCTCATTTCCTCCCATAAAAGAACAGACAGCTCTATGATGCCCTGCTCATACCACTATGTGGTCAAGACTTTAACAGGCTTAAAGAACAGATAGAGGAAAGTCTATTTTATCTTGAAGGAATTTTTATGACCAGAAAATTGTCAGAATACTCTTTGGAACTATCCTTGATTGCTGGAGATCACAATCTCCTCATAAGACCTATGAATTTATTGAAGGAAACACTCATGTGGAGAGACTGTCTATGATGTCCCTACCTCACCCTTTCCCTCAAACCCAAGGATCAGTTTTATTTAACTGCTGAGTTAACAGGTCTTTATTACTCTGGGAGTCAAGTCAAAGTTTTTAAAAGTCAACACTAGTCCTTAATGACTGAAATTTCTGGAATGGGAAAGAACTTGGAAAAAAAATATTCCTAACTGATCTTCAAATTGTACTATTTCTGGCTATGGGCAAGAAATTGATTTAGTTAAGAAAAGTCATTCTGTAGCATCTGTTTTCTAAGAACCATCAGGAGGGCATCACTCTGCTGGAAAATCTCTTTACCTCAAGAGAATTTGCAGACCCAGTTGCCAGAGAACTTCTGAGAAATTGGGGGAAATAAAATAAACCCCAAGTCCTGTAATGGACTACCCTTTCTCTATTCTGTTTATCCTTTGGCTTTGTATTCTAAATGTTTTACTTTGGATTCATTTCATACAGTGTAACATTTCTGTAAATATTTTTTTATTTCTTTGAGGAAAATTCATTCTTTTACAGGTCTGTTACAGTTCTTAAGCAAGCTTCAAACTACTAATTAGGTAAAGATTCTACTGGGGCAGAGGTAGATTCCATTCAAGGATGATTCCATTCAAAGATGATTACCACGTAATGTAGAGAGCATAAATAATAATATACTTAGTGCAGAATAGTTTGCAAAATGTACAGCAATATCTTGGCTATGTGTACTTAGGGAAAGAATACAAAACCAAATTTTTATGATTTATGATTCCTTCATTTCTGTTGGAAGTTGTCTTATATGTATTTTCCTAATTTTCTCATTATGAGAACAGAAATAATCTTTAGAATTGTGTGGTTCTTCTTCCTTTGACCTCGTGCATACTTAGGGCCAGGATCAGTCTGCTCAGCATTGGAACTGGTAGGACAGCACTATGAAGAAGCAGAAGTTAAAGGCTAGTGGATTTGGTTGGCCAAAAGGAAAATTGTAGCCTGGGTATCTATAATCTATTTTCTGCTATATTTTTCAGGCTCCATCACACATTTTTGTACTTTGAAAAACAGAAAACTCTGGGTTTCTCATGTTCATAATTTAAAATGTCATTGAAAATTTATTCACACCCTCCTGTGGCTTCAGTTTCCTTCACTCTTAAATTAATGGTGAATTGGAAGGTACTAAGGACAGGTATTTAAAAATCAGCATTTAGGGAGAAATGGCAAGATGGTGGCAGAGTGACGACACCAAAATCACTGTGTCCAAGTTCACACAGGAATATAAGAATAAAAACAGACTGTAGACTTACATACTACGAGTTTCAACTCAAATGAGAACACCCTGGACTCACTAGTAGGAAGATAACTGAGAGATATCAGTGACTGGGGAGCTCCAATAGGGGAGCTCCAATCTGGGACCTCCCAGGCACCCAGGTGCTAGGAAATGCCTCAGATGGGAGGCTTGCTGTGTGCAGCTCCAATATGGGAGCACCCAGATACTAGGTAGTGCCTCAGATGGGAGGTTTGCTGCTCATTTGGCTTGGTGAGTAGAACCCAAGCTGTGAGGAAATACTGCTTGGAGTGGGCAAATGGAGCCCAGGAGGTGAGGAGGAGGAACAGATGATGGGGCAGCTGCAAGACTTGCAACCCTTTCTCTCACCCCCACAGCATAGGCCTGAAGGCTTGTTCCCTCCATTAGTCACTAAGGCAGGATAAGCAGGTTCACAAAACCCTAGAGGTAAAAGGGGAGAAAAAAATTACCCTGTTAGACTAAATAAAAAACAGGTCCAACCCTGGGAAGCTAAAACACTTTTAACACTTCCCCCAACACCTCCCCAAACATCCATGGGCACATCCTAGCATAAATAGGCCCTAGGAAGTACATCAGACTAGAGACGTGCTACTGCTCTACCTACTTATCATATCTACCCCAAAAACCTGTGGTAAAGCCCTGGAGTTAAAGAGACAACTGTGCTCTGTGAATGGATCCCAAGCTGTGGGGAAAGACTGCTCAGGGAGAGACTGCTCAGTGTGGGCACAAAGAACCATGGAGGCACTGAGGGAGGACTGGAAGCCTGCACAGCTGGGAGGCTTGCAGCCTTTCTGGTGCTCCCTGAACCCCTGCAACCCACAACCCTACAGCAGAAGCTAGGACTCAAGGTTTTACTTGACAGCAGTGGCCTGAAGACTTGAGAGCTAGCAAGGCATTGCCTTGCAAGACTCACAATGCTCAGAAAATAAACAAAACCAGTGACTGACTCAAACACAGTACCAGCTGCAGGGAGAGCTACAACAATCTAACATGCTGCCCCACCCACAGGCACATCCAAGCATAGAGGGTACCTGGGATATCAGAAGGCTAGAAAGATCAGCAGTCACCTTCCTGAGACAAGGACTCAAAGTGTTACTGGAAGAAGCTGAACACCACAAGAGACCCTGTCTGTCACTGGCTGAGGTGACAGACAATTCTACACAGTGGGGGCTAAAAAAACAAGAGATATTGAAACAAAACAAGGCTCAGAATACCCCCACAACTGAAGTGTCTGGAAGTCCCTCTGCCACCCCAGAAAGAACCTCCAAAAGAATTCCAGTCAATAATAGCTTCACCATGTCATAGTGAATAGAAAGTATTAAAAAATACACAACAAGGAAGACAAACAAATATTCAAGTACATCTACCAGGGGAAAATTCAACACAAAAAGATAAGTCATCAGAAAGCACAAAAGAAATAAAAGAACTGATCAGCCTACCAGATAGAGAATTCATAATCATCATGATGAACAAACAAAAAGAAGATGAAAGGAAAATAATGATATGAGACAAGCCATCAAGGAGTTGGAAAATGCAAACAGAGAGATGAATAAAAGAAATGAAAGAATAAAAAAGAAAACCATATGAGTCAAGCAATCAACAAACTGAAGAAAGAAAATAAGACATTAAAAAAGGAAATAGAAGAAATACAGGAGAAGAAAGGCCACGAGAAGAGATAATGAATGCTGGGAAAAGTAATGAAAACAGAATAGATGAAATGGAAGAACGAATCAGCACCCTCGAATACACAGAAATAAAGATAATTAAAACTGAAAAAGAAAGAGAAGTAAAAGGAAAAGGAATGAAGAAACACTTCAAGAGCTATCTGACACCATTAGGAAAGGAAATATCAGAGTTATAGGTATCCCAAAAGGCGAAGAGAAAGGCTAAGGGATAGAGAAAATATTCACAGAGATAATAGAAGAGAACTTCCCTAATATGAAGGAGATGAAAGTAGACACCCAAGAAGCAAGAAGAACACCAAACTACCATGATGAGAGGAGAAAAAAAACAGCAAGACATATTATTATACAACTTCCAAGAATACAAGACAAGGATAAGATAATGAGAATGACAAGAGGGAAGAAACAAATAACCTATAAAGGGAAACCAATCAGGCTGACATCAGACTTCTCTGAAGAAACACTATGGGATGGACATACTCAACAAATGCCAAGAAGAGATGGACATACTCAACAAATGCCAAAGCATTAAATGCCAGCCAAGAATACTCTACCCTGCGAAGCTTTCTTTCCGCTACTAGGAAAGAATAAGGACATTTTCAGACAAACAGAAACTCTACAATTTTGTCATGACTAAATCCCCACTTCAAAAAATACAAGAAACCCTCAAACCAAATCCAACAGAAGAATGAACAAGAACAGTTCAAAACAAGGAATAAAAATGCAAAAGGACCAAATTAAAAAGTAGGCAAATGTAGGTGCCAGTATATCAATATTATCTCTAAATGTAAATGGCTTAAACTCACCAGTTAAAAGACACAGAGTTGCAGGATGGATTAAAAATCAGAACCCAACGTTCTGCTGTCTGCAGAAAGCACTTCTAACTGCAAACGACAAAAACAGATTGAAAATAAAAGGATGGAAAAAAGTTCTACAAGCAAGTGGACAAAAATGAAAGGAACAGGAACAGCTATACTTATATCAGATAAACTTCAAACTAAAAGTGGTTAAAAGAGACACAGAAGGCCACTAAATTATGATTAAGGGGACAGTACAAGAAGAAGACATAACAGTCATCAACATATATGCACCAAATGAAGGAGCACCAAAATATATCAGGAAACTACTGTCATCTATGAAAACATATATCAGAGAAAATACATATATAGTAGGAGACTTCAACATGCCACTCTCCACAATGGACAGATAAACAAGACAAAAAAAGTAAGCAACGACATTAAAGCTCTGAACAAGAACCTGGACAACATGGGTCTAGTGGACATCTATAGAATACTGCACCCCAGAAAATCTGAGTACACATTTTTCTCAAATCCACATGGGTCATTCTCTAGGATTGACCACATACTGGGTCACAAGATAAATATCAATAGATACACTAAGATGGAAATCATACCAACTATTTTTTCTGACCATAAAGGAATCAAACTAGAAATAAATCATATCAAGAAGAAAAGAAACACACCTACCACATGGAGACTGAAACCCACACTACTGGAGAACCGTTGGATCAATGAAGAACTAAAAAATTAAAAAAATACCTGGAGAAGAATGACAGTGACGACACAAGTCTCTAGAACTTATGGGACACATTAAACGCAGTTATAAGAGGAAAATATATAGCAATGCAGGCTCACATCAAGAAATGACTCAAAGAAACAACCTAATGTCTCACCTTTAAGAACTGGAAAAAGAACAACAAAATAACCCAAAATACAGTAGAAGGCAGGAAATAATTAAACTCAAGTCAGACATAAATGAAATGGATATTAGGAAAACAGACCAAAAAAATCAATGAAACAAAAGTTGGTTCTTCAAAAAAATAAACAGGATAGACAGGCCACTAGCCAGGCTCACAAAGAAAAATCAAGAGAAAAATCAAGAAAAATAAACAGAATCATAAACTAAAGAGGAGTAATCACAACAGATCTAGCAGAAATCAAAAGAATAATCAGAGAATATTTAAAAACAACTATATTCAAACAAGTGTGATGATCTAGCAGAAATGGACAACTTCCTACAACTCTACAACCACCCTAAGCTAGAGAAATAAGAAATAGAACAACTAAACAGGCCAGTTACAAACAAGGGAATTGAAGAAGTAATCAAAACCCTCCCCAAAAATAAAAACCCAGGACCAGATGGATTTACTAGTGTAACTTACTGAATGTTCAGAAAACAACTAGTGCCTATTCTACACAAACTCATCCAAAAAAATTGAAAAAGAAGGAAAACTACCATATACTTTCTATCAAGCCAACATCACACTAATAACAAAACCTAACAAAGAAAACACACAAAAAGAAGACTTTAGACCAATCTCCCTAGTGAACACTGATGCAACAATCCTCAACAAAATCTTAGCCAACAGAATCCAACAATGCATTAAAAGAATAATACACCATGACCAAGTAGGCTTTATCCCAGGAGCACAAGGATGGTTCAACATCAGAAAATCAATTTATGTAATCTATCACATCAACAACAGAAAAATAAGAACCACATAATCATATCAATAGATGTGGAGAAGGTACTTGACAAAGTTCAAGACCCATATATGGTTCAAGCCCTCAAAATCCTCAGAATAGAAGGAATATACCTCAACATGATAAAAGCCATATATGACAAATCCACAGCCAATATTATCCTCAATGGAGAAATGCTGATAGCCTTTCCCTTGAGATCAGAAACAAGACAAGGGTGTCCACTATTATCACTGCTCTTCAACATAGCATTGGAAGTTCTAGCCAGAGCAATAAGGCAGTAAAAAGACATACATGGAATCCAAATAGGGAAAGAAGAAGTAAAACTGTCCTTATTTGCAGATGTTATGTTAATTGACATGGAAAACCCTACAATCTTCACAGAGAAGCTAATCAAAACCGTCAACCAGTTTTGGAAGTTAATAGGATATAATATCAACAAACAAAAGTCAGAGGCCTGCCTATACATAACCAATCAGAAGAAACAGATACATACATACATA
>NW_004567107.1:44782528-44802964 GCF_000260355.1 Condylura cristata
TTGCAGCAATGTGGATGGAGCTGGAAAAGATCATGCTTAGTGAAATAAGCCAGAAAGAAAAGGAAAAATACTGGATGGTTTCACTCATAGCAGGAATATAATGGACCAGGTGAGAAAATAATAATAATAATGAATAGCTATATAGCAGAGACATTTTATGGAGGTGGAATGGGGAATGGGAAGTGGGGGGAGGGAAATACACTAGACTATGGTGATGCCACGTGGGTGATTTGGTGATGGGAAGCCCTAGGGGATTATAACTGAGCTGGAAATATGCACAAAATGATTTAAAAATAAACTATTACATTATTTTAAAAATTAGCATTTAATCGAGACTTTCCATGCAACATGAAAAAACTCTGAAGCACTGCAAAGAGAAAGTTGGCTTTTCTCTCAAGTGCAGATCAAATATTTAGAGGTTTTTCCAATCTTAAATAACCTAAGTAGGCAACCGCACCTCATTCAACTAGGAAGAATAAAATATATACTGCAATATTGTTCATTGTGATGACATTTAATTGATCTAGAATGTTTCCCCAATTCCTTCATATATTTACTAAACAGTAAACCATATCTTTTGATTTTTTGGTCTCCAATCCCTAGGCTTTATACATGTTCTTATGCATACAAAACTGATATTAACATCTGAACTCAAGTAATAGTTCTTTGTAATAAATTAGGAAATGCATTATCACTGAGAATAGACTGGAATATGCTAAGAAAGAACAATCTGAAATGTCTTTAGTTTATATACACTGATATTTGCTATTGGCTTCAAGCTAATGAAATAGCCTTTATATGAAACAATATTTATATGATGGCTGAGAAAAGAGGAGAAATTCAAACATATACAGGTTCTTAAAGCTACTATTTTGAAGGAACAGCTATTACCTTTACCCACATTTCATTGGTCAGAGTACGTCTCATGGCCACTTCTGTCTTCAGCAGGGTAGAGGCATAACATCCTCTTGCAGAAAGGGCACAGAAGAAAGAGAATAAAGTACTAGGAAAACCATCGTGTAATCTTCCACAGAAGACATTAGAGCCCCAGAGAAGACATCCAGAGGCAGTATTGAGCCTGTATTTCTCCTTCCAGCCCCAGGCCAGGCGCTTAGCAGCCATTATTCACCACTTCCTGTCTTACCTAACCTTGAGTGTGATTAAATTAATTGGCTAAGGAAAGCTGGTATGTATTTCATGTGATTAATGCCTCAGAAAACAATTGCAGTAGATTGCATTGATTCGTTTCATTTTACATACTTGAAATTAGAGGCTTATGAAGTCTATATGCAAATTTATGCTAAGCGGGATGCAAATTCATATTGTGAGCCATGAGTCCTGTCCTTCCCCCTCCCCCTAGAAAAAGAACTGCACCACTGAATATGCATGTGCTGCATATGGTACTGCTCTTTTCAAATAGCAACTCTGAGCCAGCAGCCAAATAAATCCCAGTGACACTGACTGAGCAACACACAAAAGTTTAAAGTCATTTAGAAACAAAAATTGAACTCTAAAGTCTCAATATTTTCAAGGCCAACATCTTCAAGCAAGATGCACTGTCTGTAGAACTCCAAGCTCTGTATAGATCAGACAGAGGCAGACTGTTGAACAAAATAGTGGGGAAACCCACTCTGGATTTTCACTTCCTTCATTACTTGTTTCTGGTAATCACTTGGCTGACTGGAGCAAATAAATCTTCATTGCTACAAACTAGTGCCCATGTGTGAAGACAAATTTCTCCTTCATTTGTACCCACCCATCAGTGGGGGATTCTAGTTTCAAGATTCAGATAGGGAGTGATGATTAAGATGATTTTAAAGTGAAGAAGAGATCAAGTTTTGTGTCTGAGTATTTGCAGTTTAGGCAGGAATAAGGGGATAGGAAATGGTGGGGGGGGGGCGGAGGTGAGTTTAACCACTTGTAGGAATGTCTGTGAAAATAATACCTTGATCAGCCTGCAGGTGGTACTCAGATGATTTAGTGAGCTTCTGCTCTGTGAGACCCCAATTTTGCTCTGATATACTAAATATGAGTGAAATATTTTTGGTAATTGTTTCTAAATAAACACATATGGGACACAGTCTCATAGGACTCTACAAATTTGATGCAGATGAATTCAGTTTTTAGTCATTTATTTATTTATCAATTTTTTTTTTTTTTTGGCTACCCTCAAAGTACCATGCAAGGACCTTGGCTACAGGAATGAATAATAAGAAAAATGTTGCAAAAAGTATACAAAATAAAAATTTTTAAAAAGAATAAATGATAAGCATCTCCTGCTATTGAGGAATACCAACCAATGTATTGGGTTAACCAAAGCTTTTCATAGTGTCAAGGACACTATCTCCAGATGATGTTTAAAAGTAAATGTTTGTGACTCACACTGAAAAAATATGCTAGATATGAAGAAAAAGCAGTGAGATCATTTGATATGGTTACAGAACAACACTCCATTACAGGGATTGCTTTTATAAAAATCTATTCAGAAAAAAAAAAAACTTCTCAGTCACATGTTAGGTTTGAAACAACACAATATAATGGAATTTCAGTCCAACAAACATGTTTTGAGTGTTCCCTGGAATTTATCATAATGGGATTTTATAAAGGGAATTTAAAAATAACCTTATTGTTTTGTCAATATTTTTCTTACAGAACTTCCCTAGAGTACAGGGAAATAGAGAGACTGTGTTGGAACCATGAAACTACCTAGAGTTACACAACATATCTTTTCTTACTTTACCCTTGGGTTATGGCATCAGGATTGGCTTGCCAATAACTGTAAGATAGGACTCCCTACAGATATGGATGCAGAAAATAAAGTCAAGTCGCCATGGGTTAGGTGACAGTGTAATGAAAACAACCATAGTCAAAAGTTGGCTACTATTAACTAAAGCAATGATAATAATTATAGTAGCACCAGGGTATATTTATCAAAATCTTAAGTCTGTAGAAAACATGAGGATAAGAGCATCTAACTTTATACCAATGCATCATGCCCATTTTATAGATTGAAACACTAAAGATCACAGATTTGTTAAGGAGCAGCCTGGGCATTCAAATTGGTTGCACAGCCACCTGATCCCATAGATGTTAAATTTTTATTTTAGGAGGAGTGTCTCTCCTTCATTGGAGGCTGTCAGGATTGGGATGTCCACACCACCCGGAACTCAGTGAGGGACACATTGCAGAGAGCTGCTCATGTCTGGTCTTGTTAATGTAAATAGTGACCAAAGGAACTGATTTCTCTTTTATTCTGTTGACTAGAAACTATTATGGAACAGGAAAATGGAAGGGACTCCTTTCTATCTCTACCTTGTAGCACTTTTCAGATTTGTGGAAATTACATACAATAGGTTGAACTGTTATAAGTCCTAAGTTTGGTGCCTGTAATTGCAGCGTTATTGGGACATGGAATCTTTGCTGGTTTGTTTAATGGAGATGAGGTAATGCTAGGATAAAGTAGGCCCTAAATTCAATAGATAGAATCTTTATAAGAGAAAGAATAAGGAGATTTGGACCCCAATACACAGGAAAGAAAACCAAAAAGGAGGCAGGGATTATTAGTTGTGCAAGCTACAAGTTCAGGAATATAGTTTGCTAACAACAATCAGAAACTAGGAGAGAGGGAAGAAAGGATTGTCTAGAACCTTTAAGAGAAAACATAGACTTACTGAAGCCTTGATTTTTTTGACTTCTAGCTTCAGAACTAAGAAGGAATAAATTTCTGTCCTTAAGCCTCTGGTTTGTGGTACTTTGTTACAGCAGCTCTGGGAGACTAATATACCACTTTTCCTGTTTCTGTTAGATTCTGTTTTATCACAGTTACATTCTAGATCCAGCCTTTGCCTCTGTAGGGTGATTTCTTGTGATCTAGCTACAAAAAATGTTTTGTAATGCATCCTTCCTGGCATTACAAAAGTTCACATTCAATTATACCACACTTTCACTGTTCAGAGTTTTCAGTGATTCCCCAACATTCAACACCCACAGCCTGAGCTGATGACTCTTATCTGCTCACCATTGTGACCTCCTACCTTCCTACTAGCCTGGTCCTAAAGAGCCCCCAGTAAATATTCACATTTATTAGTCCTCAAATCTGAATTCAGCCCAAATGATGGTTCCACATGTCCTGTAATCAGCCCTATTTTTCTTTCTTTCTATACTCTACATGCTCTAATCCTGCTGCCTTGTCCCTTTCTTTTCCCTCTGAGATCCACAAAAATGCTTCTTCCTCCTGCTTCACAAGTGCCATTTCTTCATAATCTCCAATCGTACCAATCTGGTGATCTATTTCTAGTATTTATGTATCCATGATACCCTGCCATTCATAAAAAGTAACTTTCACTGAAGTCTTCCAGGCACTGTGCTTAGAGTTTAACTTGTATATATTATCCCATTTTATCCTCATATCAATCCTACTTGTGAATTTGACATAACAGAAAAAGGCCTAAAATCAGTAGGTGCCTTGCTAGACAATCCCAGCTGTTATGGTAGATTAGGCTTAAGTTCTTGACTGATGAGATCTCAGAGTCACATCCCTTTCCCTACACTGTGCCACCCCTAGGAAACTTAAGTAATTGTGATGATCTTGAGTAATTGTGATGATTTTCCTTACTGTTTTACATCCTCTACAGATTGTGAGCTTCTTGGGGATATAGAGTCTGCATAAATCACTATGATTTTGTCTGTTGGATTTCAGATAATGGGGAAGACTCAGGATTCTGAGTTGGGATATGTGAGTTTGAGATTTGACTCAGCGATGAAGTAATGGTGTGACTTTGACCAATCGTATTTACCTGTGTAAATTCCTCATTCAGTGAACACTCTGGATCAGAGTACAGAGTACTGGCTACAACAGGAGAACAACTTGCATTGATTTAACCATAATTAATTAAAAGCAGGTTTTGCTGTGGATGAGACCTTGGAATAAATTGGAAGATAAGACACCTTGGACAAAATGACATTTAAACAGTTCTTTTTCTTTCTAAAAACATTGTTTAATACCTAAACAGTCTCAAGGAAGACTCCCCTTAAAAAAGAGACAGATTATTTGATAAAGGCAAATCTGCTTGGTTTTTTATATTGTCACTTTAAATTAGATGGATTTTCTATTTTTAATAAGTCTTAATTTATTAAACTCCCAACACATGATGTAAAGGGATAAAATTTAGCAGTAGATTTTAAGGGTACTTTAAAGGCAGCTAGGATAGTATCAAGATGTTTGAAGATCATAATTAAAACTGGACAAAAAAAAAGCAAAAAGATTTCTCAGCTCCTCAGCCATCAAAACATTTGGCATCCCTTTCTTTCTAGGCCCCAAATAACCATGTAATCATTACTCTGTGTTTTACATGCAGTTCTACAGCTAAGTACATTATTATTTAGACTTCACAGATTATATGGTAATCATGGATTTACTGTAAACCCAATTTAATTTCTATGGAATTACTGACTTTAAGGTTGAAAACAATATTGTTTACAAGGCAGTATAATAGAGTTTAGAATGAATACTGATTAGCTCTAATAAAGAAAGGAATGCATAGCTTTCTGGGCTAAAATGAAATAGTTACAGTGATCGATATGGTAATAAAGCCTCTTTAAGAGAGTATCTATTGAACACCTACACAGTCTCCATGCAATGAAACAAAAATCAGAATAGTAAGTGAAATAGATCCCTGCACTAGTGTGGATAGGCCTCTCCCAAACTGTCAAGGTCTCAACAGAACAAAAAAGGCAAAGGAAGAACAAATTTATTCTCTGCTGTTCCAGGACATCCATCGTCCCTCATGACCTCAGAGCCTCTTGTTCTTATACCTTCAGACTTGAACCAGATGTGTATTGGCCCCCTTTTCTCAGTCCTTTGGATTTAGGGTGGAATAATATATCAGCTTTCTTCCAATATATGTAAATCAATACATTACAATTTTAACACTTAAATGGTAAGGCAGGAAGATACTGCTTTTCTATAATAATTAAAAATAGCAACTACTATTCATCCAATATTTTGCATTTTAAATGTATTTTTATGTATATTAATCTCAGCTGATTTCAAAGTCATCTCTCATGTTTTTCGCTGGAAATGGTGATGGCAGTTGGAAGTCCAAAGTTGTGGCAAATGGATGGGAAGGACAATAGACCCTCTGGTCTTTAGGGGCTCTACTCCAAAAAGTTCCTGCAATGGGAGTTCTGGGTATAATGAAAGCAGAGTGCAGGTGAACTGCAGCAAAACAGATCTTTCTTTTCAAAGCTCACCATTTAGCTTAAAAATGTAAGTGCAGTTGCTTTCTATTACTCAGAAAAGGTATACTTCTTTTACCACTAAAACCATTTTGCCTCACCTTTGAGTAACTTTAACCCTAGTATTTGATGGGAAAATTACCTCAACCACTTTGGGTTCTTCTGGGCATGGATGAACAAACAAATGAACATCAGATGGATTAGTAGGAGAAAAAGATCAAATTTAATTACATACAAATGGAGAATTTACATGGCTGTAAATTCCAAAGTAATGGTACAGTCCTGGGGTTAATATCCTGAGCTAAAGAATGGGATAGAAGCCTGCGGCATCAAGAGAGAGGAAGGGGGTTTCATATGACAACACGGGATGACATCATATGACAAAACCAGACGCTTTAGATGTTTGTGCTGCCTTAAGATAGGTTTCTCACATGAAAATATTTCTGGGCCCTCCCTGGTGGCGCAGCAGGTTAAAGTGCTGCACTAAGAAGCTAAAGCCACTTCTGCATGAGTTCGATCCCCGCCTGCCCCAGAGGTGATCCATATGGTGCGGCAGACCTCTCCTAACGCACCCGCTGCTCCCCCAGCAGTGTACTTAATCTATCTGCCTTTTCTGCATCCTGCTCTCTGTGTGAACCCTCTCACCGTCCCTGCACCTCTGGCCTGTACCCCAGTTCTGTATACATAAATAAATAAATCTTTAAAAAATATATATTATTTCTAGTGATGACCCCAAATCTGGATAATCTGTATTTTCTAAGTTTATGATAATAGTTTAAGCTGAGGCCATTAGACCTTGACAGCTCTTAGTTCCATGTGCTAAATTGACAAGTACTGGGGAAAAAGTCTGCTCTGAACAGCTTG
The DNA here is from genome assembly GCF_000260355.1 of Condylura cristata. Classification (NCBI taxonomy): domain Eukaryota; kingdom Metazoa; phylum Chordata; class Mammalia; order Eulipotyphla; family Talpidae; genus Condylura; species Condylura cristata. The sequence continues at coordinate 44,789,630 of NW_004567107.1, forward strand.
TAAACAAAATCTTTCTAAGCACTTTTAGAAATACTGATCCTACATAGACTTATTCTGGCACTCTGAGAATCCCCATTACTTTTAGCCATGGTCTTGCTGTAACAGGTACAGGTTTCATGGACTCCGCCCCTACTCCAGATGCTGGAACTCCAAATCCCATCAGTACCAAGAAGAAGCAGGCCAGGACGTGAGGCGGAGCTGAGCAGCCAGGTTGGGATAAAACCGGACATGTGGGCTCTGGGGGAACCTGGTGGTTCACAGCTGATCGTTTTGGCACTCAATCGGTTTTCAGCATGCCAGTGGAGTCCAAGTCAGCAGAACTGGTAGGACATCCTAGTTAACCTGTGTTTCTCTCCCTCTTTCCCTGGGTTATTCCTTTACCTTTCTCCTTATAAATAAATCCATTATTTAACCTTTTGAGTGTGTCCCTAATACGATTGAATCGTAAGCGCGCGGGTGAAGACCCACAGACAGGCAACCCAATTCACATTGGGGTGCCCTGTAACATTGCCACCCCGATTTCAAAGCTACAGCATAAAGTTTCAGACCACAGAGATATGTGATATGATTCCTAGGGGGGGTGGGGTAGGAGGAGAGACACAAGACACAGCCTATCAGTTTAAGTCTTGATGAATGTACCTGATGGAGAGACACTGTTAAGTCACAAAATAGCTTTCGTTTTTTTTTTTCTTTTTGTGAACAACAGTAACAAAAAAATGATTCAAATCTCTTGCACCCTAAAAGTTACTTGAAAAAGGAGCACAGCACAGTGGGAAAAATCTGTATTTAGCAAGTCTCTGCTATTATATATAGAAAATCCACACACTTATTTGTGACGCACCACATGTTTCTTCCCTTTCATGAAGAGATAAATCACACAGTATGTTCTACAGGTTTAAAGTTTGTTAAAAACAAACACAGTTTCACAGCTTTCTAGAATATTTTATTGTTTAGCATCTTACAGGACTTTTATTCATATGTACCGTACAGTTTATTTCTTAATCATCACAGAATCCTTGAAGCAGTTTGGCTTGATATATTGCAGATTCAGTTTTATGGATGGGAAACCTAAAGAAAATTGATGTTTAAAGTTACATTTAAGGACCAAAGTTAGAGCCCATAAGTCTTAATTAAACAAGTATATTCCATTGACCTGGGTTCCTTTCTCCATTTACCGTTGGGTTTTTCTATAGACTTTTTAAGTCATGGCAACAGGGCAAGTCTATATCTGTTTCTATCCAACCTTTGTTTTAATTTTGTCATTTAGTACAACTTTTAACTTAAACAAGCCTCAGTTTACTCATTTGTCAAAAGGAGATAGTAAGCTTATGTTTTAGGTTGTTGGTTACCTATAACAGTTGTAACTAGTGGCAGTTGTTACCAGTAAGTTTGGTTCCACTCTTCTTTTAGCTAATTCTAATCAACATAATTTCCCCAGTTTTTCGATTGTACTTTATCTTGTAGTAGTAGAGAACAGATACCACAAGTAGAGACAGATGCCACAAGGAAATAAACTATAGACCAGTATTCCTAATGAACAAAGATTTTCAAAATTCTCAACAAAATATAGTATATCCTCAAATAACATTATTTGATTTAACACTGTTTCCTATACATTGGTGAGAAATAAAACATCCTAGCCAACACTGAACAAAACAATGTTATTTGAGGATCTGTTCTTGCTTTGTGTCATTTCTCTGAAAGTTAAAGTTTCTAAGAATCTGGTGACGATGATACCTGAAGACTTACTGTACCAGAAATGAAATTCAGAAAGGCACTGAAATGATTAAATTAGACACCATAGGTAAGTAAGATTTATCCTAGGAATGCAAAGAAAATCAAGCATTGTAATATATTATGAAGAGAAAAAACAAGCCCATATGATCATCTCAACAGATATAAAGAAAACTTTTGACAAGTTTAATACCCTTTCATGTTTAAAGTACTTAGCAAACTAAAAATAAAAGGTAATCTTCTTAAAATGATAAAAGACATTTATGTAAAAACCATAATTGATGTGATGCTCAATCTGAAAGACGGAAATCTTTTATCTTAAAATCATATTAAAACAATTGTTTTCACTCTCACTACTGTTCAGCATTGCATGGGAAGCCTAGGTGTAATTAGGCAGGAAGAAGAAATAAAAGGTGTTCAAATTGGAAGTAAGACTATCTTTAATTTCATGTGGCATGATTCTATATATGAAACTTACAAAAAATTCACAAAATAATTACTGGAGCTTAAGAAATGAATCTAGCAAAGTTGCAGAGTAGATCAATGTACAAAAATCACTTGCATTTCTCTATATCAGCAATGGACAATTCAAAAAGGAAATTTAAAAAATAATTTCTACTATCACATCCAAAAGAAAAAAATATACATGTGAATAAATTTAATCAATGAAGTGAAAGTCTTGTATAATGAAAGCTATCCAAAATTTGCTAAAAGACATTAATGACTATTTAAATTGAAAGACATTCCATGCTCATTAATTAGAATTCATAGGCCATTCATAGGCCATAGATTGAGTAGTGGGGATGGACAATGGCAATGTTTTTCACAAAGGGGAAATGGTTTCCTGGATTCCAGGCTGCTAAGTTAGAAGGTGAGTCTCAACATGGATAATATGGACAGTTTATAAGAGATTGTGAAATGTAGAAATCAGCATGGATTTCCCTAAGTAAAGCTAGTAAGTCAAACCAAAATTTACATTTTGTATGTAATTTAAAGACTACAAAACTAGGGAAAAGTAAGAGATGAGAAAGGTACATTTATCAAGGCTTTAAAAAAAACTTGCAAAATGAAAGAGTAGATTAGTTTAGTTGCTGGATTATTAATTATGGACTTAATTGATAATTGATTAGTGGATGAACACCAAAATGGAAGGAGACCTCAATTATCACATTCTAGGACTATATTCTGTTGTTTATTCAAAATCAATTTATTATGTAGACATAGTTAAAGTCTATAAAATATCAGTAACAGACCTTGTTGCAAGAATAAACATTCAAGTTTTTGGTTTAGTTTATTAAAACTGTCCGTGAATTGCAAATGGTTGTCAAATGATAGTTTGACAACCTTTCTTATGAGAAACTTGACCAACAAAGTCAGGTCAAGATGTTTTCATTCCTCACTTGCTAATTAACTGTCCGTTACCTGCTAGGTAGGTGCTCTGCTGGCTGGTGAGCACATGGAATTGTTGTGGGCACTCCAGGAGCCTATTAACAGTGCAGTTAGTGCAAAATCCTGTAAATCTTGACAATTTGTTTCTTGTTCAAGTCTCAGAAAATCTGTGTCAGTAGCGAGGGCCACTCTGTCAAGTGCACTTTCTCCCATTTGGCCCCATTTGGTCATATCTATCTACAAGGGAACGTGGGCAGTCAGTATAGGTGGTCTCACTGTGCGCAGGAGAGAGAAAATTGGGTGAGTAACAACCAGCCAAACTCTGCCACAAAGGAAATGAAAACATATAAAACAATAGAAGAAATAAAATCAGTATTAGGCATGTACAGGAGATGCTAAAAATGAAAAGAAAAAGACCACAGGGGATTTCTAAAGCAGCCTGGGTGAGAGTGGTCAAAGATTCCCAAAGGAGCTAAAGCCTGTGTGAGTCTCTGAGGATGATTTGGAAAAAAAAAAAAAAAAAAGTAGGTGTTAACTAGACAAAGAAGGAAGGTGTTAAAAGAGATGCACGTTCAGTAAAATGTAAATGAAAGAGAAATAACACTGAGGACCTCTGAGCTCTGGAAGTCAGTTATTTGGATTTAGCATAATGATATGAAAAGAACCACTATATTTTAGTCCTTAACAATCCTCTATTTTTGATGGCCAAGTGCATTCTGTCTGAATTTACTGTTCATTTATTCACCCATTTATAATACATCACATTTATTGAGCAGTAGAACAGTACTAGTTAGATGTCTTTTATATTCCAAACTCTTACAGTGATTGCTTGGAAAATTCAGAGAATGGACTGGTGGTAGCTGTGAGGGGCTGGGCAGTGGCTGTCATAAGGCTTAGGGGTCTCGGATGTTAACCTCAGCATTTGAGACAAACATTGGTTAGTTGGGAAGGGTGCATCCTTTTCTATTCCCCGATTTAGTTGACAGAGCTCCTTTTTAGAGATAGCAACCAGAAAATTATGCGTTTGTATACTGTGCTTTGCCTTGTAAAGTGTCTTGTAAATGCTCCCAAGACCTTCCCTGTGGATCTCAGCAGCTGCCGTTCCACCAGCCAAAGCAATGAAGGCAGCATGATTCAAACCCAGTATTGTGTTCCTTTTAAGTCAGGTGAGTTTCACATCTTATTCCCTGAGGAGAAGCAGTAGAGCTGTAATTCAGCTCTCAGTTGAACACCGTTGTATCTGTAATAAAGTGCACTATATGTGCATTTTCATGGAGCCATGATTTCTACTTTTGGAGAACCTCAAACCCAATTACAAAAACTGAGAGATTCTCCCAAACCCTGGGAGAACTAGGGAGGGCACAGAAGCTTTGCCCAGCTATAGTGGACGGGGTACCTCAGTCTGGGCCTAGCACTCCTGTGGGCTGCACAAACCCAAAAACAATTCCATTATTCTTGAGCCTTAGCCAAAAGGAGACCAAAGCAAGTAGTAGTTGTACACAGGTGTGCTCTTCCTAGCCTTTAGTTGTGAAGTCCATCCTTGATTTCCTTCCCTTGGTTGACAGCTGACAGCTAGATATAAACATTTCTAAGGAACAGAGAGGAGCTAACCAGCCTCAAGCCATGTGTTCAAATTTCACCGCTTTCCCAATAGAAAACCAAGATCTTGGCTGCCAAAGATTGCTTAAATTTTTGTGTTTGAATGCTGTAATGCTGATTCTCAGCACCATATAAAATAAAATGTAAATAGCATTTTTTTACATACAAGGCAAGTGTTTAAAATATCAATTAAATACCACACATGCAGACCTCCTCAAGATCTGGCTGTTTTGCTTTTAGATGGGAAGTAGATTATCATGACAAAGATACCCTTTTTATGCCAAGATGAAATATATTCAAATCTAAGTCTTTTGAGCTGAATGATTTTGAACAAGTAACTAAGTTTCCTGTTTTGCTTTCTTGCCTATAAAATGGCAATGCGAGTACTTTATGAGAGTATTAACTGAGAACACTCTTATAGCATACCTGCTTCATGAGTGTCATATAGTAAGTGCTTAATAAATAATACTTGACTCTTTTGAGTCCTTTGCTTTGGTATTCTCCAAATACCTAAATGTTGTCTGTCTTGCTTATCTATCAGCAGGCTCATGCAACCTGTATGCCTTTTGCTGTTTTTTATCTTCATTTCTGGTCCAGATTATGTTCTTTTGTATGAGAAACTGAAAAAAAAGTCTTCTGTTCCTTCTAAGCATTCACTTTGTAATTGGTGTATCTTCGTGATAAATTCTCCTACCCATTTCCCACTATTTTAATTCCCTCAGAAGAGGGAAGTTTGCAGAATATTCCCAGTGATCACTGTAAGAGTCTGAAATATAAAAAACATCTAAATAGTACTGTTTAGCAGATGGAATGTTTTATAAATGGATGAATGAATGAATTAGTAAATTCAGACAGAATGTACTTGGCCACTAAAGATAGAGGATTGTTAAGGATCAAAATACAGTGGTCTTTTCATATCATTTTGCTAAATCCAAATAACCGAATTTCAATGAACACTAAAAACAAATTTGTTTAATAATTGGAGGTACGCCATGCAAACATTTGTGAAATACATTTTTTTTTCTAGGATGAGAAAATAAAACTCAGATGAATTTTTAAATTAATAGCATGACTAAAGCAAGGTTCTAATATAGCTATTGTCTTCATATAAAGTGTGCAGGTATTATTAATGGTGTGTGCATAATTTTCAAATCTTCCTACAGTTATATGCTGATACTCTTGAAAGAACATATAATTGGATATAATTAAACTACTAGGATACACTAAAGTAATGATACTTTAAGAATAAAGTCACAGACATATTTGAGGAGCCAGTTCAAGCAACTTACAAGTTGATTATATTGGCAGAGCTAATACCTGATGATTAAAATAGAACACCTGTATTTCACACAACCCACATTATCCGGAGGAGGCAGGAAGAACATAGCCTTTAGTGTTAGACTAACTCAGGTTTGATTCCTGAATTTCCCAGACTAGGCTGAATTTGGACAGCATAGCAGTACATTTCCTTTCTTTCTTTGGACATTCAAAAACTCTCCCTCTGTTTCAAGGATTTCACCTTTGTTCTCTCCCTGGTCCTGGGCATTGCTGTCTCCTTCCCATCTTTAGATAGCATGCATTTTCTCTGGGGAGGGACTATTTGAGCCATTTTGGGCAGAAGATTCTGATATGCAGATATGTGCATAAAATTGGCTATGTGATGTCCTTGGGAATGATCCCCATGAAGGGCTGAGGGAAACAGGATTGGATAAAGAGAAGGTGAGCTGTGATATAGTCACAACAGAGACCTCAACTTATAATGGGAAGCTCTGGCTGGGATGGTCCTTGTACCAGATGAGCCAAGCGGGGCAGGCTTCTGCAGCTCTACATCAGCCAGGTTTTATATGAAGGCTGCCCTGGGAAGGGTGAGTGAAGTGGCCAAGGCAGTTCAAATCAGAAGACAGCTGTACAGTTCTTGGAGTGCCTCTGTTGTGAGCCAACATTCTAGCAGCTGAAGGAGTAAGAACATAGACCTGCACGGGGCGTACCCACTAGGTAGGCCATGTCTAAGCACCCTCTATTAATTAGCATGCCCACTCTTAACACACTTCATTCTGTCAAGTCACCCTGTTCCTTTCTAAACTTTTATATCACACCATAAATTTAAAAATTTCATTATCTGCCTTTTCCACTCAGATAGAGGAATTTCTTTCTGGGAAAAACAAACAAACAAACAAACAAACAAAAAACACTAGTCTGTCATAGAAAAATGTGTTGCTGCTACTTATTATATATACTGGTTGAATAAATGAATATGAGAACAAATACCGCAGGTTTATAGCACAAACTACATTACTTGCAGCAGTCATTAGGCTGCAAAGTTACTGCAGAGTAAGTAGTCATTTACTAAAGGAGGCAAGTTTCCAGTTTGGGGAAGGAACAAAAGGACATTAAAACCCTATCCTCATTCTGAAAGTAAGAACAGAATATGATCTCTTACTGTAATTTCAGAAGAATCATTATTTCCAACCAAGCTTTTCCAAGGGAAAGGCTACATTTTTTTTTCTCTAATAAAATTATATATGTTTATTTTGGAATAATACAAAACTCTTCATAGAAAAATAAAATTTATCCATTACCATAACACAGAGAATGATACCCACTATAAGCAAATTCTAGTAAATTCCTTCTAAGTTTTGAGATCATATTGCTGCTATGCTTTTGTGTCTTGGATTTTTTTGCATCAGCAACATCTAAAGTTCTTGAGGTCACCAAAGTAGTTTAGGAGTAATTCTTTCCTTTTTAAAAAATATTAATTATGGATCATTGTTTTAAATCTTTGTTTGATTTTTCACGCTATAGGATTTTTCACCTCCAGCACGGTCTCTTATCATTTTTCTACTACCAAATGTTCACAGTCCTCCAACATAGTCTATTTTGTTAGGAGTCATTTCTAAAGCCACATTTAAAAGATTCTTAAAAGATCATTCTCATAGTTACAAAATTATTACTTAGCCATACTGCCATGATTGGATTATTAAGTTGTTTCCATTTTTTTCCTATAATTATAAACAACTCCAAATAAACCTTTCTTATAACACGATTTATTAATGATTATCCTTTTAAATGATCATATGATCTAATTTGCTAATCATATGCCTCATTTGTCAGTTACATCAAATCACTCCTTTTCATTAAGATCTTTTATCAGAAATAATAGAGTAGAACCAATCATAGAACTAAAAGCAAGAAATTCCGGCTTCCAGCCCAGTTGGCAACTTACTAATGATATAGCCTTAGGAAAGCAGTGTGCTTTTCTACTCTGAGCCTCAGTTTCCTTGCTTGTAAAATGGAATGGTTGTGCTGGAGAATCTTTAATGTCCCTTTCAGATCTACCATCCTGTACTATTGTGATGGCTTCTTATTTTTCTCTAAGAAACAGTTTCATGGGCTCAATTTCAAGCCTCTTTGACATTCTGTGTCACATACAAATCTTCTCTGATTTCCTGTATTTCTGATTTAATTTCCTTCCCTTTTATCCAATTTTGGCCATTCCTTAATCTTCTTATCTAAGTCTTGCTTTTGTTCCTTCTTTCACTGCCATCCATTAAGCTGATGAACCCTCTCTTCTTGATCTTTTACCCACTCAGCACCTGATTTTCCTTTAAATCTTTCTCAACACTTAGTTTTTTTTTTCCTGCTAAAACCTTTTGATGTTCAGTACTCACAGAAATAGCTCAACCTCTCTGCTTTCCCTTTTCTACAAACTAATGCAAATAAAAGTTGCGTAAAATGAAAGTAAAACTAAGCCAAGTAACATAATATAGCAACACATCTGATATTTTAATGTATTTTGTCCATTACATACCTTACCTATATGTTTGGTACACGGTTTGGGAGATTGGGGAAAGAGAGACTGTTACAGACTGGTAAGTGCATTAATATGCAATGCCTTTCTTAAATCTTTGAAAACTACTGTGAAGTAGAAATTTTTGTAATTCCTAACTTATAGGTGGGGGAAACTAATGTACTGTCTTCATTTTGCTATATATTATAATGAACAAATTTACAATAATTATATCAAATCTCTGGAAGGTTTTAGTGTAATTGCAGGCTTGGGTTACACTGTGTATGTGTTAGCATGTTACAGATTGTCTTAATTTGGATTTGCCCTAAATCAAACCCAAGACAAAGACTAACAGGTGATTCCAGAAATAGTTGATGAGGGGGTCTGTAGAGGAAGGAGAATTAAAAAAAAAAACAAAACTGTCTTTGAGGTCACCACTGCATTGTTCTAGAGGCTAAGAGTAGAATCTGTTTAATTCTCTCCAGACCAACCCCTGCCTCTGTGGAGACTGACATTTTGTTGTCATAGCATCTTTCCTAAAAGTACATTTTCAGAAAAATTATTTGGTATGGTGTTAATAGTCAAGTTATAACAAACAAAAAGAGTGACACGTCAAATAATTTTAAGAAATATGCAAGGACTCTGGTAGGAGAAAAGAGAAAAGAGAAAAGGCCGATTTATTGCATACTCTTTGACAAGTACTTTCTTCCCCCTCACTATTTCATTTGATCTCCCTATCAGTGGGAATTTGTAGGAAATACCAGTCATTTCCATCTTATGGATGAAGTAATGGGGTTCAGAGAAATTACGTAATTATAGTGGGATCTCACACGTAGGGCCAGTGTAGTTACTGGAACCTAATGCTGGGTGACTGAACCATCCTTCTTCTGTTTTGAATATCCTTTGTCTTAATACCTGACATCATTTCTTGTGGAAAAAGGAAACTTCCAAGTTCCCTTCTTGATATCAGATGCCCTGTATCAGCCATAAGCACCCTGTAGTTTGTTGAAGATCTGCTGAGCATCTGTTTGGGCATCACTGGAGCTGAGATGTGTTTCTAATAGACAATGAAACTATATCCAGCTGTTCAGATAATTTGGGAATTTGCCCCAAGTATGAACATCACATAGTTACCCATCACACTGCTGCTCTGTGCTGATGCTATGGCTCTTTTCTTTCTGGCCAGTCATCTGTCAAATGTTTCTCCCTGCCAAATCAATGCTCCCAGAAACCAGAAGGGAAAGGAAGTTCTGTGTGAGTAAAGGCAAAATGTATCATATTTCTTTCAAGCTAAATTCCTTAATAAAGTTTACCTGATTTATTTTCATTCCCAGATACAAAACAGCCTGGATGTTTCACAGCTGCTACTCAGGTGATCCAGAAATACCATTTAGGGTCAAAATATTGATTTTTCTTGATCAAACCTGAACTGAGTTGGCTGATCAGGAAATAAACCTGAATTTCATTTTATTCTAATGGAGAGGAAGATAGACATAATTTCATATCCCACTTCGGCCTTAACCAATTGTGTGACTTTGGGTAAGTTAATTAAGTTCTCTGCTCTGTCAACTTAAGGTGGAGATAAAATGATAATGATCATGTTTACCAGACAGGCTTTCTAAAGATAAAGTAAGCAATGTTAAAGTATTTAACGACTTTCCCCATATCAACAGATACTCAACAAACTTTCATTTTCTCTCCTCTACTCCCTACCCACTTATCCTAATGATAAAGGTGACATTCTAAAAAATTTTGTGTTTCTAGATAGTAACAATAAATAGCTCTAGACCTTTACTGTGCTAGAGTGTCCTCAGTGTAGTTAATCTATAACTCTCATATGAAGTAGAAATTCAATTCAGACACTCAGTTCCTGTTTATTTACGGGAGAGAATTGTGCCTTATTAAAAACCAATAGCCATGCTATTCTTTCCAGAAAATGATTGGTTGAATTCAGTGGCAAGGGAGTAAGAATTGAATAGTCAGGACAACAGCTGTGTCCGGATGGAGATAGCAAGACTCTAGTTCCTGCTGTTTCAATTCTCCACCAGTTTTTAACCTCAGAAATCTATCCATAATGCATGGATGCAGGACTGTGTGGAAAGCAAATCATCCAAACTGTGAGCATTACAAGTTTTTCCAATTCTGGCAATGGCATGATGAAATTCCTATAATTTTTCTAACAGGAGCATGAAAGCAAAAAATAAAATGTCACTACCCAGACAACCAAAGAGGTACAGATGTTGTATTTGCTTTTTTTAACATGCCTTCCCATACTCCTTTAAAAAAATTATTTTTATTTATGTATATAAGACTTGGGGTATAATAGGTCAGAGGTACAATGGTTGAGAGGTTTCACCAGAGACAGAGTGGGTGCAGAACAGACAGATCTACTGAATTGTACTCCTGAGGGGAGCAGTGGGTGAAACAGAAGAGGTCTGCTGTGCCATGTGGCTTAGCTCCCTAGGTGGGGATCAAAATTCATGTTGCAGTGGCTGTTGATAGCTTCATAGTGCTGAGACTTAACACTTTGCACCACCAGGAAGACCCCACATCTTCTTTCTAATAAGAATTCATTATAATTCATTTGTTCTACAGCCATTTGCTAAACATCTACTATGTGTCAGCAAAAGACTAAATATTTGGTATTCAGAAGACAGATTACCTACCCCTCAAGAAATGTGCAATCTAGTGAGCCCACTAAAAATGTCACCAAAGAAGTAAATATGCAATATGCCAGCAAACAATTTAGCTGAGCCTACAAAATAAGGAGTAGCCAGCTACATAATAAATACAGGAAACCTCATTAGAAACATTTGCAATGTCTCTAGAAGAGAAAAACATTGGCTTCTGCTAAATGGTAGTCTATGTGGTTAAGGCAAAAAAAAAAAAAAAAAGAAAGAAAGAAAGAAAGAAAATGAAAGTGGTGTGAGTGGACAGTTGGAGAGGAAAGCTGGGCTGTTAGGCCAAGTACAGAGTGTGACTTTTATTATAAGGTTAATATGAAGCTGTTTAAGAGCTAGACTCTGGGGAATGGTAAGCCAAATTTATAGTTTCTAAAATCACTCTTATGGTTTTGTAGAATCAATGGATGTTAGTTATTGTTATCAGTAGAATCATTCATTGTCTTGCTTCATCATAGTTTCTCAGTAAGCATTTATGTAGTAAATGAATGAATGGGCAAGAATCCAAGTAGATGCTCACTGAAAAACTGGATTTTAATCTTAAATGTACCATTAACCAAATAATTACTGTTGGTTTTAACCTTTCTGGGTTAAGTCCAAAATCAAGTTTCCTCATCTGTAAATTGGGGTGGAGGTATACATGAAAAGATGGTTATATGTTGAGCTACGTGACAACTTGGGAGTTTAACCTTGCCATAGTATTCTTAGCCCTCTGTTTTAATCAACTATTAAGAGGTGCTTATCATTCAGTAAGTGCTTCTCTGCTTGCTCATTTGATGTTTACAATAACACCAGGATGAAAGTAGGTCAGATAATATAATTTTAGGCTAACAGGTGAAAAGGTGGAGATTCAAGGACATCTTCATGGACAGTATTTGAACTCAGCCTCAGGACCCAGACGAATCCTTTTTCTCATTTTTTCACACTGCTCCTCAGACTAGGTTTGTACTTGCATTCTCAGATACAAAAAAGGAAATATCATTACTAAAAAAATATATTTGAAATGAAACATTTAAATATATTGAGTCATCTAAGGATGATACCCATTCTAAAAAAAGATTTCAAATGGATTTTCAAATCCAACATGCAAGTATCAGTAACATTTCCAATATGCACTTGGTAGATTTTGTCTCTATTATATTGTCCAATGAAATACAATGTGACCCAATATGTATTGATAATTAAGATTTCTTAATAGTTCTTTTAAAAAGGATAAAATTAATTGCATTCTTCTACTTTATGTTCAAAGTATGTGATTACATATGTAACCAATCTTAAGCATTTTTGAGACTTTTGTAATCTTTTTAAAATTTCCATCTTCTAAGTCTTACATACTGAATGTGTATTTTACGCTTAGAGAACATTTCAATTCACCAAGCATATTTCAACTGCTCATTAGCTTACTGCACTGGACAGCACAGTATATACAACTATTACAACCCCTAATCATCAGTCAGACCTTTAAATAACTCCATATTAATCACAATTTCAAAGTCACATTCAGTACATGCCCAATCAGCTCCTTCTTTCCTCCCTGCCTTCCCACTCTTGCTTTCTTTGTATTTCTCTGAGGATTAACACTCACATTATAGAATGGTATCTTAGTCTTAAAGAATGCTTGATTTGGGGGCCTCACTGGTGGCCTAGGGGTTGTTTGCAGTGCTATCAGCACTATCACTGCTATGGTCTGAGTTTGATCCCCCACCATGGATTTAACCCACATATGGCACAACAGACATGTCATGTCTCACCCACTTCTCCTTAGCAGTGTATTTTAGTAAATCCACCTGTTCTAATCCTTACTGTGTCTCTGATGAAGCCTGTAACCCTCCCTCCCCCAACCTTCTCCCTTCTCCCACCTCTACAAGCTTCTATGTGCAAAAAGAAAAAACAAGAAAACCAGCCAAACAAACAAAAAACAAAGAGAAAGGCTGATTTGTGTAGTGGATTAGTTAATATGACTATATTCCTTAAAAAGACCAATCCAGGCCCTCTCTGGTAGTGCAGCGGGTTAAAGCACAGCACTGGAAAGCTAAAGCCACTTCTGCATGAGTTTGATTCCCGCCTGTCTCGGAGGTGACCACATGGTGTGGCAGACCTCTCCTGACCCACCTGCTGCTCCCCTCAGCAGTGTACTTCGTCAGT
>NW_004567107.1:44804664-44806140 GCF_000260355.1 Condylura cristata
GTTCCCCTTATGCTTCCACCACTGAAGTCCACTGGGCTTTCCTACCCCTCCCCCCATCATTTGCCTCTCTCTGGATGCCTCATATTTATGGTCAGCTTTCAAGGCTTGGTTTTGAAGTTTTTTGTGTGTGATCCTTTGTTTGGTTTCTCTATATTCTACTTATAAGTGACACCATCTGGTATTTATTTTTCTCTTTCCTGTTTATTTGCTTAGCATGAACCGATCCATGTTGCTATAAATTACATGAATTTACCTTTTTGATTCTTGAGTAGTGCTCTTGATTCACTCATCTGGGGATAATAATACCTACCTGAGAAATAAGAACTAAATTAATTTAATGAAAAAATATATGAGGCAAGAACCTTTATTACAGCTAGCACATAGAATAGACACATAGGGACTCAACTGACATAATTCCATTAATTACTCTTCTATCCTTCGCACTTCCTTTCTGGAATTAGGCAAACTCCTACAGAATGAATGTGATCTAGAAAAAGGAATATTTCTAAAATGTAATTGTTAGAAAATAGAACCTCTGTACTATGGTGTATATTTCCAGTACAATTAAAACAGGAAAGGGTGTGGATAAAACAGAAAATGTTAGTGGATCAAGAAATGTAGTCTTGCATGTGGTATATTGCTTTAATCAGATTATCAGTACAAATTTTGGTATATTGGAATTTTTCGAAGTAGGAATCTTTTCTAGTTATCTAGATTTTTAAACTGAAATACAATTTGCAACTATAAATTCCTAAACTAAATGTAATAATATGAACACATCACCTGCTGGATTAAGGTTTATTCATTTTCATTTAAATGTTTTATAGTAGGCCTACTTTTTAGTATTTTAGTTAAAATAGCCTGGATTTTCAACAATGTTTCCATTCTAAATACCAAGCATTGTCATATTATTTAACACATATTCTTTTCCTTAAAGTGAAGAAATTTATGTTTTCAAACATAAATTTGAAAATCCATATGTAGGTTTATTTATTACAAAAACCTAATAATTGGTATCAGTTGTAAGCCTCTACTCCTTAATCTCTAAATAAGATTGATTCAACACCCCAGTTTGCATCCCATAGAAGATGCAGCCGGCAGTAAATGATTTCGTGAATTCCCAGCAGGCATATCCTTTCATGGTCAATTACAGAGCCATGTGTTGTATGTACTGACATAGTTTGTGTACACATTTTCCTGCCATCCCAAATGTGCTGTCCTTGGGACTCACTAGAGACTCACCTAGATGTAAAAATCAGTTCCTTTACCTGATGTTCAAAAAATTAAAACAAACCAAAAAGTTAGTATGAGAAGTTTTGGGTATAAAAGATAATTTAGGACAAAGACAAGTGTTTACATTTCATAAGCACATGCAATATAAAAACTAAATTTATTCCTTCTTCTCTGTAAGATTCATGGCGATTTCTACAAAATAGGGCACCAGGACACTTCCATATAGTTAAACTCTGACATCTT
>NW_004567107.1:44807665-44881192 GCF_000260355.1 Condylura cristata
GTATCATTTTATTTATTTATTTTTTGATTAAAAATTGTAGGAGTCTGTCTCTCAGATTTAAGGTTTTCTTTGAAAATGTTATCTAGAGGCTAATACAGTCCTATCTCAAAGCAGGTTCTATGTCAGGATAGACAAATACAAAATGGCAGCCCTGACCAGTGCTGAAATCCAAGTTATATATCGCTGTGAATGCATCAAAATTCTTTCCTAAGTCTACATATGACATCTCAGAGTCATTTGTAACACAACATTTTCCACAACTTCTGTCAATGTATCTGACATATCTTAGGAGCTGAAAACTTTCTCCATAATGTCTTGATTTAATTATGCTGACTTTTAGATTCTAGAAATGCACCATTGCTTTCACCGCCACAATATTATGAAAATTGCCTTGGTTTGTTGGGATTATTGTCATCAATCACTGCAAAAATTATTTACTTAAATCTATGTTATAACTTGCATTTGTTGGACTTTTGATTCTATACTTAAAGACTCCAAAGTCTTATCTTTTAGTTTTTGCTTTTTTTTTTTTTTTTTTTTACCTATTATATTAGCATTCTTCCTCCCACTGAGGTTGCTGGTTGTCACTTCTTATATCCTCAGGGTGATACTATGTAGTTGAAATTGAAAGAATATCTCTTACAGAGTATCTTTTCCAAATTTGCTGCTGAATTCTACACTTCTATCTACTTTGTTGTGAAAAATTAGATCTTGTCAGAATTATGTTAAGGAGAATAGTAGAAACAATACAGTTTATCTTTTTGGGGTATATGAACTTAGTGTATTAAGCTTATACCACATATGTTGAGTTTTTTCCACTTCCTTACTGCTTGTATTCTAATGGTTGTGTGGGCTTTTCAATCCTAATTCATCTAAATAAAACTTATATCCCTACTATCCAAAATATAACTGTTAAACACACTTAGATGTTCTTATTTATGTTTTATTATAAAGAATTCCAAGTTATATATTTAATAGATAATGATTTTCTATATTTATTATTAACTTGATGATTAATAACAACATATTTATATTTATAATAAATATTTAATTAGCATATACATATCAATATATGCTAAATTCTTTCTTGGTGGTTAGTTCATTTCCTTCTGATATTACACAATAACATTGGTACTATTGTTACCTGAATGTTATTCATGAGGAAATCATGTCTTGAGAAAGCAATGTAACTTCTAAAGAGTTCACCTAGAAAATGTGTTTAACAACTTGGATTGAAACATGGATCTTTCTCATTAGTCTCTTTCACCTCCTTTCTCTTACACTTTGGGAATGTCTATCCAGTTTCTAGTGAACTTTTTGTGAGAACTGCCCCTGTATACTACCCCTTCTGACTTCCTAAAGCTATAAGCTCAATTTCAGCTTTCTTGTCTGTGGCACAGGATATGAAATAAGAGCCTGGTAAAACAGATTTTTTTTTTAATTGGATGAATTTGCAATAGTTGTTCTTTTACCAGGTAAACAAAGTTGCAGAAAAAAAAATAGAAGTGCATGGAGTTATAAAAACAAAGCAAAGTTAAGAGACAGAGGAAACATGTTTTGGATTCCAGATGACTTTGCAGTGCTTTGTCCAGTTCTTCAAAAACCAAGTGACTTTTGGGTTTTATTAGATTCACATGTGAGTTGTGATTCCTATAATATCCCCATTTTTGTTTAAAATAGCACAAGTTGGGCTCAGAATATGTTCATAATTCACACTGTATTGGAAATATTTTCCTAAAAAAAATCATTTTTAATCCTTAGTAAGAAGATGGTCCCAGGGAAAGGGGAGATTCCAGGTTCTCTGCCTCACCCAAGGGAGGGGTGGGGCTGAAAAGGGAGAATAGACAGGGGGGATGAAGGAGAGATGGAGAGCAAGAAGAGGCACAAGGGAGGAGGCACATGGACTAGAGAGACATGTGAAGAAGCCATACTTGCTTCTTGGTCTTCAGCTAGTACAGGGATTGGGGAACATGGAAGGAGACACTTGGAAAGAGACGTGTGTGAGACCATGGGGAATTGTCAGTGTCATCATTTATCTTGATTTGGGTTTTGCTCCTGTTGTCCTTCTGACACTTTTCTGTGTGTCCCTACCAGAACGTACCTTAGACTGGTGGCAGGTTTTCAGTGTCCTTGCTTTGAGCCAATTGTATTTGGCTGGGCATTTACATATGAGGAGATAGGTAACTCTGGGTGCTTGATTTGGAAACTATATTCTTTCACTTTTATTATTATACACTAATTGTATTAAACTTCCTTGCCGTTAAGAATTATGTGCACTATCTTATGTTTTATCTTGATGTATCCATGGCAGAATATATTTATAAAAGGCAGATTTGGGGATTTTGGGGTGTTACCTTGCTTGGTAACATTTCTTCCGCATTGAACTACACTGTGGGATAGTCCAGGTTCTCTTCTATTTTCAAGACAAAATACTGGCTCCTTAATATTATTTACCTGGCCCTTCACAATATTTCTCCATTCTCCTTTACTCTGATCTTTCCTCCACAAACGTAGTACTCCACTCAAACAAACTTGAGTTCATAAATCAGCTTAGTCTCACACCTTCCTCTGCTGCTTGATCTCCTGGTCCTGATAACTTACCTCCTCCTGGAACATTTACTAGTAAACTTCTAAATCACTTTGCTAATACCTATTCAGAGTTTTGCATAAGCTCTGCCAATAGCTAGCTGTTGGAGAATGGAGAAATAGCTTACACTGAGGCTTATCCTGCCTCATGAGAGCTGTTTTTTAAGTATTCAGAAATTTTGTAGCCAGTTGATGGTTGCTTGGAAGCAAACATAATGGGAATATTTACACCATGAAAATTGGCAAACTTAACAAATCAGGCACCTGCCTCTCCCCATAATCAGTTGTTAACATTTTCCAGTACAACAAAGCTTATGGCATTTACCATATTGTTTACAAAATTGCTTGGGATCATTTGTCTTCTGCCCTCAAGCACTATGAGCTTTAGAAAGGGGGTAGACAAATAGTAGATATTGGGGGAAAAATGAAATTAGTGCTGAAAGTAAGGATTTAATCACTTATGTCATGTTGTTTGTCCCCAAAACATGTAGAAAGCAAAGACACAATGAAAAGTTACCTGTATATTTCTAATTTTTCTGCTTGGAATAGACCTTTGAAAGTCTTCATGAGATGATATACATCTTTTGCATTGCCTGTTACAACTTTGGCATCCAGTGTAGTAAGGGGGGTCCGTTTTAAGACTAACCTCACTGAAGAAAAGCACACCACTTCTCCATCTGACCAAAGTAAAGATTAAGTCAGGCTTATCTTCCTCTTTCAAAAATACCTTTTGTTAAAAAAAATCAATTATTTATTCACTGTTAATCATTTTTAATTTTTCCCTATTGAGTACATTTTCTTCAATATGTGACTCTTTCCTCAATTAATACCCAAATTATGTTGAAACAGAAGTGACTGGGAGTCATATAACAAAATCACTATCATTTATAGAAGAAGAAGTCTCAGAAAAATGGAAATTTGCCAAAATAATAACCGCTACTATTGGCAGAGCTTATGCAAAACTCTGCTTCTTTACTCAATTCTATATTCTTCCTCCTTTCTTAGCTACTTTCACCTGGTCATTAGCATAGTTAAGAAAACCTTGCTTTAATCCATTATTTTTTCTGAACTATTTGCTTTCTGGAGCCTCCATGTTGTGTTGCTCTTTAGGCAGAGCTATTGGGTGGTTCAAGTCTCCTGGAGCTTCCCCCTATGAACAGTGGTGCCCCAGTGCTTTTTCCTGTTTGGTAGTTCTGATTTCATTTTTGTTTTAACTTTCTGTTTTGTGTAGCTCACATGTGTTCTACTCAAACCAGCAGAGCTCTGCTTCCAACATTCTGGAAATAAGAAAAATACAGAAATAATCTAAGGGGTTGTGCTAGGGCTGGTTAAGGAGAGAGGAGTTATATGGCAGAATTGACACTCTGATGAAGACCCAGCAAGATGGAGAGTGTTGGGTCACAAGGTGCAAATGGCACATGCATGCACAGAGGTGTGCTATGTATGTAGCATAGCAATTCAGAGTGGTGATTCTTCTGCAGCAGCCATTGTATACAGGGGACAACTGAGACACACAGGTGCATATAACTGGAATGGAAAAGATGGAACTATGAGGATGGTACCTGGTACCATTTTTTTCTTTTTTTAAAATATTATTACTGCATTTAGAACTGGGGTATAGGCCTGATGAGCTGGGGTGAGAGGATTCACCAGAGACAGAGTGGGGGTGGGATGCAGAACAGGCAGGTGAATTAAGTACAGTGCTTGTTGGAGACAGTGCCACATGTCAAAGTCCAGCTCTGACAGGTGGCCAGTCAGGGGTCTTTTTCCCAAAAGATGAGGCAGCATCGGTGAAATGAGCAATTGAGGCAGACACTGACACTCTAGCTGGTACAAGTATCTCCTACTGAGCATCTCAGAGGGTCTTTATTTATATGTTAAAGCAGGCAGTGAGATTACATCAACAAAAACATGAAACAAAGTAAAAATAATTATTACATATTTTTCATAGTCACTTGGAGACCCCTATGGTCTCGTACTGGAAAGAAACTTATTTGGTCATTTTAAGAAATATATAAGAAGACCCTCCCTGGTGGCGCTGGGGTTAAAGCACTGCACTAAGAGGCTTAAGCTACTTCCCAATGAGTTCCATGGATCCCTGCTAGCCCCAGAGGTGACTACTGGCTCTGCAGACCTCTCCTGACCCGCCCGCTGCTCCCCTCAGCAGTGTACTCCTCGATCTGCCTGTTCTGCTCCCCACTCTGTCCCTGGTGAATCTTCTCACCCTCTGCATCTCTGGCCTGTACCCCAGTTCTGTATGAATAAATAAATAAATAAATCTAAAAAAGAAAAAAGAAAAAACATAAGAAACAATCAAGGCTTCTAAATGTACCTCATTTCCCAGCATAATCAATCACTTGGGACATTTGGTAATGTTTAACTGCCTTACTAACTCCCTAACATATTCTTATTCCTATCTCCTATTGTTTAAAAAATCATGTATTCCTAAGAATATTACTGATATATTGTTTTCCTAGAAGTTCTACTATTGCAGCTTATCATTCTTATCTAACTCCTATAATCATTGTCTATCTTAGTCTGGTCTAGGCTAAGGGTATCTAACCTCCATTTCACATGCGAAGTTCTGACTTTTAGAGCACACCAGAAAATCTACTTATGCCACAAACACACCTCCCGGGTGAGATTCCAGTCACCCACCACAGTTATCTTAACACAGTTTTGTTTGCCATTGTCTTCAGAGCCACAACCTGTTTTTCCTAGCCTCTTGCAATGTTAATTTCTGTTATGTACTATGCGAACTAATACTTTAACAAGTTAATTTAGACAGGCCAATCATATAACCAATTTTAGACTATAATTAACCAAGAGCAAATGAGGAAGTTTCAGCAGGTGTTGCTGTGGAGACTCCCATGGTTTCATCTTCTTTGGAGGTTTAGAAAACCCCTCATCTTCTTTGGGAGTCTCCCCAATGCCCGGACCATGTCATAGACAGCATTGATTGCGTGGCCTACGTCAAGTGCAGAGGGAAGCAATGGGTGAGACAGGAGAGGTCTGCAGTGCCATGTGGGTCAGCTCTAGGGCAGGAGATCGAACTCACACTATAGTAGCCTGGCTAGCTTGCAGTGCTGTGTTTTAACCTGCTGTACCACTAAGGAAGGCCCTCTCAATTTTTCATAGCAGGCAAGGTTTTGGAAGTAAAACTAACAGAGAAAGTAACAAAAGACAAGGGATATTAAATAAAGCAATAAATATGCTTGCATATAGCTGCCTTTGTTTTAGCTATATATGCTTTTCTTCCACCTTCATATTTTAATTTTAATTTCTATACTGTTTACAACAATCCATATTTTAAAATTTAATATATGTGATGTTTATTGATTTTAAGTTTACAAAATAGTGTTATATTTGAAACAGTGTTTCTACCTTTGTGAGAACTATAAAAGGTGTCACAGTTTCCATATGGTAGTACAGGCAAAGGAGGTATTTGCTGTGGGAATATTTTGTGAAGGTTGCAACATATGAAATTGCCAATATCCAGCTTTGTTTGAGTTATAAAAATTCCATTTTCATACTGTTTTACTTTTACTTTTCCAGGGTTAATGAAAGAGGGATAGCACATATAATGGCTGCTGCGGGAAAGTAAAGAGACTTTAAGAATAACTTTTATTGCCCCCACTTCCAGAATATGCATGTATACTAGGTAGCACAGGATTTTTAAACCTAAAAGAACTTCACTTTTAATTCAAGATATTTCACTTACTTTTTTTTCTGATCTTGAACTTATAACCTCTAACATACACTATGAAGATAACACAGAATTGGCTATCCAATAAATTTCCACATAATTAGTAGGTTAAAAAAGAACTTGATTTTTTTTAATAGTTTCTATAGATCAGGAATTTTGTAGCAGCTTGCTAGATGTTCTGGTTCAGGTTCTCTTATGAAGTTTCAGCCAGGACTGAAGATTGAAGTTGGCAGTTTGGCCATCTAAAGCCTAGACCCGGGCCACGTGAATGATGAATTGGAGCTGGCAGTTAGGACATGGTACTTTCCATAGGTTTCTGGAACATCCTGACAGCATGGCAGCTTGCTTTCTCCAGAGTGAGCTAAACAAGAGGGAGAAAGGGAAAATCTACAATTTATTTTATGATCGAGTCATTCAAGTCACACATTGTTTTCCCTAGTATCACAGTAGATAGAAGAGCCCTATTCATTATAGGTTGGGCTACACAAGAGGCAGAGATCACTAGAAGGCCTTTTAGTGACTGGTTACCACACCAATCCTATCTTATTGGTGAGCTAACTACCATACATCAGCACTTACTCTGGAAGGTATTGAGCCCATGTTGAGTTCTGATACAATATTAGCTATTATTATCATTATACACTTGTTAAAAATCATTTTAAATGAATGCAGAATTTATCTTAAAAATTTGAAAAATAGTACAATAAAACCCAAAAAGTTACTTGATTTTTACTGAGGCAACATTGGTTTACAACACTGTATTTCAGAGGCATGGGGTCACTCGTGTTCAGATGTGTGTCATCACCCTGCACTCATCAGCATGTCCTTAACCAGAATCCATTGGGCTCCCCTCATCTCTCTCTTTGGTAATCTTAGTTCTATAGTCATATTCTAGGGTTTTTTATTGACTTGGTTTTGAATGACCCTTTGCTTAGTTTTTCTATATTCTATATATATATATTAATCCACCTGATTTTTCTCTTTCTCATGCTTTATTTGGCTTAGCATTATTCTCCCAATTTTATCTATGTTATTGCAAATGCAAAAGCTCATCTTTTTTCTTAGCTGAATAGTATTCCATTATGTATATCTACCACACCTTCTAAATTCACTTATCTTCCCTTGGGCACTTGAATCTCTTATCTAAGTTAGCTATTGTGTGTAGTGCTGTAATAAGCATAGGAGTATGTATATATAGCAAATCCTTTAATATTTTTGTATTCTTTGGATAGATATATAGGAGTAAAACTTCTGGATCATATGGTTAAATACATTTTTAATATTACAAGAAACCTCTATATTGTTTTCCATAGGGCCAACACAAGTCTGCATTCCTAACAATAGTATATGATGTTTACCTTTCCTCTACATCCTCACCAACACTTGTTGTTTCTGATCTTTTTTATGTGGGCTGCTCTCATAGGTATTAGATGGTAACTCATTGTGATTTTGATTTGCGTTTCCCTGATGATATGATGAACATTTTCTTATGTGCCTCTTGGCCCTCTCTACAAAGAAGATGTTTTAAATAAATGAAAACTCCTAATTTTATGTCTACCTCTTTCACTTAGGAGGATGTATGTAACAAAATATTAGGTAAAGTAAAATAATAGAATTCTGTGGTTCCATACTCAATTTGAAAGTTATTAACTGCAAAGTTTTGCTATTTTTTAAAGATTTTTTTAAATTTATGTATACAAGAATGGGAGTATAGGCCAGATGAGTCAGGGGTGGTGGTGGGGTGAAAGGATTCATTAGAGACAGAGTGGGGAGCAGAGCAGGCAGATGTTCTGAAATACACTGCTGAGAGGAGCAGCAGGAAAGACAGGAGAGGTCTGCTGTGCCATGTGAGTCTGCTGTCTGTCCAGGGATTGAACTTGTGCTACAGTAGTTATGTATAGCTTCATAGTTCTGGAATTTACCATTTTGTGCCACCAGGGAGGCCCAAGTTTTGCTATTCTACAATATAATATCATATCTAGTTTACATGGTTTTGAGATTATAAAAATGTAAGAAAGATATTTACAGCAGTTTTTTTTTTTCAAGATGGTAAATGCTCTTCAGTGCACTTAAGTTCATAAATCCCCTATTCCTTTCTTAAAACAGTTGGTATTTTATTTAAATGATATTGTTTGATTACAAGTGACAGAAATCAGTTCAGTGTATTTGAAGACAAAAAGGGAGTGTGTAAGCTCCCATAATTGCTAAGTCAGAGATAAAACAGTGTGTGAATTAGTCAGACTCAGGGGTTCAGATGATACCTGCAGGTCATTCCCCTTCTTGCTTTGCTTTCTCCTGTGTGCTAAACCACAAATTACCACATCCCAAGCCTCACATTTATAACACAGCAGGGCAATGTCAAGAGGACCTTTCCTTTGGGACTTGCTGTCAATTTCAGGTCACATATTCACTCCTAAACTAAATCATTGTATTTACGGGTATGAATACTATGTTTGGCTAGACTATTTCATATGCCTCCCTGAGAGGACATTGATGTTGGTAGTGTGTGGTAGTGGGTGGGGTCTGAGAATAAACTGATGCTTATTCTTCTTAGCTCACCAAAGAACCAGAGTATATATGATGGGGAAAAAATATGTAAGGAAAAGAAAAATTATAGCTACATTTGTCTACCATGAATAAATAGAATTTTTTCAGAAACAATTTGTAAAATGAATTAAAGAGAAATGTTTAGAATGACTGTGTTTTAAATATAGGAATGACTACCTACATTTAGAATGTTTTATTTTAGATTTTATTTTTTTATATATTTACTTATGTATGCATACAGAACTGGGGTACAGGGCAGAGGTGCAGGGGCAGTGAGAGGTTTCACCAGAGATAGAGTGGAGAGTAGAACAGGCGGATCAACAAAATACACTACTGAGGGGACAAGAAAACAATGGTGATTGAGTTAGGAGAGGTCTGCCATGCCATGTGGATCACCTCCCAGGGCTGAGGATTGAACTCATACTGAAGTGACTTAGCTAGCTTGCAGTGCTGCATCCTAACCCTTTAGACAACCAGGGAGGGCCCAATATTTTAGATTTTATAAAGGAAGAAAGTGCAAGGCATACATAGCCTATGCTTAAAAGAATAAAATGTATATTACTTGTGAAAAAAAATCAAATCCTTCCTCCTTATCTATAGAAAGTGGAGCCATACAAAGGGAGTATTTTTTTTTTATAACCTAGAAGACTAAATCACAAAATCTGGAAGTGTGAAAAACTGTACAAGAGCCTTGTGACTATTCCAAAGATCAACAGTTTTATTTATTTTCAGTGTTGATTTCTTTTTGCATATTATATTTTTTATTATAAGATAACAATGTTTTACAACATTGTGTATAATTTGGGGGTATAAGTTCACAACTCTTCAGGTGGTCACAGCACCAGACCCATCATTCTTCCTCCCATAATCTAATCTTTCCCCATACTCTATTAGGCGCCCTGTTCGCTTTGCTCCCTGCCCTTACCCATCCCTCCCCTCCACCTCCGCTTTGGTAGCTTCAACTGTATAGTTTGATTTTTAGAAGGATTTGACTTAATTTTCCTGTATTTTGTTGTGTTTCTCTATATGCAGCATGTAAGTGAAATCATGTGATATTTGTCTTTCTCCTGACTTAACTTGCTTAATATAACTCCATCCAGTTCCAACCATATTGTCAAAATGGTAAGTGTCCATGTTTTTTATAGCATAATAGTATTTTATTGTGTACATATACCACACTTTCCTAATCCATTCATCTCTCTGCAATGCTAAAGCTGCTTCTTATCTTGACTATTTTAATAACCATTGCTGCAGTGAACATAGAGGGGGGGCATCTATCCCTTCAAATTAGTGTTTTTGCATTCTAGGGTAGATACTTAGACTGGAATTACTGGATCATATGGTAGGTCTATTTTGTTTAATTTTTGAGAAACCTCCTTACTGTTTTCTATAGTAGCTAGACCAATTTCTATGTTTACCAAAAAGTGTACACCTTCACTAACACTATTTCTGGATTTTTAAATATGTTCCATTTTCACAGGAATGATATGGTACTTTACTATAGGTTTGATTTGCAGTTCCTTGATGACAAGTGACTAATGAGCATTTTCTCATATGCCTGTTGGCCATCTCTTTGTCTACTTTGGAAAATGTCTGTTTAGCTTTTCTGCCCATTTTAAATTGAATTGTTGTCTTCTTGTTGAGTTCCTTTTAGATCTTAGATACTAGCCTTTTGTAGTACGTGTCACTTGTAAGTACTCTCAGTATTGTGTCTTTGATATTCTCTTCTGCTGTACAGAAACATTTCAGTTTGATACAGATCCATTTGTTTATTTTTGCTGTTATTTCCCTTGCTTTGGAGTTGTGTTCCGGAAGACATCACTAAAACCAGTTTGTGAAGTATTTTGCCTATGTGGACAAATAGCTTTAAACTACTTCAAGAGGAATTCCTTCAGACTATTACTGAAGAAACGTAGAAAAGCATAGATGAGAAATCATCAACCTCCAATCTTTCAACTTTGTTTTTGTTTATCTTACCTAGAGGGGTCCTGCATGACTTTTTCTTTGAAGGGAGTATTTTGTTACTAGAAAGCTAGTTTGGAATACTGATGTCACGTGAAAGATAATTATAGAGTTTAAGGTATAGATGTATTCATGCGTTCATTCAGCCATTAAACACATGTTTGTTTAATACCCACTATACACCATAAATACTGGAATGAAGAATTTAAGATCATCTGTTGTTGTCATGGGGCTATTATAAGTTCAGGTCGGAAATTGTGCACCAAACCACAAGCACTTGACAGAGGCTTAGCAAACTCTATTACATGTAACGTAGTAGGTAGTAGAGCATTGTCACAGGTTGGTGCAGGGAAATCAAAGATGAGTAACAATCTCTGCTCTCAGAAAATCACAAATCAATATTTTGTTTCTTGGTCTCAAGAATACTAGGATTTTGACCTCCTCTTATGCTTCCATTTGCAATGAAAGAGGAAATATGAAGTGAGTGTTGTCTTCCACATTTCTCATTTCCCCCCAAACAACAACAACAAAAATCCTTCTCTAAGGTTTAAGGAACCTCTATGAAGAAAAATGATGGCAATACAATAGCTCTTGGGTGGCTGAATCGCAACTCGTGAACTATTTGTAGATCCCAAGAGGACTATTCAGTATCAACCTCATTCCTAACAGTGGAACAATATTTCAAATACAAAGCCTTCTTGAGGGGAAAACTATGTGTTTTTATTTATAACATTTGTACTTTAATATAGAATTCTTAGAGCAGAGTTTCGTAAAATGTGGTCACAAACCACCTATATTACAGACATGTGGAGAACTTGTTATAAATGTAGATTCCTGAGTTCCATCCCAAACCTTTATAATGAGAATCTACAGATGAGAAAAATTGTTAAATTAAAGGAGAATTTATTTAATAAGGACCCTAGATGATTCATGCATACATTAATGTTTCAGAAACAGTTTTCCAGGAACTTAAGGTGTTTAAGATCTCAAATGGGTTACCAATCTTACCCCAGAGAGTGTTTATTTGTAGTTTTATAATGAGACAACATTAATGAACTCCACTACAAACAGCAGCACAACAACTGATTAATACACCATTAAACAAAATCATTTCGACCCATTAACTATTAAGGAGCTTCTCTTTGCACATATAGATTGTCTATTCCAACCTAAATCAGCATGACCATTGTCTTGCTTACAGACTTGTTTTTCTCCTGACATAGTATTCTGGGAATGACTGGCATTAACAAATGGATAGCCTTATGTTTGGACACAAATTCCTCCCTGTTCCTTCAGGAAGTCCCCAGAGGAACCACACATGTGCTCTCATATTGTCCCTAAATTGCCTCATCTCCTCTCTTGCTCTTTATGTTTTTTGGTATAATTGCTCTGCCACTGCCACTATGTCATCTTACTGCTCCAGGAATTTGTGATTTTCTGCTCCCAACTTTCCCAACCCAGGAGCTCAATTTGGTCCCACTATCATACTTCAAGTTTATTTTATTTTTTTTTTAAAGATTTATTCATTTATTCATACAGAACTGGGGTACAGGCCAGAGATGCGGAGGGTGAGAGGATTCACCAGGGACAGAGTGGGGAGCAGAACAGGCAGATCAACGAAGTACACTGCTGAGGGGAGCAGCGGGCGGGTCAGGAGAGGTCTGCCACGCCATGTGGATCTCCTCCAGGGCAGGCGGGGATCGAACTCATGCGGAAGTGGCTTTGGCTTCTTAGTGCTGTGCTTTAACCCGCTGCGCCACCAGGGAGGGCCCCATACTTCAAGTTTATTAAAGATACAAGACCTCTGTCTTCCTGCTCTCCCCTCTAACACTTGTTGGCATGTTCTCACACTAGTTTACTCCATGGTCATAGGATGACTACAGAAGTATCACGAATCTCTATAGACCCGAGATCCAAAAGAAGAAGAGACTGTATCCCTTCCAGTATGCCTGTCACTGAGGAAACTCAGAAGATTCTCAGTTGACTTGTAATCTCATGGACCACATTGAATCACTTGTTCTACCTTAAACCAATCGGCCAAGTACAGTGGGTTCATCTTGTTCTGCTTTGTATTTGCTTTGTTTCAAATATTCAATATTAGTCAGACACATGAATAAATTGAAGTCTTTCTAGTAAAGAACAGATGGTTTTGGAACATCCAAAGTCCTACTGAATTACTTCTGATCCTTCATAATTGAAAAGCTCTGGAAGACTGATGGAGTTGTTCATGCTCTAATCTTAGGCATGTTTACAAGTCCTACATTCCTGGACTAGATCTGAGAATAGCCAGAAGCATCAGAGCTTAGCTTATAATAACAGGGAATTGATTTTTTTTTATTAGCTACATATAATCTTGTGTCTCATTTTGCATTCATTTCAAACTAATATATATATGTATATATATATTAGTATATATATATATTAGTGTATATATATATATATATATATATATATATATGAAAGCTTAACATGTACAACTAAGAACCTTTAACTGGTTTTCAGATACATACAAGTAACATGAAGGTTTACAAATAGTGTTTGAGATTTAAACAAAAAAAAAATGATACTTGATATCTTCTTGGGTTTGCCAAATGTGAACCACAGACACTAAGTTTCTGCAAATAAAAACTGATAAATCTATCCCCCCTCCTCAATCCTAAATGTGAAGGTGTGTTTAAACAAGGATTAGTAAGGGCATAATAATGGAAGGAAGAAAGAACTCTTCTTCCAAATCTTTGAAAAAAACAACTGTACTGTAACCAACTATTAAAGTTAATTAGGGCAAAGTGTCAGAAACAGAACTTTGAAATTTTCTTGACGTTTACTCTAAAACCTACTTTCTCCAAAGCATCTATGTGCCTCTTTATTTGGTTTTATTTTTAGGACTTGTGTTCAGAGCAGCAGATGTGGGAGCAAAAATGAAATCAGAAGGACTTTGGTATTCTGTAGTAAATTGCTCTCTACTGCATTAGTGAGAGAGAACAGATTGTAGCTAGAATAAGAGCAGTGCAAATAATTTTAAGTGTGCGATAGCACACATCGATTTAAGTGACCTGGTAACTTGCCACCATTCCAGGCAATTATTCCCTAAGGAGGATTTATGTCATGTGTTGTCAAACCCTTGGACACAGATACACATTTAGATATATGTTTACAAGTTGCTCATATCAGTTGGAAAGACCTTTGGATTGCTTTGTTATACAAAATAGAAAGGCTATTTTCTCTCTTTTTCTTTAAATTTAATAATCCTCAGTGGTATTAGGGAATAGTTTGACACTTCCTGGTCATTCCAATATTTTTCTTTTTATTTACTTATGCATACAGAGCTGAAGCCAGAGGTTCAGGGGAGGTGAGAGGATTCTCACTAGAGATGGAGTAGGGGGCAGAACAGGCAGATAGATAAAGTACACTGTTGAGGGGAGCAGCGGGCAGGCCAGGAGAGGTCTGCCTCAACATGTGGATCACCTCCAGAGCAGGGGATCAAACTCACACTGAAGCAGCTGTGCTACTTCCTAACCTGTTGTGCCACCAGGCAGGGCCCTCAAATATGTTTTTAAGTGCACAAAACATTTATCTGAAAAAGTATCTGAAGTGAGAGTATATATCTTGTCAAATACAGAGTGAAGCAAAAGTCTTATACTTTTACTCATGATTATATCCTTCCTATATATTTAAAGCCAGTCATGATATTTAAGTGAAACTGCAAAGGAAATGAAAATATTTTAGATTTCCCTCCTCCCATTTCTTTCTGAGGAAGCAACAAGGCTTGGGTTCCTGTAGAGAACCACATAAACCAGATAATCTCATAGCCTGAGATTATCTGGGTAAATGCCAAGGAACACATTAGTTAGTAATGAACCTTCCACTCATTCGGTCTTTTGACTTCACATTTCATGGCTCCCCACTTTGCCTGACATCATATTTCAGTTATACTATGCACAGTGGTTTATACATTCTAATCACAGGTGCTCAGATGGATTGTTGAATTTTGCTTTTCACTGTACAGTAGTATGCCTCCTGAACCTGAGGTTTAAACTTGGCATTAATCTTGGCAACAAAACTGTCACTCAGCAGCTAATCTTACCCTTCCATTTGCTGTTCGTCTCTCTCACAACTTGCCAGCAAAACTGGTTCCTGGGACATTCTCAGGTGGGATTCTAAACCCATGTGTAGAAACTATTTATGTACTACAGATCGCAGTGTAAGGAAGAGAATGCTGGATTCTAAAACTTTGTCTCTAGCTTCTCCAATGTTGGAGGGCGGGGAGAGGGGTGGGGGTAATCACTATTGCTTTGAGTTTCCCTAAAATCCATCTCATGAGAAAGATTCTGCCAGACAGTTCTTCATATTGTAATGACATAAGTTATTCTCTCCATTTCTCCTCCTGCATGGGGACAAAGTGCATTAAGGCAGGAGAATAAAGAAGGAAAACATAGTAGTGCAGATCCAAGGTGGAAAGAAACAAACTCTAGTTATGCAAGTATACAGTATGAATCTTCTCCATCATTTGAGCAGTCTTCCACTTTCAGCATCCTAAGTAAGCCTCCATGCAAAAATAACTGTTCATTTGTTTGAGAGGCAGAAGTTCCTTGGGGAAGAAATGTAGAAAGATTAAGTAGACTTTGACTATAGAAGAGGAGTTTGATTCATTAGTGACTCTGAGGATAGAAGTAGGAAGCACTTTTGAGATATGAGAAGCCTCTCCCAAATGCTAGATTGCATGAAAGTTACAGGATAGATGTTGTGTCCCAAAAGATCCTTGTTATATCATCTTTATGAGTATTTGACAAAGTATTTAAAAGTAAACTCTTCCATCCTCCCTTACCCATTAGTGGAGATAGGTACTGATACTATTCTAAGTTGTCCCTAATCATCTTCGTGGTTTGCAACCACAAATTTTATGAAGAGGGCTTTCTATCTGCCCCTTCACTTTAAAAACACACACACCAATTTCTGCATGGATTTATTTCATTATCTATTTCATAGATGAAGCTATTCCATAAATGAAGCTCAGATAATCTATGGCTTTCCCTGAAACTCCAGGCATCACTAGGGCATTGGTTTATTGAATTTGGCAAACTAAGATGATTTGCAGTGATGGTATTAACTATATTAACTAATTTTCCATAGACATAAATTCTAGGGAGCAAGAAGTTTAAGTGATAAAAAATTTGAGAACAAGTCTTGAAAAGTTATTTTGGGGTACTTTTTGATCCAGTTCAAGGTCTCTTATGTTCCTGTTTTCTGTCGTAGTTGTTTTTCTCTACATAGCAAAATAAGGTCATAAACAAAATATAAAAAATAAAAAGAGATCAAGGGGCCTTTAAAACTAGTGGTGATCTTACAGATCATCTAATAAAAACACCTCTGTGATATAGAAAAGAAGCAGACCCTAGCTTTAATTCATTTAAAATTATTTATTAAAAAACAAAACAAAACAAATATTTATTTAGTTCCCACTAAATACATGACACTGTTCTAGTGACTGAAAAACAACAACGTTATAAACAAAACACTCTTAAGTTTTGTCCTTACGATAGTTATATTCAAGTGGTGAGTGAAAAAGTATGGATATTTGTTTGCGTAGAACATTGGGGGTAATTTTGACTTCCAGGAAGAGAAACAAACAATAATTGTATGCAAACAGTTAACTCTTCAGATATAATGGGAAATACAGACAACTGGTGATGTATAAGACAACTGATGATGTATAAGACTATGTGATTATCTTTAGGGAGAATTTCCTCCCGAAACAGTAGAGGAGAGGATTTTATGTATGCTTGAAAGACATAAATTTACATATCTAAGTCTGACTGGGAAAGATTGGGGACTGGTTTTAGAAAAAAGCATGACTTGTACAATATTCATGTGAATTGGTCATTCTGGTTGCTTTGTGGAGTGAAATTGTAGGGTGTACAAGATAGCAAGTAGAAAGACTAATTAGGAAAAGAGTATATTGTCCAGGAAGCAGCTGGTGGTAGGATTTAGGATTTTAGGATTATTTTTAAGATGAAATTAACAGGATTTGAGGTGTTGAGTAAGCTAAAGTTTTTTTTTTTTTTAAAGAATATTTGAGCTGCCTTTTGAGATAGGCAGCACTAAATCAGGAATCATTAAGAACTGGAAGAAGATATATATAGAGAACTTGTAGAAGTAAATGAAAACAATTATTTGCTTGGCTATATTTCAAAGCCTAATTGACTGCTAACAATTGGTAATTCTTACCACTTGATTTCACAGCTAGAAGACACAGGTTTAGATTTTGGCTTTGATAGACATCAGTCTAATGTCCTCTTTGTTAATTTAATGTGTGGAGTGTATAAGGCAAAGAGAGTCAATGTGAGTTCCTGAAAATGGAGATGCTACTTCATGGAACAAAGAGATGAAGCATATTTGGAAGGTGAAAAGTTAAGAGCTTCTTGATTTAGGGTTTGAAATGGTAGTCTTCCAAACAATGATGTTAAAAGATGGTTGAACATATTAATCTGGAGGTCTGGAAGATTTGGAGTCCAGAGATGTAGATTGAAAGCAGAGATGTAGATTTTAGAATCAATATCATTGTCTTATCTAAGATCTCCCTTAGATGATTTGAAGGCTTAACTTGTGCTTTTTTCTTTCCTTCACCCTGGTGTGTCTAGATAATTTATTAAAATAAAAATATACTTGACAGGATTTGACATACTTTTTGAATATTATGTTAATTTTTAAAACATGCAACATAATGGCTCATTTAAGAGATATAAAATGTGAGTTTAAGAAGTTGGCATTATATGACTAGTTGGCATTAAATGGTCAACATTATCTGATCTCAAGATAATAGAGTAAGTAAAATGTCACCAAAGTGTCCCTGGAATATATAGAGGCCTACGTGTTTGGGGAGGGATGTTCTGTTTGACTTCAAATGGAAAGAGGAGTGGATATATACCTGAAAAGCTGGGGTCTGACAAGATTTCTCATGGAAAGAACTGCCATATTTCAAGTCAAAGGTCACAAAGGCAAGGGAAGAGTCATCATAGAATGGTATGTATGCAAACTACTGGAAGAAAAAAAATGATAGTTTATCCTTTTACTTGAGGCAAGTCTTACATAACCAGATTATGTGCTAGAAAGCAGTTTCCAAGAAATTGTGATAATGTATTCAAGGATCAGTCCCCAGTGGCATTTTTAAAGAATTAAATTGGTTTCACAGTAGAGTGCCTAATATACCAGAAATGAGATAACTTGGAAAATCTTGGATTAGGAATACAGCAGCACCATTTCATCTCCTAAGAGCTGTACTATTTTTTTTTAAATATAATATCATTTAATGAGAATCTATATTAAAATCATGTTAAGAAACAAAATTGTGCATTGTCTATACACATTTGCATGATAATACAGTGTTGTAACTCCCATCAACATTTTTTATTATAATAGTTTATTTTTACATCATTTTGTGCCTTTTTTCATCTCATCTAAAATTCCTGTGGACTTCCCATCACCAATTCATCCATGTGAATTGCCATCACCATAGTCCTGTGCACTCCCCTCTCCTTTCTGATCCCATTCCTACTCCGCCCTTGTAAAATGTCTCTGGTATATAGTTGTTCATTATTATTATTTCCCCCCCCCCGGTCCTTTATGCTCCTAATATGAGTGAAAACATCTAGTATTTTTCCTTTTCTTTCTGGCTTATTTCATCAAGTATGATACCTTCAAGCTCCATCCATGTTTCTGCAAAAGGCACGAGTTTGCCTTTTTGATTGCTGAGTAATATTCCATTGTGTATATGTACCACATCTTTTAATCCAGTCATCTACTTTTGAGCATTTTGGTTGATTCTATGACTTTCCTGTTGTAAATAAAGCAACAATAAACATGAGGGTGCAGGTGTCTTTTGAATCAGTGTTTTTGTATCTTTTGGGTAGATACATAGGAGTGGGATTGCTAGATCATATGGATGCTCCATGTTTAGCAGTTTGAGAAACCTCCAAATAGTTTTCCATAGTGGTTATACTAGTTTGCATTCCCACCAGCAGTTCAGGACACTTCCTTTTTCTCCACATCCTTGCCAACATTTGTTGATTTGATGATTTGAAGGCTTAACTTGTTATGCTAATTATGTTAATATGTTAACATTTGTTTTAAGATATACCATTCTCACTGGTGTGAAGTGGTATCTCACTGTGGTTTTAATTTGCATCTTATTACAAGTGATGTTGACCATTTTTTCATATGCTTGTTGTCCATCTGCATTTCCTCTTTGGAGAAGTGTCTTTTGTGTTTGCTTCACCAACACATATACTAAAGTTGGAACAATACAGAGATTAGCATGGCCTCTGCACAAGGATGACACAAAAATTTGAGAAGTGTCTTTTTAGCTCTTCTACCCATTTTTTGATGGAGTTATTTATTTTTGTTGAGTTTCATCAGTTCTTTGTGTATCATTGTGAACAATCCTTTATCGCTAGTTTTGTGTGAGAATTTTTTTTGCCAATCAGTGGGATGTCTGTGTGTTTTCTGTAATGTCTCTTTTACTATACAGAAGCTCTTTCATTTGATGTATATACTACATATTTTTTAAAAAATACAACTTGATGAGAGGTGATAACACTGTTAGAGTGTTAGGTACTGTTTCAGTGATTTACATATGCACTTCTCAGATCTATTTGAAAAAGCTGTTTGATGGTCAGATAGGCAAGATCATCTCTATTTTCCAGATGAGGAAGAGACAGTTAATAAGTGGTATAGAAAGGTTTCAATGAAGAGGATTCATCTAGAGCTCATGCCAAAGAAAAACATGTCAGTGCCACAACCAACTTAGTGAAATAAGCATCAAGCTTCACAGGAAGCCAAAGCTGCTGTCAATTGCCCTCCTCCTCCTC
This sequence comes from Condylura cristata, assembly GCF_000260355.1. Classification (NCBI taxonomy): domain Eukaryota; kingdom Metazoa; phylum Chordata; class Mammalia; order Eulipotyphla; family Talpidae; genus Condylura; species Condylura cristata. The sequence continues at coordinate 44,827,331 of NW_004567107.1, forward strand.
AGCCAGGGATATATATAAACCCAGTAATAATAAAAACAAACCAGCAGCTGGCACTTTCATAGCGCCAATTCTGGAGCAGCCCTCAGAAGAAAACTTTTTCTAGATAGAGTATGTCATTTCTTTTTCTGTTTTTTATTTTTCCAGTTTTTCATGTGCTATTTATTTTAAATTTACATTTCTAACTGAATGAAATATTTTAAAGTTTAAAAGTGGATTGAACTAAGCCAAATTGTAAACATAAACATATTTTGAACAATGTACAGGATTTTCATTTTTTACTTCTGCTTTCCTGGCATCTGCCTGTAATTTGTATTATGACCTCAAACACCCAGTTTTGTAGATACTAATAAAGCAGCTCCTTGCATGGGTCTAGACCCTGAGTTCTTAGTCAGCTGGTGAAAAGAGCAGTGATATTTCTTTAAATTCCATTACAAAGAGTTTCATTTGCTCATTATTGTCTAATACACCACAGACATTAAACACACATTGTTTCCTCAAAACCTGATGGGTATGACTGCATTTTACAAATTAGGAAGTCAAGACCAAAAACTAGCTTATTTGGCCTCACTTTTGTCTGTACTGCCCTAGGACCTCTGTACCTCAGGTTCTCTAAAATAGTCGATGTATTTACATCCCACTGTCATGAGGAACAAGTTGAATTTCTGGTGCTTTAGAAAAGTACAGCCAAAACTGCTCCCTAGCCAATGAGATGGGTAGAATTGACTCCGTGGTTATACTCTTTGAGAACCCTTTGGAGATGCCAACACCTGAGCTCAGGTGATCAAACCTGCTTCTCTCTGGCAACCACACAGTCCCAGACCACTGATCACCACCTGCACATCTGTAATATGGGAATATAATAAGGTGACTTGTTCATTTTCCTGCAGAGCCAAGCCTATAAATGATGTAAGTTTCATCAATTCAAAACCTCCCCACAAGTGGGATTAGTGTGATTTTTCTTTTAAGAAAGAATATTGCCCAAAATGTCAGCCTCCCAATATTTACCTCTGTAAAACCTACTCAAAGAGACCTCTCTGCCTCACTTCTTTTTAAAGATTTGTTTATTTATGCATACAAGAACTGGCATACAGGTCAGAGGTGCTGGGGGGGGGGCAGTAACAAAGTGGGAAGCAGAACAGGGGGATCTACTGAAATGCACTGCTGAGGGGAGCAGTGAGAAAACGGGATAGGTCTGCTGCACCATGTGGGTCACCTCCCCGGCTGGGGATCATACTCCTGTTGCAGTGGCTGTGGATAGCTTCACAGTGCTGTGTTTTAACCTGTTGGTGCCACCAGAGAGGGCCTTCCACCTCACTTCTAAAAACTCTACAGAAAAATGTAATTTTTGTGTGCAGCAGTCAAAGCCAGAGAAAAGATCATGCATCCTCTAAGTCATGAGGAGGGGCTGCTGGTGCTGCCGACATGTGCCAAATATGCCTCTCAGCTTGCTCTGCTAGTAACAGGTGTTCACAGGCTGGCGAGGATGGAGAGCAAGCCTCCTCCCACCCCCCAATTTGTCTGTCTTTCACTTGTCAAGGGTTTTGACAGGCATTTTGCAGTTCTCTGTCACACAGCTAAGCATGGCTGCACAGCATGCTGCTTAAAGCAACCCCAAGTCAAGGAACTCAAATCCCCTCTCAGAATTTCTGTTTGTTGATGTGGTAGATATGTGTATCAGTAGTTCTTCCTTTTGGCATGTGCCTGCTTTATTCATCCTCCTGATGGGCAGCACACAGCTCAAAAGTTCGTCCCACTGTGACCAGATTTTACCTCAATTAAGATATCAGACTTGATTTTGCTGTTTGTTTAATAAGATCTAACTTATCCATTTTTCTTGCTCCTTTGTACCCAGTGTATTACTCTTACTAATACATGGTCACTGCTTTAAGTGTTAAGTGTTTCTCTCTTACTAGTCTTCTCTCAGCTTCTTGGAGTTGGGATGCTGCAATATTCTTTTTTTCTTTTTTAAGATTTATTTATCTATGCATACAGAACTGGGTTACAACCCAGAAGTGCAGGTGTTGTGAGAGGTTTCACCAGAGACAGAGTGGGGAGCAGAACAGGCAGATTGACAAAGTACACTGCTGAGGGGAGTGGCAGGCGGGTCAGGAGAGGTCTGCCATGCCATTTGGGTCACTTCGGGGGCCTGGGGATCGAACTCGCACTGAAGTGTCTACAGCCAGCTTGCAGTGTTGCATCCTTACCCATTGCACCACCAGTGAGGGCCTCTGCAGTATTCTTAACACAGCTAGGAGAGTGCCTGGCTTACAAAAAAATGCTCATGAATGCATGCTGACTGGATACTTAATACAATGTATTGAGGTAGCTAAAATAGTGTCTCCCTTGAAATGGAGAAAGGTTTTTTCTAGTTATTGAAGCCTTCTATTGATAACTTGTCTAGAAACTAGGGCTTTCACCAGGAGAACTCATAGTCCTAACTTAGTGGTTATTTCTATATTTGATCTTTTCAGTGATGAAGTTACACTTTGCTTTATTGTGTTCACTAAAATTAATGTATAAGTGGACACTGTTTAAAATATATATATATCACCCAATGCTTCTAAGTCCAGGACAGAATGGCATTTTTTATTGGTTGGTTTTGTGTACTCACGGACTGCATCGTTCCTTTGCTGAGGCTTGTTGTTATTCTAGACACAGCCTACAATCATAATGTACTTAATTTAATTCACTTCACTAAACCCGTATTATGCAGGGTGAAATTAAAGGAAAAATATTCCTCTTGGTTTCTTCTTGGTAAATATAAAGGGAATACACACACAGTCACCACCAGCAACTCAGTCCTTCCTTGAATTGCCACATTTATTTTTTTGAATGGTTGGGCAGTTACGCAGGCCAGGAAAGGGTAATAACATGTCATGCTTCAGGCTATGATCTGATCACAAGAGGGCCAGGGAAGACACCTTGCCTCCCCTGTAGAATTGTTTGCTTGGCCAGATTTCACTAATTGGGGTGAGGGGTTGCTAAATTCCTGTGTCTCACTGGGCATTTGCAGCTTCAAGATTCTGGGGCATGAACTTGCAGGAGTAATGGTCTGATCTTCTATCATAGCTTCATACCATCACAGCAGAGTGATATTTCAGTTTTCTCTTAGTTCCTCACTTCTGTTTTTATCCGTTGGAATCAGAGTTCACCACCTTTAAATAAATACTATGGGAAGAAATTTTAGTGCTGAGAAGGAATCTAGAATTATCTTCATAGAGGCTAACATTTATGTTCTAAAAGTTCAAGTGACTTGTTCAAAACCTTATTAGGAGTTGGTGGCAAGACTGTGAGAACCTGGGTTTCTGGACTTCAAGTAGGAGTTGTTTCCAGTTCATTATACCTGGGGTCTGCTGTACACATGTCAGTTAGTTTCAGTTATACCAGCATTTTTCAAATTTAAGTGCTCGTCTGAGAAACAGGGACCTGCTAAAGTACAGATTGGTAGGCTCCCTCCCCAGGGCTGCTGATCTAGTGGTTGATCAGCAGATCTAGGGTCTGGCAAGGAGCTGAGATACTGCGTTTCTAATGTGTTTTCAGGTGACTGATGTTGCTGGGCCAGGGCTTATACCTTACAAACCATGAAGATACACCAATGTTGTTAAATAGAATTATTTCCTTCCCTTTCTGTCTCAGTTTGTTTCATTGTATATTAACTTACTCATCAAATATTTAGTGAATACTAACCAAGCACATGGCATGTTGGTCCTGGGGATGGAGGCCATGAAGAGGACAATAGTACAGTCCTTTTCTATAGTGTTCACAATAGTGGGAAGGGAAGAGACAGAATTATAAACAATTACTGAGCAATCTTCAGAGAAGTGATATAAGTATGTGCCTGCAGCAGGGATGCTGAAGGATTTTTAAATTAGGGTATGTTTTAAGGTTATTTTGGCAAGAGTGTGTAAGGCAGATGAGAGAGGATTCTTGGAAGCATTGAAAAATTAAGAATTGTTGTTACTCTATATGCAAATGATGTAGCTGACTTAAGACTACTAGTAGCAATGGGAATGAACAGAACATTAAAAGGTTAAAATAACCAGCACTTATTAACCAATCAGAAGTAAACAATAAGAGCCTTTATTATAATTCCAAGGTCTATGGCACATCTATAGGTATATCAACAGATGAGATGGAAATGCTGTGAACAGAGAAAATAGAGGCGGGAGAAATAGGGTGGAGGGAGATAAGTTTATTTGGGACATGTTGAAACTCTTGTAGACAGACAGTAGGATACTACTGTGATTGGGAAATGGAATATAAGATTGATGAGACTGGCCCAGCATCAGGAGAAATCAGAATAAAGTCATGGAAGTATATGAGCCTCCTGAAAGAGATGAGAAACAATTTCTGGTTCAGGGTTCCTATGTAAATTGCTGTCAGAGATAAGTGATATAACTTCAGTTACAAAGAAAAGGAAGTCAAATTAATACTGCATGTTAAACTAAGGAGTAACTAAGAAAAAAATGGAAAATCTGAATTCAAAATTTCTCATTTAGATAACCGAACACATTGAAAATGGACGCTAGAAAAATGTAGCAATACTAATTTCTAAATCGTGCTCGTTGCTACACTGCTATTGTTTATCACTTGAAGCCCTGGGAAAATTCTTATCTGCTCCAGGTCTGTTAGCTATAAAACAGGGTGGCTGAGGGAATTAAACAGTTGCTAAAAATCACTTAGCGTAATGCTTGGCACAAGAAAAAAGCTTTGTATTTTTTTTTCATTTTAAAGATTTATTTATTTATGCATACAAGATTGGGGTCTATGTCAGAGGTGTGGGTGGTAAGAGGATTCACCAGAAACAAAGTGGGGCAGATTTTTACTTCATGAAATACACTGCTCAGGGGAGCAGTGACCAAAACAGGAGAGGTTTGCTCTGCACCAAGTGGGTCTCCTCCCTGGCTGGGGATCAAACTCAGATTTCAGTGGCTGCAAAATAACTTGATATTTGAGACTTAATCCCTGTGCCACCTAGGAGTCTCCCCACCCCCCACCTTATTTTTTTTTTTTTAATATTGAGCACTGTAACATTTTTTTCTAGTTTGTAAAAATAAAATATTCAAGGCCCTCCCTGGCGGTGCAGCGGGTTAAAGCACAGCACTAAGAAGTTTAAGCCACTTCCGCATGAGTTCGATTCCCGCCTGCCCCCATGAGTTCGATTCCCGCCTGCCCCGGAGGTGACCACATGGCGTGGCAGACCTCTCCTGACCCGCCCGCTGCTCCCCTCAGCAGTGTACTTCGTCGATCTGCCTGTTCTGCTCCCCACTCTGTCTCTGGTGAAGCCTCTCACCACTCCTGCACCTCTGGCCTGTCTCCCAGTTCTGTATGCACAAATAAATAAATCTTTAAAAAAAAAAAAATAAAATAAAATAAAATATTCAAGAAAGCAAGAAATAAAAGAAAAAAATGAAGATTGTAAATGTAAGGACAAGTTCAGATGGTCCTTTCTTGCCACCTCTTGAATGCCAAGAATGGGGTATGCCATTTACAGGGACTCTCATATCAAAAACAGTCCTGATTTCTTATATTGGTTTTGTATTGCTGCAGAATACATTATGACAAATGTGGTCATTTAAAGCAACACATCTGTTTTCTCAATTTCACAGCATGACTACGTAACCTGCTTATGTGTCTCATGGGTGAAGGCCAAGGTTTTGGCTGGAGCAGAGTACTTGCTTCTCACAGGGCTCTCTCTGAAAATCACAGGTTGTTGGCCAAATACATTTCCTTGTAATTGTACAATTAAGATTCTGGTTTCCTTTTTAGCTATTGGGTCTGTGAAAACTCACATCTTTAGGCTGCTGGCAATTTCTAGGCATGTGGCACCCAAAGGCATTCCCAACATGGATGTTCTCTTTCTCCCAGGCCTGAATCAGATGTCATCATTGAATTCCTTGCCTGTTTCTCATCTGATTTGTCTCTGACGGCTAAACCATGATTTAATGGATTCATGTAAGTAATCCATCTGGATTATCTCCCAATTTAAGGAGCAGCTACCTTAATTATATCTACAAAATTCCTTCACAGCAGTACGTAGAGCGGTATTTGATTGAATATCGTGTGTGTGTATGAAGGCAAGGGGGCTGGGAACCTTGGGTACCCTCACGTAAATTCTGCTACCACATTCCTGAAGCACATACAAGATCAGTCACAGGACTGAGCTGTGATTTTCAGTGGCATTGCTGCATTAACATTTGGCCTTTTGGCTATTTCTCTACACTCCATTTACATTTGAATGACAAGTTGCTGAATATCTCAAAGGCCAAGAGACAAGCTTTTAGAAAAGTGACATATTTTCTCCCCATGCTCTTAGGATACTTCAGAATGATGTGTAATTATAGGTCTTTCACCTCTGACTCTATGCTCCTAACATCTATATAATCACTGGGTCATGGCAAGAACTTATCTGTCATTTTAAAAAAGTAGTTTTCAACTCAAAATTGCTTACTATTCCTGATTTCAAGATTTGAGAGTCTCAGTTTGATCAATGCAGTTCCCAAAGTAAATCAGTTGATACCACGGCTACTTTGAGGGGGGTACTTAAATGTACTTGCCCTGAACATATATTCAATTTAGGAGCAATATATTTTATATTGTCAAATTGACTGTCTTTGTTCAAGAGGCCTGTATTTCAAACACAACCAGACTAAGTAACCAGTAAGAAAAAGGAGTGTTGAGTAAAAATGCTAAGTGAGGTTGAACTTAGAAGTATAAATTATGGTTGGGATATTTAATATTTAGGATCACTAGAAATAGCCACTGCAATTGGTTTAATCCAAGTGAAACTCACAGTTTATACTATGTGAAAGTTGAATTAATAGTCTCTTGGACATCATGAAAAATGTTAATGTTGATTATGTATCTTTACATTTTGGTCAGTATTTCAAAGAAAACCTTAAATGTATTTTAAACAGCACATTTTTGTACTTTTTTTTTCTTCTCTCCTTCTTTGCTAAAGGTAATTATAAGCCTTCATAAACTTTTATTTCCATGCTATCGATTCTTAAAGCCCATAAATCATAATTAAGCTGGTGATTTTACATTACTCACTGATTGTGAAGCCTAGTTTTCCTTCTTACCCCACACCCCCAACAAATGGGAAGAAAGTGAGCCTTCTGCATTGTGAGACCAAGGGGATATCTCTTTACATATCTGACTAATTCCTAAAACTCAAATCACTGGCAAAAATCAAGACAAATTTTGAAATACACTCCAAAAGGTAGGAAAAAAAAAAAACAAACCTTTTAACTACAAACTTTCGATTACCTGTGCAGGGTGTATTCCCATGTAGTTGCCTGTGGATGTGCTAGAGTAACACTTTGCTCCTATTTATCAATAGTAAAATGGCTTCAAGTTGGGAAGCATCAAACATATTGGCAGTGTATCTAATGAGCAAACAACTTTATTTGGAAAAAAAATGTTTAGATTCAGAGTAGTACAAATTCTGAGATGTTACAATTATATTACAATAAGTTTGAATTGTTTTATTTATCCAGTAGTTCCAGAACAGTAATTTAGATTTATGTTTTGTTAGCTTAAACTAACAAAATTCAGATAAAGCTGACCATCAAATGAATGACTTGCCTTTTAAAGTGGGAAGTAACTTCCTCATTGTTGTTTTAGAGGAAGCATGATCATATGCAAAATTGGCCTTTGGGATGGCAGCCTGCTTTGGGTCCTCTATAATACCTTCCAATTTATATTATCTATGTTTATTAAAACCACACAAGCGGTTAAAATGTCACACACACACACACACACAAAACCTTATTTATGTTTAAATGTCTCTTCTCAGTTGAAGATACACACAGTACCACCTTTACAGTAAACTGACATATACAATGCCAAAATCTTACTGTAGTTTGTGAGGCTTAGTATATTAAGGATTCCAAATCAACACTAGAAAAAATTAAGTCCCCAAAATTACTTATGTAATGTTTAAATTTATAGTGATTGGTAGCTGAATTTATATATTGAAAAAAAAAACATGCTTTAAAAAACAGCTGTGTACAACTTTACAGAGAACCTAAGAAACATCAGGTGTGAAAACTGGTATGAAGTACAGATTTCTCTTAGAGGTCAACTGGCCAATTTTGAGCCCTTATTTCAAAAGTATTTCAATTTTATCACAGAAACTTTTTACATACTTGTAGAAAAACTTTTTTTTTTTTTTTTTTTAATTGTTTCATAAAGGTAATTTTTAAAGCCTTTGGATCCATCCTAATAGAACAAACATTAGCAAGATTAAGTCCAAAATGCCATCACTGACTTGCTGAACCAGTCTGTGTGAAATCATGAGAACTTTTTCTCAAGTTCACTTATACCAATGATATAATCACCTCAGAATAGCTCTATAAGTCTGTAAGGTAATGGGTATCATAATACCTAGGCAAGCATGAGAGGTACACAGATACAAAGTTTTATGTATGTCTACATACTGCATGGTGCCTAAACAGAGTTAGTTCCGTAAGGTAACATGTATTAACCCAATTTTGGAAGAGATAATTAAAACAAAACAAAACAAAAAAAAACAGCTTAGTTCATTTCCCCATTTGGCTTATTGTTTCTACTATCTTTTCTATAGTAATGCTCTCTTCCCGCAGAAAGGATATAGAATTTGTTTTTCTTTTCTAAGGATTTATTGGACCCTGTGAAACCTAACAAGGCCAAAAATGCCTTGAGCCAAAGAATGATAGTTCATATTTGTCTTTTCAGTCGTGTAATAACTGAAGAACTGAAGTCTGTCAATGTCCACATGTCTGCCTAGAATGTCCAAAAGTCCCGTGCTTGCTCTGTGTTAGGAATAGATGACAATTTCACTGGTGTTACTTTAAACCAACACGGAAGGCCTTTCCTTTGGGATCTGACAGGATGATTATACCCCAACAGGCAATACCTAGGGGAAAAAACAACAGGTTTATATATATAGTTGCATTTTTATTTCACCAGCTACTGTCATGTGCCATCTTATTTAAAGTTCACAACATTCCTAGAAGATTTATATCTTCTTACAGAACAGTGAAAAGGGAAAAAGTTTAGAATGGAATAAACAACATTCTGTTATCACCCCAGCAAGAAAGGAACTTAAAGGGAATTGATGAAAGCAATCAAAGGTGAAAGATCTGAAAAATGCTTATCATTTAATTGGCTTAAAGAACTGAAAGAATCACATTTTACTGGAACAGGTGTTGGCCACCTTAATAAGTGCCACACTTAGTATAGAACTTTGAACTCCTAAGACCTGTTTTTAAGATAAAGTACCCTTATTCAGGCTTCTTCTAGGATCTGGAGGGGAAAAAAAGAAACATGGGGTAGAACAAACTGGAGTCAAAAAAATGTTCTGTCATTTACTGGGTAACCTTTGAACACAGCTCGTCTTGTCTTAGTTCCTTGGCAAAAAGAATACACTAAACTTATTTTCTGATAAACTATTGCTGTGATTAAAAAACACGAGGCTAACACAAGTTCTCAAGAAAGACTGTGGCTGTGGTTGGTAGGTAGGCAGATAGAGAAATGCGTCCTAACAATTGCTTCCTTGCGCTGCATCTTGTTTGGGGTGCTTTCCGCCAAGTTACTCAGACGTCCCCCCCTCCCCCCCCCCGCCCACGTGGCTACACCTGGTTCCACCCTCTTCCCAGTCTCCGCTCCAAAGGTTTGGGCCCCGAGGCTCACTGATGCCGACGACCATCTGCGTAACAGTTCCTGGACTCGGAGGGTATCCCATCTTCATGGGTTTCCTCGCCACCCAGAACACGTACCCGCCCGCCCCCATCAGCCCGAATCCCGACAGCACACGACAGCTCCAGCAGTTGTTGAATGCGGGCGCTTGCGCTGGAGACGTGGGCGCTCCAGGGGCAGCGAAGGGCGCGGGGTTGGCGGAGGAGGTGGCCTCAGGAGGCGAAACGACCTTGACTCGCTCGAGAGGCTGGGATATATGAGAACCCATGATTAGGAACTCAGCCTTCAGCCTAGGGAGCCTTTGGATCAGGCTGACGTAAAACTTGCTGCCGGAAAGCAAAGAGCCGGTCGTGCTGCGCCGGAAGAAACCTGAAGGGCTGCTGGGAAATGTAGTTCTTGCTACCTCCGAGGGAAAAAGACGGACGCACCGGTAGCGGTGGATTTCTGTGGAAACTGCCTTGTTCGTTCGTGCCGTACACCAACCGTCCCCTCACCCCAGCAATTTTAAGAATTCTTACTTAGCTACCCCCTAAAAATGTTTCCGTAGAAGAAAAGTCTGGTTTCTAAATTTCCTGTGTAGCACAAATGGTGAGACCTCTCTGGAGGCGAGTGATTCAAAATAATTTATTTAATCTTATGGGCCCAATTGACTATCTGTTTCCCAATTTATGCCAAAACTGCTTAAGTGTCATCATAATGTAAACAAATGCTTGCTTGAAGATTTAAGGCCTTTAATGTCAACGGTATATATTGTGAAGAGATTGAAAATGGGTTTGAATTACTTCGATAAATAGCTGCAATTTTTCTTTTCTTTTTTTTAACGCCATCATCTCGGCTTTGTCATACTTATGGTATTGTTTCTGCTTTTGGAACCTTAGAGAAAATTAAACTCAAAATGCAGCTAATGGATTTGAGGAGTTAATAGTGGATCTGTTCTTGTAGTTTTTACATTCTTGTATTTAAGAATGGGCTTTAAACCGATCGGTTCTTTTCAATTCAACTTCTGTGTCATTCATTTCAAAATCACCTTTCATTTCCTTTGGCTAAGGGTGGGTATAGATTTCTTCTACTGGGTTGTTCTGGGGATTTGTAAGGATTAGTAAGGAAAAAGGCATTTAGAGTTCAGAGATTGTTTCTGTTAGGGGGCATGGGTGAAAACAGGTTTAAATTCAGGTTTGATATCTCAACATTAAAATGGCTTAAAAGGTAACATGACGGAAAACATTCATGATTCAGCACTATAAAATAGGATATGATTTTGTAATGGCGAACAACAGCAACAAAGACAAAAATGAAGTGATGGATAAATAGGAGAAATAGAACAATAATAATAATATTGGTTTGGCCTACTGCTTGATTTCAGATAACCTCCTGTATCATTACTCATGCATATATGCCACTGTGTTACCTCGTACAAAGACAAAGATATAGGAAATTGAGTGTATACCTGGCTCATTTGTTGCTGTGAGTCAGACTATAACATAAAGAACTTTTTTTTTATTTTTTCTCTCTGGCCCTTAGTCACTTCATGTTTGAAATAAAGAATTTTGAAATAGGTAATATCTAACATTCTTAGCTATTTAACATTAGGAATCTCTCTTCATTTAGCATACTAAGTATCATTTAAATGAGTTCAGTAGCATGTCACTTAGAAATGCATAATGTATGAATGCTGTTTCTAACTACAAGTGATCCAACATTATATAGTACAAGTGATTCTATTTATGCGAAAAAAAATTTCATCATTTGTCAGTAGTTTTCAAATATTTTGATTTCACACTACTGTGGATAAAGATTGAGCACACAATAACATTTATGAATGCCTACTGTTATGAATTATATATTTAATATAATACTTTATTAGGATAAGGTACAATAATAGAAAATTTAGTATTCTATTACATATCATAGTTATTTGCCATGTAACTTAATTCATATTTTATCAAAAACTTAGCTTCTTTACTGTACTTTTCATAATTATGTTAGTAAAGAACATCTATAATTTCCCAAATAAATGGTATTAAAATAACCTATAACACATTTTTCATATGATAAACAGATTTTATTACAACTTTTTTTTTTAATGCCTTCCAAGAAATATGTTTGTATTCTTAGGCCTCAAATGAATGATTTTAAGTTTTTATGTTACTGTGCCATCCCTCCAAGATTAAATAGTAACGAACGTCTGTGGTACCCATGTTCTAGAACTTTATGTAACACATGGTGAAAATGAGATGTATTTGTATAATTTTTGACTGAAAATTTTTATGAACGTTAAGATACCTCTGAATGAAGAAGAGGGGTCTGAGGGTAAGGCTAAAGATCATTGAAAGCAAGCAGATATGTAATTGATAGAAGTTGCAGGCATTCAGAGAGGTTTATGGTTAACTACTGTATTAGCTGTAATGTATTTATTCATTTTACTGTTTACTTCTGAGTTCATTCTGAATCTTAAGACTCACTAGGCCTTATAGTTTCTCCTATTTATTTATACATTTGAAAATGCAAAAAATAAAAAGGTGTCCTTTATAATACTGTTCCTTTGTCACTGAGTTCCTTTCCCTAGTACAGCAAGACCTAAGAGTGTGAGAGGAGTCAACAGAGACTGAACTGCACTACTAAGGGGAGTAGTGGGCAGATCAGGAGAGGTCTGTCATGCCTTGTGGGTTACCCCCTAGCCAGGGATCAAACTTGTGCTGCAGTGGCTGTGATAATTTCATATTGCTGTGCTTTAGCCCCTTGTGCCACCAGGGAGGCACCCCCCTTTTTTTTAAATCAGATTTTTGTGAGTCTTTCAGAGATGTTTCTGTGTATGTGTATTGTTTTCTCCACTGCTTTTGGAGATCACTCCTTATTAGTCAATATGGAAGAGTTTCTTCATGGTTTTCTATGGCTCTATGTACATAAAATGTATTTCTTTTAATGTATGTGTACTAAACTATATTTAACTGCTCATATGAATGGATATTAAGGTTGTGTCCACTCAATTACTAGTAATCATAAGTAAATAATCTTGTGCATACATCATACTGCAGACATCTAAGTAGAATATGTTTCTACAAAGATACAGTATTTATAAACTTGGTGGTCTTACCGGTTGCCTTTCACAGAAGTTATAGCAGTTTACATTCACCCACAAGTATAAAAAGACTGTTGTTCTGTTCACCCAGTGATTTCTGCCAATCTGATATGTGAAAATGATTTAATTTTCCTTGTCTTAATCTGAGGGTAATTCCTATTTTTTTTTTTTTTTTGTGAACTGCCTATCTTTTGCTTTTCCATTGCATTGTATTTTTTTCATTGACTTTTAGGGACACTAATAAATAGAGGGATTAACTGTTTGTCTATAGTATTAAAAGTTCAGGATATTTTTCTCCCAGTTTGATATATTTTGACTTAGCTTGTTGAACTGTTTTAGCATGTTTATTTTAAAAACAGTAATTCAATTTATCTGTCTGCCCTTTTGAAGCTTCAGAGTCTTACATTATAATTAGGAAGGCATTCCACTTTCAGTTGTTGTCCCTGATATTGTGATTTTTTTAATAGTTAAACTTAATACATTTGGAATTTGTACCATTATCTATTTTCAAGAATAGAATCGGATGTCACTTTTTCCTCTTCTACTTAATTTACTCAACTTTATTATGTAGTCTGTCTTTCTTCTGTCTATCTGAAATGCCACTGTTTCTAAAGTACCATATCTATTGATAGACTTCAAATTCTGTTAGATTTGTCTGTCTGTCCATGTGTGAGTATCACAATACTTTAGTTACTACCACTAATGTGTTAAACTGGGAGACTGGTTTTCCCCTATTACTCTTCTAGACTTTTCGCTATTTTTATTTGCTTATTTTCCACATGAACTTTTGATTCATCTTGGTTATTCTGACAAAATGTTGCTGACATCTTTATTATAATTTTGTTAAAATTACATGTTAATTTAGGAGACTTCACATCTTTGTGATAATGAATCATCTTTTCCTAGGATTTGGAATGCTTTTTCTTTTGCTCATATCTTATTTTTTGTTTTTCTGTAGTATATAATAAAGTTTTATTTTTTAAGATTTATTTATTTATGCATGCATTACATGTTTTATACATGTATAACCTTAAATAAAGAAAAATAACTTCCTTAGAGATATTATCTACTTCACCCCACTTTTCAACAATACTTCTACAGTTCAGTGTCCACCAAATCTGGAATTCTTGGCTTGAATCTACAAATCAGTTATGCTGTATATTTCTTCATGATTACTTCTTCATTCATGGGTCTGGCTTTTCTCCTGATGCACTGGACAGATTATGTACTTTGGGGAGTATTGTTGGCATGGTGGTTTCCTGTATGTTTTGGTGGTATATAAATTATATTTCTCCATTCTGCTCACATGTTCTTCCTCATAATTATAAGCCATTTCAGAGTATTCTCAAAAGAACATTCCTGTAAGAATTTTGTCAGGAGGAAAGTTTTAGACATGGGATATTAAAGAGAGGAAGGCTTGGTATGTCCTGGCTTTTCTATTTTTGCTGGAATTTTCTGCCAGATTGATGATGCTAGGATTCTTAAATATGATAGCAATTTCCATATATTATTTTTCCCTACAAACTCAGCATCTACTTGAGATTTATTTATTGGATATCTTTTAGTATTTCATTTTTTTGTTGTGTTTTTTTATTCTAAGCTTCAAGGAACATCAAGTCCCTCTTTATTTTTAAGTATTTGATCACCTTTTGGAGCTATGGCTCTGGCTGGGTTATTCTGTTGCTGAGTTTAAAACAAAAAGTCCCTGTAAAACATAAACCTAAATTTCTGCGGTGCGTCTTGATGTAGACCTCCATATGTAGAAAAGAAATAGACTTGAGTAGTTAATATCCACAGCAGAAGGTTGGAGATGCCAGAAGATGAGTGACATGCTTGTCCATATTCTGCTAGACTTTTTGGCTTCACATGATTTTTTCCCTCCTCCAGAACAGTTACTGTTTTTGTTTGTTTGTTTGTTTTTTGCAATAATCCATTTGTAATTCCAGTGATAAATGGACCTATTCAAACCATGTCAGTTTTTGGATTCAGAAAACTATGTCTGTCTTTGTGTATAGAGACAGCCTCAACATATTCCCTATGAATACTCATGGTCTTATTTTCTCTCTAGTGAATGGAAAAGGCAGCTTTGAGGTTTTAAGTCTCCAAGTCTTTTTTCTCCCTACACCATCACAGACAGTGTGCCTCATACACACATAGTTTCTTGGAGATTTTCTTTGTTTTAATATGCCTCCTTTACTTTGTGGAACAAAACTGTCCATGGATCCTAGGAATTTAGGTTTTGCATCTCAAGGTATATGCCCTTAACTTGAAGGATTTATATTTTGCTGATTCATACTAACATCTACAATTTCAGTGCCCTCACTACAATTTCAGTCTCTCTCTCCAGAACACCCTTGTGCTATCATTGCCATAGCAGTTGCAAATCACATGTAATGGTGGTGTCCCATCATCCGCATCATCCTTCGTTCTTGATCACTATAAGGAATGTAATAGTCCTCTTGACTTGCTGTGCATATTGATGGTTGGGGTGAAATAAACTTTTGTTGTATTAAGTCTTTGAGATTTGAAGTTATTTCTTTTTTCCCTTTTTGTTTTAAACTTTATTCTTCATTTTGTACATTTTTCATCTCAATTATAATCCCCATGGCTTCCCACCACCAATTCACCTGTGTGCTATCACCATAATCCAGTGCACTCTTGCCACCCCAATTATGATCCCATTCACCTTTCTACCCCCATAAAATGTCTCTGGTTTATATTTGGCCATTGTTTTTGTTTTTACTCTATTACATTTGTTTATCTCTCCACTCCACCCACCCTGCCCCATGCTCCTGCTCTGAGTGAAACCATCCCGTATTTTTTTTATTTTTCTTTCTGGCTTATTTCGCCAAGCATGATCCGTTCCAGCTCCATCCATGTTGCTGCAAAAGGCATGAGTTTATCTTTTTTGATTGCTGAGTAATATTCCAAGGTGTATATGTGCTACATCTTTTTAATCCAGTCATCTAATTTTGGGCGCTTGGGTTGATTCCACATCTTACCTATTGTAAATAGAGCAGAAATAAACATGGGGGTACAGGTGTCCTTTTGAGTTAATGTTTTTGTGTCTTTTGGGTAGATACCTAGGCATGGGATTGCTGGGCCATATGGAAGCTCTATTTTTAACCTTTTGAGAAACCTACATCAGCTTTCCATAGTAGATGTATCAGTTTGCACTCCCACCAGCAGTGTAGGAGAGTTGCTTTTTCTCTACATCCTTACCAATATTTGTTGTTGCTAGTTGTTTGAAGATGTGCCATTCTCACTGATGTGAGGTGGTATCTCACTGTGGTTTTAATTTGCCTTTTCCTTATTACAACATTTTTTTCATATGCACACTGGCCATCTGCATTTCTTCTTTGGAGAAGTGTCTTTGCAGCTCTTCTGCCCATTTTTTGATGGGGTTGTTCATTTTATTTTTGTTGAGTTTCACCAGCTCTTTGTATACCTTTGTGATCAGTCCTTTGTCATTAGTATTGTATGCAAATATTTTCTACCAATCAGTGGGGTGTCTCTTGTTTTGTGCAATGTGTCTCTTGCTGTACAGAAGCTGTCTTACTTGATGTAGTCCCAGCTGTTTATCCTTTCCTACACTATCCTTGCTTTGGATGATGTATCTCTAAAGATATTATTGAGGTGTATATCATACAGAGTTTCACCTACCTTTTCTTCTAGATATTTTATGAGTTCAGGTCTTATGTCTAGTTCTTGAATCCATTTCAAGTTGTTTTTTGTGCAAGATGTGTGGTGTAGTTTAACTTTATTTTATTATTATTATTTTTTTTTGCATGTAGCAGTCCATTTTCCCAGCACCATTTGCTGAACAAACTTTCTTTGTTCCATTGCATATTCTTTGCTCCTTTGTCAGAAATTAGCTGTCCATAAACTTGTGCGTTTATGTCTGGGTTTTTTATTCAAATCCATTTGTCTGTATGTCTGTTCTTGTTCCAGTGCATGCAATTGTTGTTGTTTTATTTTTTAAGATTTATTTATTTATGCATACAACTGGGATACAGGCCAGAGGTGCAGGTGAAGTGAGAGGACTCACCAGAGACAGAGTGGGGAGCAGAACAGGCAGATCAATGAAGTATACTGATGAGGGGAGCAGCGGGTGGGTCCAGGAGAGGTCTGCCGTGCCAGCCATGTGGGTCACCTCCAGGGTGGGGATCAGACTCATGCTGAAGTGACTTTAGCTTCTTAGTGCTGTGATGTAACCTGCTGCACCACCAGGGAGGGCCCGTACCATGGAGTTTTGATTATTATGGCTTTGTAGTATAACTTGAAGTCTGGGATTGTGATGCCTCTGGCCTCTTTTGTTTTAGTCAAGAGAGTTTTGGCTTTTGTGGCTTTTGTTGATTTCATGTTTATGTTTAAGGCCCTTGAAATCATTGGAATAGAAGGAATATATCTCAACATGATAAGAGCCATATATGACAAGCCCACAGCCAATATTATCCTCAATGAAGAAAAGCTGAAAGCCTTTCGTTTAAGATTAGGAACAAGACAGGATGTCCACTATCAGCACTGCTCTTCAACATAATACTGGAAGTCCTAGCCAGAGCAGTAAGACAGGAAGAAGATATACAAGGAATCTAAATAGGGAAAGAAGAAGTAAAACTATCTTTCTTTGCAGACAATATGATAATATACATGGAAAACCCTAAACATGCTACAGAAAAACTAGTCAAAACAATTGACCAGTTTAGCAAGGTTGCAGGATTTCAACACACTTCAGTAGCCTTCCTATACATAAACAACCAATCAGAAGTAGAAATTAAAAATACCATCCCCTTTACAATAGAAACCAAAAAAAAAAAAAAAATCAAATACGTGGGGGCTTTCCCTGGTGGCGTAGCAGATTAAAGCACAGCACTAAGAAGCTAAAGCCACTTTATCATGAGTTTGATCCCCAGTCCTGGAGATGATCCACATGTCATGGCAGACCTCTCCTGAACTGCTCGCTGCTCCCCACAGCAGTGTACTTTGTTGGTTGGCCTGTTCTGCTCCCTACTCTGTCTCTGGTGAATCCTCTTACTGCACCTGCACCTCTGGTCTGTATCCTAGTTCTGTGTGCATAAATAAATAAATCCCTAAAAAAAGAAATCAAATACATGGGAACAAACCTAACTCCAATAAAAATCTCAATGACATTCTTTAAAGAAACAGATTTGAAGTTATTTCTATAGAGAATATAGTCTGTTTTGACTGTTAAGTCAGTTCACAAAAGGAAGGTGCTACCGTAGAGAACATTTGGAAATATACAGAAGCATTTTGGGTATCACAATGACAGTGTCCCAGGGCCAGAGATACTGAATCTCTGGTAATGCTAAAGCAGTAATTGTTTTGCTGAAATGTCAGTATTTCTCCCAGTGAAAAACTCATTGGCAAGTATAGTTTAATTACTTTCTTGAAATCAATGCCTATAACTAAACCCTGCCAAAGTTGAGTATTTTTTGAACTTTTGCTCTTCTAATTTAAGTAATCAAGATAATTTCAGATTTTTATTTATAAACTTATTCTTTCCTAAATAATATTTATGTGTATACCATAAGAATTAACATTTTTGTATCATTCTTATACTGTTATTGCTATTCAGTAAATATGTATGTATTTTATTAGATTGAGATATTTTCTTGGGTCATGTTTGGTAAAGCATTTTTCATATGGTGGGTGCATGTTAGTAAAATGTGGGTTCCCCTTTTATTTTTTGTAGTTTCAACTGACAAGAGACTTAGAAAATAAACAATTGAAAAAGACATTCCCTAAAGGTAGCCATCAAGTGTAATAAGACTCAAGTCAAATGGCCCAGCTGTCACAGTAAAATACAGCCTATTGACTTCCTTCTCACTAGGGAAAAGCACTGCTTGCCACTTACCAGAGACAGCCTAGAGAGAAAGTGTCACCCTAAGAACTGCAGGAGAGGATGTCCTGTGTAGCTGAGAGGAAGGACAAAATAAATCTGGCTGCATGTGTCTTTAGTAGATAACTACACATTTATATAAAGGGTGAGAGTGGGCAACATAATTATCTTTCTTTAAGGTTGGAAAATAAATAGTGCCGTAATTAAAATATAACAAGAGGTGACCTGCAACATTTTTAAAAAATCATTACAAAAGTCATTAAATTCCAGATAGATGGATAGCCCCACTAGCAGGAACAGCTTAAACAAAGGTGAGCAGGATAGAACCTGCCTTCCAGGCTTTGAAAATCTTGTCTGGAAGCTAAGCTTACACATAAGTAAACCTAATACCTGTAGACTCTGACAAATGTTACAACAAAGGTAATAAGAAAATTTAGCGACAATGTAGGAAAAAAGATAACTTTTAATTGGATGGAGGCAAAGGAGTTAAATCCAGGGGGAAGAGTGCTTTAAGTTGATTCTCAAAAGAAGCCCAATTTATGGACTGTTGAATAACATTTACTATCACGGACTCGGTCTCCTTTGTCCTAGGGCAGAGTTACAGGGCATAATAACTAACATTGGTAAAACGTTTTGCAGTATGTCTGTATGTTTAGCATCTTCATGGCATAACATACCCGCTGGTTGCTCACACTGCTTCAGTCTCCTGCCACTGATTCCTTCCAGTATCTCATTCCAACCAGAACTAAAAATAAAAATCCATTCAATATCATGTTTAAGTAAATTTTGTCCTTGTAAGTACAATCACCCTTAGAGCCTACTACATGTTTAGGTTCGTTGAATTCAAAGAGGGTATATGTGTATTATTAAGCAGTATATTTCATTTGGTCTGGATACTTGTACTGATAGATGGGGAATAAATTTGATTTAAAAAAGTGGCACTTCAGATCATGAATCTTCTTAAGAAATGTTTAATGTTAGATAGCTGTGGAAAAAAAGCTGTTCAAATACATATTAGTGACTCCTGATCTTAACAACTGTGAGCAAAAAAACGATTTAAATTATTTCACTTCTTTTATAACACTCACTTTAATGGGATGTTTCCTTGCTCCTTTGCTCCTTATTACTGTCATGAGGAAGGGACTCATTTTGATCCCTCTTGTAATCTCTTTTTTGGGTTTGGTGGGTATTGCATGGGTGAACATCTGGGGATGCTGGCCTTTGCTGTCCAGTGACTCAGCAGAAGAGATGGGCCCCAGATGTCCTGTAGCCCACTGCATCTTTAGTTTTGCTGACACTAATCCATACAGCATTGTACTGTCAAGTTTGATAACTCTGGGGCTGCTGCTGATATGAAGCATATGTCTCCCAAGGGACATAACTTCTCTTGGTGATAAAATGCAGTTTTCTTGGAATTTTAATTTATTCCAGAAATTCTGTCAGAGAGTATATCCCCTTGTTCATTGTGGTTAGATGAAGAGTAAAGTAGCAAAGGAGAAAGAGAATGAGATGATAATATGAAAATATCTGTAGTGTTTTCCAGATAATACATCATATAATTTAATATTCACAGTTTTTCAATATATAGATATTATTGTTGTTCTCTTTTTTACAAATAAGAAAGTTGGGGCCTGGGGGAGTTAGTTTACACAAGGTATTTGCAGGTAGTTGATAGTGATTTAAAAAATAAAATGATATCCAATTTTGAGAAATAATAAGCAGTTGCTCTACATAATCTTCACAGCAACTTCATATGGCAAGGACTACCACCTTTTTCTTTTTTTTTTTTTTAAATGGATGGGAAACCAGATACTAGAGATCACGTAGGTAAAGGAATCTGTGGTGCAGTCCAGTCATGTGTCATCTTCTGACTGCAATTTGAGATTTCTGTCCGTAATTGCACTATGCTAAGGTTATACCTATAATATGCTTTGCACACTGCCTCGTACATAATAACCTGGGAGGCAAATGTGATGACCACCACATTAGGGAAACTTAAAAACATATTGTGTAATTCAGAGGTTCTAATAATGTGTGAGTAGTGAGGGTGTTGTGGCCTATTACCTTTATAATAAAGATTTTTGAAGATTTTATTACTATAGCTAGAATAGCTAAATGCTGGATTCTGCAGTTTTACCTGTATAAAGTATAAAGTAGTTTTCAAATTGTGACTAAAATCTGAAATTCAATGATATAATGTAGCATTTCTAAGTTGATAAGGTTTCAGTGATAAATTAAGTTGGCCAGGCATGGCAACAAGGAAAGTTCTTACTGTGTTTGGCTACCTACTACCACCCCTTGCTCACCATATGCAGCCTGTTACCCGACACAATCATTTAACATGTTCTCTGCATTTTTGTGTGTTTTTTTTTTTTAGATTTATTTACTTATGCATACAGAACTGAGGTACAGGCCAGAGGTGCAGGGGCCGTGAGAGGGTTTACCATAGATAGAGTGGGGTGCAAGAACAGGGAGATCGGCGAAGTACACTGCTGAGAGGAGCAGTGGGTTAGACAGGAGCAAGAGAGATCTGCTGCACCATGTGGTCACCTGTGGGGTTGGGGATCAAACTTGCACTGAAGCAGCTGTGGCTGGCTTGCAGTGCTGTGCTTTAATCTGCTGCACCACCAGGGAGGGCCTCTCTGCAGTTTTCCAAGTGCTTTCAAGCACGGTATTTCATTTGTGCCTCATGACAAAATTGTTGGGTGGCTATTACTATCCTTCTTTTACAAATAAGAAAACTGAAAGCTAAAGTCAGATGTTAACCAAAGATTCAGTGCATACATCCAGGATATAGAGGGACCAAGCTCTGGAGCAGCAGATTCCCTGACTCAAAGGTCAATACTTTTCTAACTACATATTACTGCCTCACATTTTTTAAAGATACCTGTCTCTTCATATTAATTAGGAGACACCAGAATCTGAACATACAAATGTGATAAAGTATCACAGTATATAGCTTTATAAAATGCATGAGCAAAAGGGGAAATTTAATAGGATGAACATTGAAATCTTAAAATGTTCTTTCAACACATTCATTCATTCAACATACATATTTTTGGTGTCTATTTAATGGATGATATTGTGTTAAATTATGTGAGGTATACAAAAAAGTCGGGTCCAGGAATGCTCAATTAACATAATAATAAAATGAGAATTATGTTATGGTAATTACTTACATAGCTTTTCTCATCAAATAAACTAAAATATAATTGGAGATGGTATCTGAGTCTTAATTATCTTTAGATTATATTTAATACTTGACTCAGTATCTTTCCAATTGGATGAATGAATGAATGACTAGGAAAACAAGTCAGGGCTCTTGCTCTTTAGGAGCTATGGGCTAAAAAGTTAAGATGTGAAACCAAATTAAGTAAAATAGCATCATATATAATTTATAAACTCATAGTGTATGTATAGAGAGATACAAAAGTTTAGTTAAGATGATCAGGGTAGTGTCATAGAAGAGCCAGTTGAATGAGAAAGGTAAGGATTTCTCCTGTTCCTTTTAGGGTACCATAGATAAACTAGCTAAATGAATATAGGAAGTAGGAGATTTACATGTTCTAACACCCTATATTTAGGCATGGTAGATATTTTAAATGCTTTTGTTGAATGAATGAATGAGTGAGTGAATAAATGAATGACTTTCCAACAAAACTTTTACTGTACAAGTTTTTGAAGATGAAATGCTGTTGCAATATCTTAGTGTAACGGGGAGTCCATTTGACGAGAAATATCAAACCCTGATTAAGGATCTTGCCATACCCAGTTTGTATAACAGAAAACTCAGAAATATCTTAGAGGGTGTTTCACCCTCTTATAGAGATTTAGTAAGCCTGTACAGTTCAGAGAATCGTTTGGATGTATAATCAAACAGTGAAACGACCATCTTTGAGACATTGCATCATTTCCTTGAGAGGGAGAATGCCAAGCCAGGTCTTTAGTTATGTCCTCATTCTTAACTTACCTCATTTAATGTTAACATCTTTGGCAGATTAGCCATAAAATCTAGGATATGAGAATTCCTTCTTGTTTCTGAGACTGGCTTAAACTCTAGTCTCTACATTCATCATTTGGTTTTATTTATTTTCACAGAAAACCTCTTGCAATGTCTCCTAGGTTACTCTCAGAGCTGGGACTTTTATATCAACAATAAAAAGAGGTATTATTTACCATAAGGCATTTTGCCATTTGATGGGAGTGACTCGATGCTTTCCTTTATTCAAGAGAAAAATAATAATGCTTCTACCTGAAATTTAAGGGTTTTTTTTAAGTGTTTTCTATGTTTTCCTAAGGCTACAATCATCAAAAAAATAAATAAGTGTTTAAAACATTAATTGTGGAGATAGAACTTCAGTTTGCTTTTATTATAGCAATAAGTAATAAACACACTCAGTGGATTTTAAAATATATGTATGTGTGTATGCACTTTTATCATTTTATTATATATATATATATACATATGCTTTTATCTTACTCCCTTTAGATACATTTTGAAGGCTAATATAATGAAAAACATCAATAGTGCTGATATTACTGATATGTATGCCTCCTTTATATTCCTATTTGGGAGATGCCTCATTTGAACTGGATTATTGCACCTACTCGGTAAGTGCCAAATTATTTGAAATTCTGAGTTTTAGAACCATTAATAACACTTTTCAGACAAGAACATTTTAAATCATTTAGTACTTTGAGGTGAAATGCCTTCTCTTTAAAATGTATATGGTGGATTTGGGAAGTTATATAGAAATGTTTGAACATTTATTTATGATGAAATGGGATCCTTTTATATAACCTCAGAATTTTGTAAAGTTCAGAGAGATACATTATCCCCCATCATCTCTTAATAACTGCACATTATGCTTATATATATTTATAATGATTTTCACTATATGACTCTTACTTGGAATCCAGAAAATAAAATAGGAGAAAGGAACAGTTCAATATAAATCATACACAATAGGAAAAGGACATAAAAAGATAGCTTTCAGAACAGAAACCCAAAACAGACTATGTTTCAAAGAGGAAGTAACATTTCTTTCCCAAGGCAATGGTTTTTAAACACTGATGTGTAGGTCTATCACATGAGGGTGATGGGGGAGCTAGTTAAAAATAAGGTCTCACTCCCAAGGATTCTCTAGAAAATCTAATTTGAAACCAAGGCACTCTTTTTAACAAGCATAGAATTGTCTCTCTGACCATGTTTTGAATACATTAAGGGGTGAGTTACATTGAATTCAGTCAGTAACAGCAAAGATCGTCACTATAGGAGAAATGCTCTGCCAAGAAAGCAGAAAGCTGGACCAAGGGCATGTGGTTTGGGAAAGGTCTGTAGTTGTGCAGTCTCTGTAGCTTTTCTTTGTACCTACTCCAAGGACTTAGTTTTGGACTAGATATTTGGGAGGATTATGGTGAGAATATAAAGGAGTCATTAGTGGGTCAATGAATCATCCAAGATCTCTGATGATTTCAGATATTAAGAGGATGTAGACAAAAAAGAAAGATGCACATAACTGAAAACAGCCTAAGAAGTAGAAGGTAATAATTATATGATAATGTGAGCAAAATTAGAGGGGTTTTTTTTGTTTTTTTGTTTTTAACTGAAAGAAGTGTAAGCTACTCTTCTATAAGTACATTGAGTCCTGGCCATCTACTTTTGGCAAAGATGAATAACAAAGATCTTATTTCATCTCTCACAGAAAGCATTTTAAAAAAACGAAAAAAAAGGTTTAAGACATTAGGTATCAAGCAATAACAATGATCCCTTGAAGATGAAAAATAAATTCACTATGATTGTCATTTTTCTGCCTGGAGAAAGTTTCCAGGAAGTCAAATGAAATCCAAAGCAAGGGAACCCAGGCAGGACCTAGGAGTCTTAGTAAATTGAGGAGGCTCACCTGGAGACTAAGATGGCCAAAGTAGCTAGTGTTTATAGGCACTGGAGAGCAGCCTACTGCATCTGGAAAGAACTTAGGCCATCAGTACCAGTTAGGCCTGGAGGTTAGATAGTTTGAGGAAACTACCTAAGCTGATTAAAAGAGGTACTGCTCAGAACTTACCTGGGTAATAAAGATCCCTAGTCTAGTTTTTCTGGTCCCATCTATAAAAAGCTAAAAAATGTAAGAAAAAAGGATTGTGACTTTGAAGTATCTTGACCAATCTTAAACCAAAGCTCAAGAATACTTATGGCAGTATACAAATGTTCAGTGCTCAAAAAACTAAATATTTTGAATATTTTGCACTAAATGACAATTAACTGACATACAAAGAAATAGGAAAACTGTTGGTTTTCAGCTGTGAGGAGTACAAACTCTTGCTTTGGATTTCTAGGATGCTCTGGTGATTGAGGCCTCTGTAACACTGACCATATTTTCTTTGTTTTGATTGTAGCAGTGTTCAGTAATGGTGGAGTTCAAGGTCAGCAGCCCTAGAGAAATCCTTGCAAAAGGTTCTTCAAGATATCTAGGTAGATGAGTATATATGAATGAGGAAAATAATTCGTAGGCTTTGTGAGCATCCTTTAACTTGAATATCAGTAACTTGAGCAAAAACATTGTAAATAAAGAAAAGTAAGCAAACAAACAAAAGAAAAAATTGAGCAGGAAAACCTCAAAATAGGAGAAAATTGACTTTACCGAAAGTAGATGGTAATTTGGAGTCACATCAAAATTATAATTGATATAACACAACTTGATAGTGGAAAGTAACTGTACTGAGGGCAAACATGTTAAGTTTCAGAAATTATCTTACTTTATATGGATGAGGAGATAGAATTAGTAATCGTGAGCTCTGCCTGATATTACACACAAAGTGTAACACTCTGAACTGAAAAAGACCCTACTTTCTTAGTTTTCAAGTGCCTACTCTACCAATTGCAGATTTTTTTTTGCGTTCTTTTTTTTTTTTTTTTTACGTTGAAGAAATTAATTTCAAATTGGAATGAGTAGAACAAGCATTGTTAAGGTCTATTTGAAGTTCAACTAAGATCAGATGTGAGAGAGCAGTAAATAAGCATATTTCTTCACTCATAAAATTACATGTTACATAAAATTTCATATTACAATTTTGTAATTATAAAAATATGTATTAAATTCTCAAAGATGTTTCATGTTAGGGCAGAATCACAGTAGTGGGTAAATTTTAGTGAATCGCAGTTATTCTAAAAGAGAAACAGGAATAGGTAAAATTCTGGAATCTGACAAATCTGGTAACACTCTCCAAGGACTATCATTCCATTCTATTTCCCATTTATAATCTGACAAGGTTTAGCTAGATGGCTGTTTTAAATTCTCAAATCTAAACGTGCATCCTCCAATATCCTTGGAATAAGTGTTGCGGGGTTGGACTAATAAGGCTCTTAATAGACTGTTTTAAGAACATGAGTGAGAATTGGAGAAGCAAGGTAGAGCTTAGAGTAAAAACATTGACTTATAAGTAATTTTATTAAGTTTCCATGGATTTTTTGGATGATTTATGCTTATTCTTTCTAAGGCTATACTTCAAGAACTAGGTTTAAAGTCTGATGAAATTTACCAAAGGATGAACATAGGTAACCACTGGATATGTAAATATATTCAAAAAGCAATATCTTGTTATTTACCTAGAACTCGAGATAGTTCAAGTTCTGCATTCTCCAGGAAGGTATCTTCTTAGACTTTATAGGCCACATGTTATCTTATCTATCTCTGAATTTCTATTGCCCTTAGAGTCAATAACATGCAAGTTATCCCATAATTAAATTACATTTAACTTGTGTCAGCTATGTGCAAAGACCAGGATAGCCTTATAGGCGATAAATTCATGAGAAGATAATTGGGTTATCATCTTATTGGGGTCATTAGGAAAGACTTCATTGTTCTAAAAGTTGAATTAGAGCTTATGAGAACGGGGATAAATATCAGTTATGATTTAAGAATTCTAAATATAGAAATAGGAAGTAAGCCATGGCTAGATTAAAAAATTCATGAAGGTAAAAAGCATGAGATGAAACTGGCACTGTAGCTGGGAGTAAGATTGTGTGACACTACAAGGAATGAAACAAATTAGTTGAAAATCATGTATCTAAAGGGAGGAGGTTAAATCTAAAAATAGAACACTTGCAATTTGCTTAAAAAAAGTTTATAAAATGATGAAAGTTCTGAATTGACATTTATTTAGAAAAGATATATAAGCGACCCAAAAAGCACATGAAAAGATGCTCAACATCATTAGGCATCAGGGACTTGGGTTATTTCTATCAAACAGTGGAAAAAGCTCAAATATTATTGACAAATGAAAATATGATATACCCATGCACTAGGTATCCACACAGTGGAGTTTATTTAGCCATAAAAAGGAATGAAGTACTGTTACATGTTGCAACATGCATGACCCTTGAAGACCTGATGCTAAGTAACAGAACCCAGCCACTTAAGAGCACATGTTTTATATGACATTGTATAAACATAACTATACACACAGAATATGGATTAGTGTTTGGTGAGACCTGGAGAATGGAGGGAGAATATAGGCACTTGGAAGATGATAACTAGAAAGTATAGGGTTTCTTTTAGGAATGATAAAAAGACATTGAATTGTATGGGATTAAGTCAGTAAGCTCAATTCAACATAATCAAGGGTGTATAAGAGCTAATGCATTAGTAATTTAAATCGTATGTGTCACAGTTAAACTGTTTATGTTTATTTGCTTGAAATATTCATTCATTTACCATGGGTGGCAAGCATTTTGCCTGTAGGTAACAGCAGGCAGTGGGTGTTTCAGCATTCAGCATCAGTGAGATTCTATTTAAAAAAAAAAAAAAAAATTACTGGAAGGGAAAGGACTGACTTCATTAAAAACTAAAGAAAGGAAAATAGGAAAATGAGAGTGAAGATTTAATAGAATGTGGAAGAGTACAAAAAAAATAATGAAAGAAAGAATAGATGCTTCATTATCAATTACAAAAGAATATAACCTAAGAAATAGGGCAGAATTTTCATGGGTATTAAAAAAGCCTATATATTTAGAAAACAAATAATCTTAATGTCTGTGTAGTCCTTTTCATAGACAAATCGTTGTTTTTTTTTTTAAAGATTTATTTATTTGTGCATACCTCCGGGGCAGACGGGAATCGAACTCATGCGGTAGCGGCTTTAGATTTTCAGTGCTGTGCTTTAACCCACTGCGCCACCAGGGAGGGCCGACAAATCGTTTTTAAAGATTAAACTTGGTTTATCTTCTTACACCCATGAGAAATTCATGATTATAAATTTTATTTTATATTCTGATGTTTTGAAGTGCTGAATTATTTTTATGTTACTGACCTCTATGTGGTGTTTTGAAAAATCAAAAATCTCAACTATATTTTGAAATTTAGCAGAGATGATCATTTTTTGAATCAACAATATATACATAAACTTTTCTGTCCATATTCCTCTCTTGTTTATAAAGTTTTTCTGAGCTGTAGTTCTATTATTATTCTCATTTTTCTAGGCTGTTAATGAGGATGAACAATTTATTTTGTTCATTTTATGTTATCTTTTATTTCTTTTGTCAGCTTAATCTTGGGCTACTTTCTACTATGATTATGTGACAGGCAGAATTCTAAAGTGATTCCCCAGATTCCCCA
This sequence comes from Condylura cristata, assembly GCF_000260355.1. NCBI lineage: Eukaryota > Metazoa > Chordata > Mammalia > Eulipotyphla > Talpidae > Condylura > Condylura cristata. Next base: position 44,855,565 of record NW_004567107.1, read on the forward strand.
AATTCTGTAGAGTTCCTGCCCTTCCTTTGAGTGTGGGTGGGGACTGTGAATATGACAGGACAGGTAATCTCTTGATTAGGTTACATGGTATAACAAAGATGTTACTTTCACGATTCCCTATTGTTGTTACCTGTGCTCTATCTGAAACTAGAGCATGAACAGAAATGGCATAAAGCAAAGAAGTGGTGAGCATTAACTTACAGGAAAAAATTTGAGATTTAAAAATTAATCTACCAAATAACACATACAATATAAAATAGCACTAACATAGTAAAAGCAGGAATGATATGATAAATTTATAAAATAGCACTAACATAGTAAAAGCAGGAATGATATGATAAATTTATAGTTTGTATAGAGTAGTTGTCATGGAGGAGCTCAGAGCACACCGGTGCTACTCAGGGAGCCTGCTGCCTCTATAAGGGGTCCTCGCAGAACAAATCCTCAATGCTATTTTTGATTTCTGCCTTTTGTTGTAAAAGTAAAACTCCTCTTCAGATTTCTTGGTAGTAATGTAAGTCTTTCATAAATATGGTCTGGCAGAAGTACCAACTTTCAAAAAGCAGGGATATCTTTACTGCTGTCATAACAGATTGGAGATGTGCCTGTGGCTTTGAGGGAGCAGACTGCCACACTGTGACAAAGCCATACGATGTATTGCCATTTGATTATGTCACATATTGTCACCAGGTAATAACATAAGTGCAGCCTCTAAGAGCTAGGAGTAAATAGCTAACAAGAACATGTGGACCTGCATTCTTAAACTAAAAGGAACTGAATTCTGTCTACAGTATAAACACGCTGTCAGGAAGACTCCAAGATCCAGAAGCATATCAGTTGTTTTCACGCATACAGTTATTGTTCAGTTTTATTTCAGCTCAAGAGATCCTGAGCAAGGAGCTGCTATGCCATACCACATGCAGACTTATGACCTGAAGAACCTTGTGGTTCAATATCTCTAGGTTTCTGGTAATGTTATACAGCGATGGTAATGAAACAATGGACATGCTCTTAGAATGAGGGAGTAGTGTGGCTGGTGGGCCATGGTGCAGTAGTAAATTATGTGAAGGTTTGGGAAGAAAAGAGAAAGGGAGTTCTCAGGTTCAATTACCAGTTATTCCCTGGAGCTCAACTGGCTACCAGCATTTTCTCACAGTTAAATTCCCTCCACTTTAGTCCCTCATTTCCCTTTGGGAATAATCAAACTGAGATGACCATTTTCTAATTTAAATAATTTAATCAAACCCTGGTGTTGTCATTATTTTCTCTGTGTTGCGGAGCCCTGGTTCTTACTCAGGCAGGAGCAACAGCTGAGGGTTATATTTTTAAATGAAAAGTGGCATGTTTATGTGATTGATATTTACTACTTTATTGAATATCTTGTCTGTTGATTATTTTACATGTATCTTTTACTATATTAGCACAAATATAGTTTGGATTTCATCATATATGAAAACCTAATGTCTTTTTGGTTTCATTATTACAATCAATGAATTCCTACTATGTTTTCCTATCACTAGAGAACAAAGTGCTTACTTTCTTTCTATTATTAGTGCTATTAATTGAAATAATTGAAGTAGTACCAATAAGCAACTATTTAGTACTTACTACACCCTAGTAAATGTAATGGAGGGACATAGAAATGAATAAGAGCATAGTATTTGCTTAGTATAAAAACTACCTAGGAACTAGCAAGACGATAACTGCTTTGATGCTTCTGAATTTCACTGCATTATCAGTTCAAGCTCTGGCAGATCCTCTTACTTCTCTGGACTTCAGTTTCTTCTACACACTGATGGGGCTGATAGATGATCTCAAAATGCGTCTTAAGTTATAGTAATGGGTTAAGTTACCAGGGACATCAGCAGCCTTCTGTAATTAAGATGCCACAATAATAGAGCTTCAAGGGGACTTTCATTAACATTTGATGAAATACACATCAAAATTAGTTTGTGCATGCCTATCGATGGTCAAAAAAGAAAAAGACTGATTATATTCAATATTGCAGATTATCTTGAAGTATTTATATAAAGTAAATAATTTCAAATTCAGAGAGTTAGAGGGAAATTTGACAATATAGTACCTCTTTAACTATATTTTGACTTAGTAACTCCTCTCTTCTAGGAATTCATCATATAAAGTTACTCTAACTAGTACTCAGAACTTATTTCAGATTATTTATTGCATTTTTGTTAAATTTCCAAATTGGAAACAAAGTGAATGTCCATCTGCAGAAATTGGTTAAATATATGTAGCACTATAGCCTAGTAGAATTATCATATTGTTATTGAAAAGAATCAACTATATCGATATATATTAACATGGCATGGGAGCATTATTGAAACAGCAAAGAAATTATGTATTTGTATAAAACATATATGTATGACCAAATATGTTAATATGTAAATATATACCAGTGGGTAGCGTTTTGAATGTAGAAGCTAGAAAAACACACATGAAATTCTTTATAGTATTCATCTTCAAAGTGTAGAATAGGATTCAGAAGGCCAACTTCCACTTTATAGATATGCTGTGAACATTTTTGAAAAAATATATACTATTTTAATAGAAAATCATTTAGACAATTTTAATACAACAATAAAAATAGGGAACTGTGCACTTGCTTACAGGAGATATCAGACTAGAGTTTAGACTTTTGATACAGACATCAGTAAGGAAATAGAACCTTGAGTGAGAGATAGGGTACTGAGATTACATTTGCACTTTTTCGAGATTACAAGGCCACTGTGAAAAAGGCCATTTGTATTTAAAATGCATGAAATGTGTTCAGGGAAATGTAACTTGGGTAGGAATAAAGATCCAGCATGCTAAGGTTGAGAGTGGCAGAAGTAAGTCCATATTGGACAATTTCTAAGATTCAAGGGCAGATGCCTGTGGATAAGGATTTCCTTGGGGATTTGATGCTCTATTGATCTCAAGGCTAAGGATAGTTATTTTCTCCTATGAGTGTAGGTGTCCTTGACCTTCACTACCTGGTCCAGGAAGCAAAGATGGCTGCAGAGACTGGTAAATCTCACCTCATGAATCAGAAATTAACTCATATCAAACTTACTTAGAAGTCTACAGATATATATAGTGGAGTATGTTTTATGTTTGTATGAAGTGAATGGCAGTTTGTATGTGCCTAAACTGTAGAGCAAAATGGAAAAGTTGTGTTTCTTTAACCTCTTTTTAGTTGTTTACATAATGGGCCCAGAGTTAGAAAATCTTGCTGGGCTTATAGCCTTGTGTTAATTATAGGTTGATGGCATCTGGTAAATTGTGTAATTTCTTTGAGCCCAGTATCCTCATTAATAAAACAGGTATTTTAATAATGCCTATTATGTTAAATAAGCTATTTTATAGTCTAAAAAGTATTTGATATTGTGCCTCACATGTTGTAAATCTCACAAGATAGTGACTAGTAATAACCTTTGAAAATTTACCATGTAACAATTACTGTGGAAACACTTTTATATTGTTTAAGTCTCATAAAAACTTTAGAGAAGACATTATACATTTGATATTTTTCAGATAAGAAAAATTAAGCTAATTAAATTTAAATAACTTGCCTTAAACCAATAAATAGCCGAGTTAAAAGACAAGTTTTTAAGTTATCATTGTATGCTATTTTGTCCTTCCTTCTTTCATATTAGAAAGCATGCCCTAAATTATTTTAAATCATAGAGTTATCAGTGAGGGGTAAAGGACAGAAGAATCAATAAATGTTAATTGTTCATTCTTAAAATCTGGTAATCTGGGTGGAGCTTTTAACTAAAGTATAATCAGTCAAAATTAGTTCAAAGATGAGAATAAAGATACTGTCTCAATAATTACCAGTATCTGTTAGAGAAGATAGAAAGCCTTTGATTCCATTTTAATAAAGCCTATTTATTTATCTCAAAAAATATGTTTTATACATGACTCCAGATTGTTTTTTAACTAAAAGATATTATAGAATCTGCAAAATTGTATACCCTTGTTTTTCCTTGAGAGTGAGATGGTGAGGAATGGGGAAGCTATTTCAAATGTATTTCTTTATTTTGGTGGAAAATGAGTTCTTGAATTGTGCCAAATATAATAGTTATGATCAAACTATGCTTGCATAGAGGGACTTTTTATTTGCCTTTAAAAAAATGGTTTTGAGAAAGGAAAAGATTCCTATTTCACTCTAACTATAAATCTCTTCCCACAGAGATTTGTTCTCACTTAATGCCCCCTTTTAGAAAATGACACCATATTTTATTGGTAGGAACAGTGGGAACCACCATTACCTCCTTGAACATCTGTCATTCAAATTTACACATTAATGTGGGAAAATTTGGTGCTGAAGAGAATCAAGCTGATGGAGGGGAAGGAATGACTTTGTCTTGGAAACTATGATACTCTTGCCTGCTGTATAGTAGGGATGTTTGTTTATTAGAAAAGATGCCATATTCCTAGACAATGTTTTCTGTAGATTACAAGCAAGTGACACTTGATGAAATACCTAACTATAGCAGGACTTTTTTGCTTGGGTTTTCAAAATATCAGCATCATTGCAATAAGAGTTTCTGCCTTTCAGTTCTAGATCTTCATCAACATTACTACCACCAATGAAATTATGAGCACTTAAATAGTGGTAAGGATTCTCATGATAGCTGAGTCTATCATTGGACAAAACTGTCATACAAATTTATCCATGAATATTTTACCATGACAAGAAGACAATACCTGAAGAACTCAACATGGCTAATTCAGGTATCCTAATTAAATTCACTTATGAAGCACCTATATTTATTTTAAAATTAATTTATGCTTTCAGAACTGGGGTACAGGCCAAAGGGAGGTGTGGTGAGTGAGAGGACTCACAAGAGTCAGAGTGGGGATCAGAACAAGCATATGTACTGAAATACACTGCTGAGGGGAACAGCAGGTGGGTCAGGAGAGGTCAGCTCCTGGCTGATACGGGTCAGCTGCCTGGCTAGGGATCGAACTTATGCTGCAGTGGCTTCTGAGAGCTTCATAGTGCAGTGAAGCACCTATTTTTTAATTTTATTTATTTATGTGTACAAGAACTGAGGTGCAGGCCAGAGGTGTGCAGGGTGAGAGGATTCACCACAGACAGACTGGGGGACTGAATAGGATGATTCACTGAGATACATTGCTGAGGGATAGCAGTTGGCAAGACAAGAGAGGTCTGCTGCACCCTGTGGGTCAGCAATCTGGCCTGGGAGCTAACTCATACTGCAGTGGCTGCAGACAGCTTTATAGCACTGTGTCTTTAACCCCTGCCACCAGGGAGGCTGACACATCTATTTTATAATAGTTGTTGAAGCTTCAAAAATGAATAAGGCATGGAACTTTGCCATAGGAGCACAAAACCAAGTGAGATGAAGACAAATATTTTGACAATGATTTTCAGTAAATATTATAATAGGATTGTATAAAGCTTGTGGGTTTGTAGATGAGGGAAAAAATAAAACAATTTTGGGGGGGGATTGTGATAGACAAAACTATAGAGAGGAAGATGTCAAGACTGTGAAGAGTCCAAACTTTTATACTACTGGCACCCTACCAAGTCAGCCTGCTATGGTTACGTGGATACAAGCAGAAACAAAGACTCCTGGGTCAAAGTTCATAGTGTGCTTTATTACTCATAGCACTACAAAGAATTTGAGCTTATGTTGGTTCTGGCTCCTCTTTTTTACCAAAGTCTCACAAAGTGTTAATGGTTTGTAGTTAGGGTTAATGAGATGTACATGCAGTCAGTTGGTGTCACATCTAAGGAACCCCAAGGTCCAGAAATCCAAGACACTAATGATAGGCTATGAATATATATACCCAATCTCTGCATTAGAGGGAGAAATTTTCTTTATTATACTGGGCAATAAACAATCTTACTATCCACTATAGAAGGAGAAACTATATCTTCCAAGGCTTTTTGCTATGTAGATATTAAATATATTTTTCGGAGGAATATTTTTGGTACTTCCACTTGCATTATATTCTAAAATGTGAGAGAACCGTGGAGAATTGTATTCCCAAAATATCCACCTCTTATTTATATACCAACTTAACTTCTGTTTTTCTCCAGTGTGTACAGCTTTGATCTGAGCTAGAGAGACAAAAATCTCTTCAATTTATCTCATTTAATTAAAGCTAGTATTAATACAACTCCAAGTACTTAGGTGCGGCTAGTCTTCTATATTGCCCTTGACCTTCTCCAACAGTGCTCCAGAATATAAATTCCATAGACCATCAGAATTTACCTTATAAATGCAAATGATTTTTCTCCGTAAACTTCTGTATTGACCTTTCTGTTTGGCCCAAGGCATTAATCCAGGTGCAGCAGAATGTACTAGCATGTCTCCATCTTGTCCTGTGAGGATGTCTAAGCCAATTTGTCATCCATAGCTTACTTGGTCAGCAAACTGAAGCTTATCTGAATGACTTCCAAAGATGAGGTGATAGAACCTTCAAGATTTTGAAGGCCCTATAACCATACCTAAGGTGCATCTTACTGTATTTTCATGAGAGAGGCAAGTTAGTGCCTAAATTTCATATAAGAAGTATACTCCCAATGGCACCTTTGCTACTCATGGAAGAGAAGTGTTGCTCACAATGGTAGTCATCCCTCAGTATGCACTACTTACATAGAAGCACATGGTGACCGTGCCTCCACTGTGGATTCCTGAATGACTGGTGGGCCTTATGAATTTCACTTCAGTTTGATAAATTGCGTCTAGTCCTTGGCTAAGGTGAATCAGTGCAAACTGTTTCAGAAATAAATCCAATCTGTGTTGTCAGTGAAGGTGGCATTCCTTTACTCCATGGGATTATTGATCAGTAGCTTCAGGAGTGGGGTGGGAAAGCTGACTTCTTGAGGTAGTAATAAGTAGGGTCCTCTCCTACTTTATGTGATAGACTTATTAAAAAGATTGAGGGGAAGTGACCAAATTACTATTGGATCTGTTTGGCAGGAACAGCAGATCCAGTACTAACCTAAATTTAAGTCTCTTGAAAGAGTTCGGGAAGTGGCACTACAGCATTTTTCTTTCATAAGGAAATATCCAGAGGTGATTCTGAAAGACAGAGATCATCAATATCAATTTGTCTCATTTCTCCTGGGGTTTGGACATTCCCTCATGTGGGGTAAATGGAAGTCCAGATTTTTTCTGTCCCCCTCCCCCATTAGCATCAATGACCAACACCTGTGGTCTTCATGCCTGCCTGATGGTGGCACCTGGAATGTGGGGTGGGCGTCAGTGAATGCACACACCTGAGCTCGGAGACCAGGTTTATGAGGGTGGGGAGGCAGCAGGGGATTGTTTATTCACTCCTCTCTCCCACCTCATAATTGTCCTTTTCCCTGATATACCTTGACATTTTATCAGGAAAGGTCAATGCAAGAAAGACAAGCACATTTTCATAAAAGTTAAAATAGAATTAAATTTCATCCCCCATGGGCCAGTGGGTAGATAGAATGACGATCTTCCAGAACTAGCCACATCCTTATCCCCAGAACCTGTGGATATGCTAACTTAATGGCAAAAGGGATTTTACAAATATGATTAAGTTTTTGAGATGGAGAGGTTGTCCTGGATTGTGTAAGGAGTCTTACTGCAATCAGATGTATTTTTATAAACAGAAAGGTAAAAGAAGTAAAAATATGTGATGCCAGAAGTAGATTACTGATACAAGAATCACTTTTCAAATGTTCACTGTCAGCCATTTTGCTTTTAGGAAAGACCTGCACTAGAACCAGCTTTTTCCAATAAAAGAAAGCCTAAGGGAATTTCTGCCTCACAACAAAGGTGGAAAGCAAAACTAGCACTTAACACTGCTTTACAAGCAGTCTGCGCTGAGCACCACTGCCAAGCTCCTTCCTTCTAGGAGAGCTACACTTAGTGTCAAGCCTCCATAACTTCAAACACTATTTGCAACCATCTTGCCATAACTTCAAACACTATTTGCAACCATCTTGCTTTATCTAGATTTAGTTTGTGTAACCATGAGTGAGAGGTCCTAAGGCATTAGAAAAGCCTAAGAGCACCGGTTAGTTTGTTAAAGAATGTAAGACAAATGGCTGGAAGGTGAAGGCATCCAAAACTGAATAGGAAGCATTTGTGTGAGATTTTTACCATGACTGACAGTGCAGCAACAATTGCAGAAAGGTAAGTTTAGTTCTAAAAGGGCACATAAGCTTAGGAAAAATTTGCATGATGCTTTGTGTGTCTGTAAAGAATTTGTAATGTAAATGAAGTTGGTCAGGCTTTTATGCTATTGACCTCTATTGCTTTCATCTGCAGCCTTGATCTTGCTAATGTCAAGGGCGCATGGGTGTGGGGCTCAATGCCTGATTATGGACACCTGAGCATGGGTGCGCGCATGTACAAGTGCTCACACCTGAGCCTGGAGGTCTGGATATAAGGGCGTCATCACACAGCGACGGCTACTGCGGAGCAGAAAAGTCATGAGGACATGAGCGATGGTTACGAGGGGGAGACATCGTGAGAGAATGTCAGAGAAAAAGCTTAAAAGACTCACAGAGGTCTCAAGTTGCTGTCCACCTACTGCCTTGTTTCCCCTGCTTACCGTTATAAATTGTCAAGAGCTCGAAAATTCTCCTTCAAATTGCTAGAACTGATAGTTCTAGTTCCAAGATGCCATTGGAACCTATCTGGCCTGAGATAATTGCAAAACAGATTTGTATGACAGAAAATGCATACAGACAGAGACTAAGCAGTTCAGAATACTGTTGTATTTTATGCCTTCAGCATCAGTTAAGTCTGCCACAGCAGCTGATGAATCTCAACCTTTGATACTGAGACAGGCAAACATAGATGAATGTGAAGATGTTAGTGACATGCCAGCCCTGATGGATTCAGAAGATGATAAGATGTTACCAAATGGCCCTCTCCCCTTCTCCACAGTCTCCTGTGCTTCCCACAGCCCAGCCTCTGCCATCTCAGCATAACCTTGCAGCCTTCCAGAAGGCTTCGTAATAGTGGTAAGTGCATATATACTTTATATGCAGCTGTGCATTTTTGTTATCATTCCTGCTTTGACTATGTTAGTGTTATGTTAGATTTCCTGTGTTATTTGGTAGGTTTTTTCTCATTCTGGAAATGCTCAAAATGTTTTCTATGTAAACTAATGGTAATTGCTTCTTTATGCTTTTTTTTCCTTCCCCCTGTGAAGGATTTCACCAAAACCCTCTACTTTCAGATAGAGGAGGAAACCTATACTCCACAGCTAATTTTGAAAGTGGACAACTGCCCCTGAATAGGCAGGGGGAAAATTTCTTCCCTAGAAGCTGTAAAACCCAATTTCAGACATCTAGAATTACAAGATACATAATAAATTTGTGTTGCTCTAAGCCAAACATCCCAGGTAGCAATGTTCAGAATCTTTCTGTGCCTCAGTTTTCACTGGCCTCTTCAGAGAATGGACCCTCACATGAAGATATGGGTTGTTTAATCAGCAGCCATTGATTTTCTTTCAGATTTTCCAATCCCAGAGAGGTGTTATTTTTTTTTCCCCCAGAGAAGAGGGGTTTTAATCCTCAAGTCTGTAATTTTCCAAACATTAATACCACCAACCGGGCCTACAGATCAGTTAAATTATAACAGGGCTTATCAAGAGGGATATTGCTCACAGTTCTGAATCTTACCACTGAGCAGAGTGATCCTAGCCATTTTTGTTTCTGCATGGCTGATGCTTTGACTGACTAGCTGTCCAGTGCACACGATTGAGTTCCAGATAACTGCATGACAGATGTGTGAGTTGACATTCCACTGAGCTAGTGACTGCTTTATGGCAGAGAGGGAGATAATTCCTTCCAGGCATGGCTGTCACTTTTTCACATACCTCCAAGATGCCGTTGGAACCAACACTTCTGTGTTTTTAAATATACTATTTCCTTTTGGCAAATGAGGCTTACTGAAATGTCCCCAGCTTCTTACTGAGACAAAATTAACCTATCCCAGAATGGTGACAGCTCATGAGTCTTCCATGGATCAGCCACTCAGTTCAACAAGAGCTCTCTGTGAAGCCAAGCATAAAAATTAGCCATCTCGGGCTAGTAAAGGGACTGAGATGTATTTATGGGCAGAGGTTGCCTCTCTTTTAAAGACTCCACTTAATAAACCCTTAGAAACTTGAGTCAAGGTGGAAAGCTCCCCAAGGCAAAAAAGTGTCACAACTTGTTGCTCCCAAAGCAGTCTGTTGGTTTGGGTTTCCACTGTAAAGATGCTTATTTTTGGGTAACAAATATAAACAACAAAGTGAAGCAAATAAACTTCCCAGTACCCAGTAATGTGCTGGGCCTCCCTTTTGTTGATGAAGGGTTGAAGAAACTGTCAGAGTAGTCAGTGATGTACCACACTCTCCCCTTCATCTCTTACTTTTCTTTTCTTGCTCCTTGTTCTTCCCACACTGGCCTCATGCAGTTTTGAAGGATCTGGCATCTGTTCTCCTCAGTCACGGTTCCCACTCTCTTTAGATATGCTCTTCCTCAAATAGCCACAGGTTCTCTGCCTCACTCCCTCTAAGTCTCTGTTCAAATGTCACTCTTAATAAGGTTTTTTCCATCATGGTGCCAAACAAGCACTCCATAACTCCCTTGCCTGCTTTACTTTTTATCATTGCACTTTCCTACTGAGTACATTTTCATCTCCATGTACATGTGAATACATATTTAAATTGCATGTGTACACATATAGTGTATGTCTATTTTGATAGATGCAGTATATATAGTGTGTGTAGATTTGTCTCTTCTACTAGATGTTGCCATCTTTCTCCACCAGATTGCAAGCAATGCAGCTTACTTAGTACTTAGAAAAATGTTAATACTCTGAATGAATGAATGAATGAATGAATGAATGAATGATATAAAAAAGAAAACTGGGAAGGAAGTATCTTATAGGTTGGAATTTACAGTATGCTGTTGTGTCTTATAAAGCCCTCCTGGTGGAAGGTAGGAGACTAGATGGAACATATAGAAACAACAGTTCTGCACACTGCAGATATTACTACTGCAGGAGATTGAAGACTATGGGGAGGCCACATTCTTCCAAGATGTATCTGAGATAGAGTCGTCAGTGATGTACCACACTCTCCCCTTCATCTCTTACTTTTCTTTTCTTGCTCCTTGTTCTTCCTACATTGGCCTCATGCAGTTTTGAAGTATCTGGCATCTGTTCTCTTCAGTCACAGTTCCCACTCTTTCTAGATACGCAATCTGTACCCAGATATTTGAGTTACTGTCTCCTTTGGTATTGGTAATATCTGAGTAGTTCTCTGAGAAAAACTGCTGCCCTACTGTTTCTCCCGCCTCCTCAAGTAGAACCAAAAAGCCTTAAAGAAGATACTATGAGATGGAAAAGTCAAGTTATGTGCCTCCCTGCCTGGCACTTTGGAAGTGGGTCAGTGGTCACAAGAACATTGGGAGGGCTCCAGTGCAGAGGAGAGGACCACGATGTAGTATACTAAATGGCTGCTGCCCTGGGTGTGTCTCTGGAACATGGAGGGGACTTTTGATGGTCTGTGTCACCTGAATTGTCCTAGGATTGTATATCTGCTGCACTTCCTTTTTGTTTTTCAAGTGATAAATGACCAGTTGTCAAGCTTTATGTTGCTTATCAGCCAGCACCATCCCTTCTTCCTTGGTGAGATGAGGGCTGCTGCTGCCATTGCTGTCTCACTGGGGTGTTTTGCCAGCTATGGGCAAGGTTATTTGGTGATATAGTGAGTACAAACTAATCGTGTCTTCCAGTCCAAAGTGCTGACTGCCTAGCAGATATCATTTCCAAGTAGAAAGTGATGAGCAATTCAGTAAAAATCACCAGGTTCTGAATCCTTTCTCTTTGTGTAAAGCTTAAAATACAAGCAAACTGTATCCTAAATGTCTCTTCATTTATTTAATACTATTTTTTAAAAGATTTATTTATTTGTACATACAGAACTGGGGTACAGGCCAGAGGCTCAGGGGCGGCGAGAGGATTCACCAGAGCAGGACAGGCAGATCGATGAAGTACACGGCAACATCTAGTAGGGAGCAGGACAGGCAGATCGATGAAGTACACTGCTGAGGGGAGCAGCGGGCGGGTCAGGAGAGGTCTGCTGTGCCATGTGGATCACCTCTGGGACAGGCAGGGATGGAACTCATGCGGAAGTGGCTTTAGCTTCTCAGTGCTGTGCTTTAACCTACTGTGCAACCAGGGAGGGCCCTATTTAATACTATTTTAATTTGACATTTTTAAAACATTCTTAGTTTCCAAGTATTCTACCTTCCTTGTTTAAATTCCTCTCCTCAGCCTCCCTCTCTTTCCTTTGTTTCCCGAGCCTTAAAAATGTTCATGAGTTAATCTTGAGAAAGTGACAGATGACTTCTTGAAATAAAGAACCTCTTTGCCACATTCCAAGTGTCAGGCAAACCAAGATTCCCTCTGTAGGTATCACATACCTGTCTGCTATGGTATAAGGTGGCAGACATTTTAATAGTAAATAATAAAAGTTGTTGTCATCAAATTGCTTCTGTAAAACAAAATGACAGTTAGTACAACTCCTAAATCTTTCAAATGCCATGTAGCTCCGCTACAGTTTTCAATTTAACATTCATAGCCTGCTCTGACTTGATAGAGATTCCTCTTGGCACTGGACAAATAACACCTTTTATTTAGAAACTGCTACATTATAATAACATTACCCATACCCACACCATCCATAATAAAATACAGAAATGAGTGAAAAGATTTGCAAGAAATGAACTGTAGTGAAATAAGTGACTCTTTCCCTGGTGGGTGAGTCCCAGAGTACATGTACTGTTTTGGCCTTTTGTCAGAAATCACAACTTTATGAACTTATATGTACATCAGTGATATTAACTCATCTCATGTTAAATGAAAACTAATTTATTTTAGCACTTGATTCATTGTTAGAGCTATCCATGTATTTAGAATGATGAGAAAACTGTCATAGAGGTTAGTTGTGTTGTTGTATTTTTTTCTTAGTTTAGCACCATTTACTAAGTGATCTCAGCTTTTGTCATTGTAGCTACCACATGTCAGTCTATTCTTAAAACATAAAATGCGGCCCTCCATGGTGGCGCAGTGGGTTGAAGCACAGCACTAAGAGGCTAAAGCCACTTCTGCATGTGTTCGATTCCCGTCTGCCCCGGAGGTGACTACATGGCATGGCAGACCTCTCCTGACCCGCCCGCTGCACCCCTCAGCAGTGTACTTCGTTGATTTGCCTGTTCTGCTACCCACTCTGTCTCTGGTGAAGTCTCTCGCCGCCCCTTAGCCTCTGGCCTGTACTGCAGTTCTGTATACACAAACAAATCTTTAAAAAACAAACAAACAAAAAAAAAAAAACAAAACACTCTTTCAACTGCTATTGCACAGCACAGAAGGGTCATCCATGTAGCATGCCAACACAGGAGACCCCCACACAGCCAGTCTCAGTGACAATGCTGTCTAGACATGGAGATTGTCATGACATGTTCAACCACAACTTCCAGAGGTTTTGAAAAAAGAGGCATTGAGGATCCAGGCTGCCTGGTGTTTTCATGCTGTTGGTGTGCGTTTTGTGTTTCATAATGGTGTTGGGAAAAGATTCACCAAAGAGTGTGCTATATTCAAACTATGGTTGCTTGGTCACTGGCAATCTTATACCATATGGAGATAATATCCTCTTGAAAAGAGATAAATGCCACGGCCCTACAGTTCTCTCCTCCATCCATGTACTGTTTTCCCTACCTTGGCCAGCGTGAGCTTCTCCAAGCAATAGGATGCCAAGCCCTGCACAATTGAGTGATTGAGTGATATACTTGCCTCCTTTTTTTTTTTTTTAAGATTTATTTATTTATGCACACAGAACTGGGGTACAGGCCGAAAGTGCAGGGGTGGTGAGAGGATTCACCAGAGACAAAGTGGGGAGCAGAACAGGCCAGTTAATGAAGTACACTGCTGAGGGGAGCAACAGGCGTGTCAGGAGAGGTCTGCCAGCCATGTGGATCACCTCTGGGGTGGGGATCGAACTCATGTGGAATTGGCTTTAGCTTCTTAGTGCTGTGCTTAAACCTGCTGCGCCACCAGGGAGGGCCACTTGCCTCTATTTTTTATTTGCATCATCCTCCCAAATGGATATAATTCCTTCTTGGTTCACACAGACCATATTGAACTATAATTGGTTCACACAGACTAAGGTACCAGTCTTTTTGAGATTCTACTCATAGCTGTGTGAGCTGCTGGGATGATGAGGCTTCTCTTAGAATATCAGAAAGTGCAGTTGTACTGCAGAGAATGCGTGCTAGTCCAGGGACCAGCATGTTAATGTGAGGATTAGAGGAAGTAAATCATGTTCAGTGTTAGAGAAGAGATTGCTAGTTGTCCACCAAAATCCCGTCTTCCTCTCCTTATGGACCTGATATCACATGTTATTTTCTGTCTTCTTTTGTGACTATGTGACTATGGGATTAAAAGTGGAATGTGAACAGTAGTAATAGGTGCCATTTCTAAGCTTAGGCTTCAAGACAGTATGCCAGCTGACTGCATACCATATTTTTCTTTCTGGAAAGAACAAAGACATGTGTTACCTTTTTGTTTTGTCCATGAAGAGGGCAGTATCTTCCACTCTAGATGGCAGATGTATCTCTTTAGCTCTGGGCCTCTTCTTTATTCTTGCAGAAAAGTCCAGTCACCTACCCTATGCATCGTGTTTGAGCTGTTACAGTTTTAAATTGTTAGAGAATTATGTTCTTTTCCCTAACTAGGTATTATATCCAGCTAGTCAAAGGTGTCCAAAACCATAGGTATTATATCAGTTTCTTTATCAGACTATGCTTTCTTTGAGGAAGTATTTTAATGTTCTTTGCATTCTATACAATGTTTAGCACAAGGTATACACATAGCAAATTTGTTAACAATTTTTTCGTTGAATTAATGAAGTCTCTGAGAGTAAACCAATTTATAACATTCAGAGTTTGAAATCCTTATGTTATGTATTCTTTTCTTTTTATCTTGATATATGGCTCTTGTGGTTTCCTTTTCTTGATACAGGCTGTTTAAAGGCTAGAATTAATAATTTTTTATGATTCAGTTTTTGTAAATAAAAGGTAGGACTTGGCAGCAGAAATGTACCCTGGTCTGACATGATAAATTCTTCTTTGAAATTCAATAAACCCTTCAGAACCTAGAATTCCTTCTTCTAGATGAACTGCTTATATTATGTATAACAATGACAATGATTTTCTGGAGAAATTAAGTAGGTAGTAAAAATGCTCAGGAAAGTTGCCATGAATTTAAAAATAATCACTCATAATTTAGAGTTCATCATCCTTGAGCATTATTTCTTGAGATAGGCTTAAGTCATTATTAAGAATGTGCTGCTTCTTGCATTAGTAACTAGATAAAAAGGGACGGTGGTTTATGATGGCTATATACATGATGAGATATTAAAATTTCATACTGCAGCAGGAGCACAAGAGGAAATATCTGAGAGAAACGTGTCCTTTCTAGGTGTTTCTGTGGTGTGGATTCTGGACTAGGTTATAAATTGGAGTGAATCCATTACCATTTTTATAACCACTTTATGTACTTGTGTGTTCATAGGATATAATTAACATGGATGGTCTAGGGAAAATAGTAGCTAATTGATTTTTAAGCTTCAGATCACATAGGATAACTCAATAGTGGGAAAATAGTTGATTTTTATTTTCTCTGGGATAATATTATCCTCCTGGTTCTTTTTCCTAGAAAAGTTTATTTTTAGAGCCATTTCAGTTGGAATTCCAACCTTGACACTTTCTAATATGTGTCCTTGGGAAAGTTGTAAGTGTTTTTTAGAAGCTTAGCTTCCTTAAACCTTCAAATGATGATAACTTCACTAACTACCTCCTCACATTATTGTGAACATTAAATGAGATAATGCATGTAAACCTTACAACAGCACCTTGAGCTAAGTAATTGCTTTAAAAACTTCAGCACTTTTTATTTATTCAGAGTAATATTTTTCAAAGTATGGCCCCTAGACCAGTATCAAAATCACTTGGAAATTGATTAGAAGTAGACACTTACTCCAAAGGAGTGTGTGTACCTGATAATCTGTGGAGCCTGATACTCTGTGTTTTTGTTTTGTTTTGTTTAGATTTATTTATTTGTTTGTACAGAACTGGGGTACAGGCCAGAGATGCGGAAGGTGACAAGAGACAGAGTGGGGAGCAGAACAGGCAAATCAATGAAGTACACTGCTGAGGGGATCAGCGGGCGGTCAGGAAAGGTCTGCCACGCCATGTGGGCACCTCCGGGGCAGGCGAGAATTGAACGCATGCGGAAGTGGCTTAAGCTTCCTTGTGCTGTGCTTTAACCCACTGCGCCACCAAGGAGGGCCAAATACTCTGTGTTTTAAAAAGTGCTTTAAGTATGACAATCTCTAAACTTTCAAAACCCTCCAAGATCCTAATGGTTTCCTGTTTGGGGGATTCTGTTTTTTAATCCCTAATAATTTGTCACCAGCATATGATACTCATAAACTGCTGCCCCATTTTTTGAAAGATCACCCTAATTTTCCAATATGGGAAACAACTCTTCTCATTTCTTCTATCTGGCTGAATGGGTTCAATCCCAACCGCAACCACAATCCCTTCACATTGAGGTAATTTACTAGCACTAACTCCATCAATATAGTCATCCTCAATTATTACTTCAGGGATGAACAAGTGATCTATTTCAGACCACAATTAATTACTTTAGGATGGACAAGTGATCTATTTCAGATCAATGGAAGTCCTATCACAGAATTTGGCTGGAGTTCCTGGGAAGATAGATGCTCTCCACCTGTGGAGTAGCTCAGAGGAACATGTAAATAGTTAACTTAAAAAAGAAAAAAAAGGTATAGAAAAGAGCCAAACCAGAGTTTCATGATGCAGAAACTCACTCTTGGTGACATTGATTAAATCCTTAAACTCAGTCATGCATGAAGGTCTTCCCATGGACACTACAGATAAAAGTAATTATGTCTCTTCTACCTCTCCCCATTGCTTGAACATTTTGTCTTATTAGAAAATCAGTGTTTGGTTAGGGGGAAAACACAATTATTTAAAGAGATTTATTTATGCAGAACTGGGGTACAGGCCAGAGGTGTAGGGGCAGTGAGAGGATTCACCAGAGACAGACTGGGGAGCAGAACAGGCAGATCGACGAAGTACACTGCTGAGGGGAGCAGCGGGCTGGTCAGGATAGGTCTCCAGCCATGTGGGTCACCTCTGGGACAGGGGATGAAACTCATGATGAAGTGGCTTTTGCTTCTTAATACTGTGCTTTAACCTGCTGCACCACTAGGGAAGGCCTGGTTTTGTATTTTTTAAAATGAAACCTGACTAATGAGCTTTTTCATGAAATCTAGGTAGGGGTTAAATGTTTGTAAAACTGTTTGTTGGGTAAGTCTATGTTATCCCAGATGCAGACACTAAGATAGCATTTCACATACAAGAAATTTATTACAGGAAATGACTGTGAGGGAAAATAAGTAAGAAATAAATGGGAAACTGAGAGAGTCATAAGAATGTAGCAAAGGTCTAACCCTTGTGAAAAGGAGAGAAGGAATGAAGGTTGTACGGAAGAGTCTTAGACTGCAACATAGTTCTGAGAAAGTCCCTGAGCCAAAGTCACCCACCAAAGGAATTTCTCATCTCTCAGTAATAGACCCGCATCAGTATATAGGCATGACCATTATTGGTTAGGAAAAGCCTCTGGGAAACATGGCCTCCATGTGTTGGCAGTGATAAATTTCAGAACTCAGCAGTCAACACCTAGATCAATTATGCTCCTCACAGACTATAGATCTGAGAAAAACATTTTCATGACTGATAAAATGCCCAAGATAATAACCAGAATTATTATTTATAATGGTTTATAACTTTTCCAATTATTTATCATTCTAAAAAAAAAACAACTCAATATCTTAATACTTCTCACCACTGGCTTACCACTTCTATTCTTTGTTCTAGTTGTGAGTGAATTGGGTCTTTTTCACCAGTCACATGTTCTAAAATTGCAGACCAGTAAAGTAAAACCAGCCATACTGACTCAGCAGAAAGTAAATTATTCAACTAATCATTAATTGCAAATGCCACTCAAATGCTCTTAATGCATAACTGCCAGACCTACTGATTTTTGTCAATATTACATTTGGAAAAAAGTAAGCACAATGTAGATGAGAGTATGGGTTATTCCATCTTTCATTTTAATTGAGTATATTTCCACACATTCTACCTCCAATTTGCCTTCTCTGGAGCTTATAGTTGTGCATCAAGGTGAATAACTTTTTAAAAAAAAAATTATAATAGTTTATTTTTACATACTTTTGTGCATTTTTCCATCTCAGTTGCAATCCCCTTGGGTTTCCCATCACCAAATCAAGGCGAATAACTTTTAAGGCTGAAAAATACAGAAACAAATTCTTGGAAAGTCACATTTAGAAAGACCCATCCAGGCCATTTTGTACCTTTCTTTCCTTTGGCTGAAGAATTGAGGGTTAGTAGCAGGTAGGTGAATTATAACTAAAAGATTTACTCAATAAAAGTTCTGACATTTTATGAAGTGCTAAAGAAGAAAAATGTGATTAGGAAAGGACATTGTAGATGACATATTTGAATTCATTGACTATTGGGGAAAATTATATATGTATAAGATTGATAGTATTCTTTACATATATTCATCAAGACTGCCAGTTACTATTGTACTATATGGAGTTCTTTTTCCCAAGTAGAGAGCTTTTTCTTTCTAAGGTAACATAGGACCAAGTAGGCCCAATATAAATGTGTTCAAATCTAGGTGTAGGATTTCTCCAGTGCCTTTTTTTCTAGTTTTAAGATTTCCCTTCATATAATTTCAGTTTTCAGAGCCTTAGTTTTGAAACCCCCTTTTTTATTTTTTAAAGTTTTATTTATTTATGCATACAAGAACTGTAGCACAGGCCAGAGGTGTGGCGCAGGGAGGATGTGGGGGGTTTGAAAGGATTCACCAAAGACAGAGTAGGGAGCAGAACAGGCAGGCTGAAGAAATACTCTGCTGAGGGGAGCAGTGGGTGGGTCAGGAGAGGTCTGCAGCACCATGTGGGTCACCTCTGGGGCGGGGATGGAACTCATGCTGAAGTGGCTTTAGCTTCTTAGTGCTGTGTTTTAACCTGCTGTGCTACCAGGGAGAGCTCCTGAAACCCCTTTTTAAAAGCTCTTAAGTTTTTGTGAGATTGGAAGTGGGGTAATCCACTTATCTTTCCCTGGTCTTACTCATTTTTCAGAATTTCTAAGACTTAACTCAGTCTCACTTACTCAAGTGTTCCAGTCATGTTACAAATGACCCAGCTCTAGCTCTAGTGAATTCTGAGAGTCCCTGCCACAGTGAACTAGAATAACCCAAGATTTAGGCTAACATAAGAAATGCAGCACCGGAATATAATCCTAAAGGAGAGGAGCTTGGACACGTTGGTCTAGGTTTGACAATTTTATTCCAAAAGACAGGGAACAAAATTGGATTGATTATGAGCTAATTCTTGGCTGAGAGCCATAGATGCAAGATAGATTTGAACTCACTGGATTCTGGCAAGCCAAGAAACATCACCAGCACTATAGGTCCTGGTAGGAGTTTCAGAATCAAATGTTTACTCTAGGGTAGAGGTAAGGTTTAAAGACAATGCAGGTAAGGCAAAATAAAACAGGATTTGGGTGGATTGCTGTAATAGACTTAGGTTATCCCTAGTTCCTCACTATTTATTGATAAATAAATGGGAGATATCTATTTTGGTGGGCTTAAAGGACCAGTGACAGGTATAATCCTCATGTTAGAAGTACTCTCTCCATCTTAAGTTAAACCAATTAAGACCAGTTAGTTGGGGGAGGAGAGGATAAATTCAAGGTCTATATATTGTAATTTTAAATTCCATTGGTTTTAATCTGAGGGAAGTAACTCAAAGTGCAGTTTTTAAATCCCTGGGCATATATAGTGCTAATTTTTGTTGAAAATCTTGTTCAAACTCTACTCTGACATCTGCAAAAAGTGCTTACCTTTGTTTTTTTTCTAGGTAATGTAATAAAGAAGTTAAGAACATGAATTTGGGAGCTAATATATATAGAGGTGCTCATCAATGTTAGCTATCACTATTACTCACTCTTTAAAGCTTCGACATTTTGAGTAGGACATTTAAGGGCCATTATTAATTCTTGAAATTTAAAACTTTATGATAAACTCAGTACACATGATATATAACATGTTACTTCTCCAGTTAGAAACTCAGAAGTCTGCTCCATAAGTCTTAATGGAATTTCAAGGGCATTGAGGAGCCCAATTTCAAAACTACTGAGCTGGAAGTACTCAGACCTACTTTCTCCATAGGTACTCACTAACTCCAGGAGTAGAAATCACAGTGTCTTCAGTAGTTTTGTTGGATATTTGAGTGTGGATCTAGGGCGTGATATTGATAGGACTCATTTGATATATGGCTCTGCCTTCATGTGGTGGTTGTGTAGCACAAATAACCACCTATTGTGTAAAAGTGTTTCAAACATGAAGTATTTTTTATTAAAAATGTATAATGGGAAGAATGACTTAGATTTCTAGGTGAATGCAAACACACACACACAATATCAATAGCTAATTGATAAGACTGGAATGTGGACAGCATGTTCATGCTTACAACAGGGTTTGGGGTATATTTGTGAGCTATTTCCCCCCCAGTTAATTCAGTGACTATTATAGACACAGGCTCAATAGTAATGAATATAATAGGTATAAATCTTTGCCTTCATGGAGCTCACTTTCTGATGTCATTTAGCACTTTATTATGTTGTTAAGCCTAGAAATACATCCTGGAAATGTTCCCACCTAAGTATACGAATATAACCTGGGTCTCTTCTTCATTTCCAGTTTTATATCATTGCCTAAACAACTATATTTATGCTAAGTGAAATAAGTCAAAGTGAAAGACAGTTACAAGAAATTTTCAGTCATTTAAAAAAATGTAAATAACCAAAGAAAACAAACTAGAAGTTCAAAAATAATTCTTTGCCTCTTTGAAAAATGTAGTTGGTACCAGAGTGTTTGGGGGAAGAGGGAGAAAAGGATAGGGGAGGGGAGGTGATTGAGTGTTGGCACATTTGCATCTTTAGCATGAAGTGTTGAGAATTTCTAGGCTCATGGTAAGCTTCTTCCAGATGTATTTTAAGCATTCATAAAATAAATAAAGTCATGGATTAATGAGTTGAAATTACTCTCAGAAAATGTTTTATCAAAATTCTTTATTTTGAGAAAGGGAAAAGTAAAGGCCAAGAGAACTGAAATGCTTTTCCTGAAGTCCATACCAGTGTAGACCAAAATTCAGATTATCTGTTTCTATGGCTGTTCATTTTCCCTTAAAATCAGACATACTTTACAGTCTTCTGAAGCCCTGCTTCATTGCCACTTTAGCATGACTCTGAAATATCTAATACCTAGTACTTTTCTGGTAGTCCATCTACTGTATTTTGAGTGACACATTTACTTGTTAACTCATTTCTTCCATGAGTACATATTTACTTGTGCATATTAAGTTCAGTTCATATTTTTCAAAATCTTTGCTTTGCCAATGAAATACCAAGATGCCAACATTGGTTTTATCCATATATTTATGAATTGTTGGTAAAAGCCAGGTACTCTGTTGGGCATTGAAAATTCAGGAATGAAAATTATTCTTCACTCTCAAAGAATTCTCCATTCTAAGAGGGAGAGGCATGTAATTACATCTACAATCTGATATAATAAGTGCTAAAGGAGCTAAGGGGACATAGAGGAACAAGGAGGGAATAGGAGTCACTGACTGTTGGACCTGAGAAATGAGTCAGATTGTCCAGGTTAGAAGACAGGAACAGGGAGCTAATTCACTTAGATTGGAAGGCGCAATCATATATGCACATAAAATGTCATGGCATGCTTGGGAAGCTATGAACTATTTGAAAAATTTGCAGTATGATTTCTTTGAACCCTGAGGTAATAATAATTAAGATTGTAGATGGGACCCATGGGTTCACCAAAAAATAATTATGAACACAACAGGGAAGTTAAGAAGGAAACTGGTAAATGATGTAATTAGATATGGAAATAGCAGACAAAAATTATAGGTGTTCAGGTATCAAGCAGTAAGAGGTACAGATCTGCTAGGAGTTGGACTGGAGAGAAGGGGATGTAGGAGACACAACAGAGTGAAAGTTGATAATTACTCCTGATCCATATAGAATGAAGAGTTGCATTTTATACTGCCCCAAATTGTATGCAGTATTTAAAAAAACAAGTTAGTTGCCATCAACTCAGATTTCACACAGAAACCTGGATTTTCATGTTTTTGTAAAATTAGAGGAAGTTATATAATCAGGTGATTCAAGTTAATAATGATTTTTCCTGATAGACGAAGAATATGTTCTGGTCATAGCTGTGTCTGATTTTCCTTCTTATGTCTGCAATACTGGAACACAGTGTAAATAGCTATACTGTGGGACACGTGTGTCACATGAGGTCATTTTTAGAAAGGAAGATTCTTCTGAGCTTAAAACTTGTTGTTCTCACTAAAATTAACTTTGTAGTGAATTGTGGATATGGGTCTTCTGGCTGGGATCTTCAGATACTTCTGATCTGATATTTCTGAAATTCCCTTGGAATCTTCTGATTGTCTAGTCATCTTTGAATTCAGTTTTCTAAATCATGGCATGACTCTTGCACTAAAGTGGGTTGGTGTTGAATGTCAGGGACCCTCCTGAAAGATAAATTATTGGGGTTTCCCATTGTGTAGTTAATTAAGTCATAAAAGTTTGCTTGTAGAAGATCGGTTCCACATCTAAGAACCATGAAGGATGCCAAAGATTTAAGACTGGTTACCATCCTTTGCACAAATTCATGATTTAATTAAAAGCTATTTCCCAATCCACTGCTGAAACTACCTTTTACTTGTAAATCCTGCCACTCTGGACGCTGAATAAGGCTTTTTAACCAGTAGCGCACACTTTAGTGCTCTGAAGCAGCTATCTCCCCAATGGCACCATAAGGCCTGAATTTCTGTAGTTGTTAAAGGAGTGCTGCCTGCAGCCCCTGATGTAGAGCAGTGTGATCTCTTCACACCTGGGCCCTGAGTGGGCTCTGCAACACTTGCCAATGGGGGCATTCCTTGGAGCCCGGTGGGAAGTCTGATCAACAAGCAGCCAATGTGTTCCTTTGAGCAAGATCAGAACTGCTAAATTCAAAAAGTTATTTATTCTCTTTCCAAATTATGGCTTTAGTAGATAACACAACAGTTACTAGTGCTTTGTTTTTCTTAACGTTCTGCAAATTTATACACCACCTGAGACTACAAATATTCTCACTAGCAATAGGATGAATTACAGTATAAATACTACATAGTGACCTAGTAGGAAAGTGATAATCTCTTTAAGTGTCACATAGTAGTGTTTAATTTACATTTGAAAGGAAGTTAGTATGAGTAATTATAAGTTAATTAAATATTGATTATCCTAAGAGTTCTTTTGTGATTTAGGATCTATGCAGTATGGAGTAAATCTGGCTGATTTGAAATGAACTTTAAATGACATTGGTAACTACTGTGTAATTAACATTTTATGTTTATTAAATGTGACTTAACAAGCTAAATATTTATGGTGAACAAGTCAAATATAGTAAAAAATAAAAAAGGGTTCTCAGTACCCACTCTTATCATTTGTTTTATCTTGCCAAGTAGTAATTAAGTGTTTTGACATTCTTAAGGGTTTTAGTGATTTTTTTTAACTAATAGTTTATTCTCAGTTCTTTTTGTGGACCATTAATGTATTGACAAGAGAGACTCCATGTATCCTTGGGTGCCTTTTGCATTCTGTTAGGGTATTTCAAATGCAATTAATAGCAAATTATTATCCACTTGCTTATGCTAAAACATTCCTTGAGACACTTAGGCCTTACTTCAAAGTTTATGTTTATGAACTATGCAATTAACTGATTTTTATCTTTCCTCTCTTGGCTCTTACTAACAGAGTGTCCTCAAACGAATAGCAATTAAACTCAAATAAAACTCATTCTTCTTATTCCTTCTGTTGTCCATTAGAAAAGAAATGAAATTTTGAGATTTCTAACTTTTGAAGGAAAACACAAAATTTGCCACTTAGAGCCAGGTAATATTTCAAAATTTATTTAATGAATCAGACTTTAACATTTAAACATTCCATTTATATTTATCCTTCCATATATCCACCCACTTATCCACAAATCCTCCCATCCATCCAAACATCCAAATACCCAGTCACCTACACCTGAATAATTATGCATTTAAAAATCATGACCAAATTGCAAATAATTCTGATCTTTAGGCTTGTTTCTCAAGACCTGTATTTACACTAGAGGCTCAAAAGGTACATTTATGGAAATCAGAGTCATAGCAAAAAAGCAACACCAAAATGAATTAAATAAGGGTCTCTTGATTGCGATCAACTCTTTTCTGCCACAGAAAAGCAGTTACTCCTATCAGGTACAGTAGATATCATCTGAGCATTTCTTCTTCCAGTCTTCTCTCTCCAGAATTTTAAATGGAGAATGCTCTTCTGTAAGGCAAGGCTCAATAGTCTAGTAATGGACTGATAGACATACAGTGCTATGGATGGTGAGGTATTACAGAATTCATTATGCATCTGACTTCTAAACAACTAAAAACTTCTGTACAGTGAAGAAAACTATCATTAAGACCAAAAAGCATCCTACCAACTGGAAGAAAATATTTGTACATCATACATCTGTCATATGGCTGACAGTCAGGACCTGTGGTGGTTACGTACAGTTCAATAAGAAAACAGAATCCAATAAAAAAAAATAAGCATAAGCATTAAATAAGAATTTCTCCAAAGCAAACATACAGATGTTCACAACTGCGTGAGAAAATGCTTATCATGACTTAGCATCAGGGAAATACATATTTGAAAGACAATGAGAGGTTACCTCACACCTATAAGAATAGCCCATATCAAAAAGATCATAAACAATAAGTGCTAGAGAGGATTTGGAGAAAAAGGAGCTCTAATTCACTATTGTTGGACTGTATACTACCAGCTTCGGTGGAAAACAGCTTGGTTCTCTAAAAATGTTAAAAATAGGTTTGCCATCTGATCCAACAGTCCCACTCCTGGGTACCTACTTACAGAATGCAAAAACACTGATTTGAAAGGATATATACACTCCTATGTGCATTGCAGCACTATTTACGATAGCCAATTGTGGAAACAATCTAAGTGCCCAATGACAGATGAGTGGATTAAGTAGATGTGCTATATATACTCAGTGAAATACTAATTAGCTATAAAATATATTAAATCTTGCCATTTGTGCCAGCATGGATAGAATGGAGGATATTATTCAAATGAAATAAGTTAGAAGGAAAGAATGGAATCAATTAAAACTTGGTGAGGGTGTGGTGAAAAAGGACCTCTTATTCATTGGTACAGTGTTTTGGAAAACAATGTGATGATTTCTTGAAAAAATTAAAATGAAAATATATTCTCATCCAGCAATACATTTATTAGGTATTTATCCTAAAACTATGAAAATTCTAGGATGAATATATATATATATATATATATATATATA
>NW_004567107.1:44881292-44898930 GCF_000260355.1 Condylura cristata
ACACACACACACACGGTAGTACTGTCCACAATTGCCAAATCATGAACCGATCTAAGCACCCTTCAGCAAATTAATGAAAAGAAAAAAAGAAGAAATATACCCCAGTAGAATACAGTACAGCTATGAAAAAGATTAAACCATTACTTTTGATACAAACTGAAAGAATCTCATGGTGACTGTGTTAAGTGAAATAAGTCAGAAAGTGATAGACATGTGGAATATAAACAGTCAAAAAACATGCACAGGCAAAAAACATTAAGGAAAATCTTGGACTTAGTAAAAGATATACTAGTTACCAGTAGGAATGGAAGAGAAGAAGGAGCATAGAAGAGAAGAAGGCAGAGAGATAATGGTTTGGGTAGAGGTTGAGGAGTGCATCAGGTAGAGGTTGAGGAGTGCATCACACATATGGAAGAGCAAAAATATAACCCCGGGCCCTCCCTGGTGGTGCAGCGGGTTAAAGCACAGCACTAAGAAGCTTAAGCCACTTCCACATGAGTTCGATTCCCGCCTGCTCCAGAGGAGATCCACATGGCGAGGCAGACCTCTCCTGACCCGCCCGCTGCTCCCCTCAGCAGTGTACTTCATTGATCTGCCTGTTCTGCACCCCACTCTGTCTCAGGTGAATCCTCTCACCCTCCGCATCTCTGGCCTGTACCCCAGCTCTATGTGAATAAATAAATAAATCTTTACAAAAATATATATAACCCCAAAATTAAACTGAAAGTTAAAAGTAAATCAGGAAAAAGACAAATGCCATATTATTTCATTCATATGTGGTATTTAAACAGAAAACATAAGGGAACAGAGAAAACTTTAGAAATCTAAATGCAGAATTGATATTTCCAGTTGGGTGTTATGAGGGAACCCAGTGGACTTTGTTGGAAGACTATGGGATCCTCGGTGGCGACCTGAAGAGGTGTGGACCTATATTTCTGAATCATCTACAGTGCTGTATACTAGTGTGACCTCAACTATTATTGATACTTTTTAAAGTTTGTGAATTATGAGCAGAGACACTCCTAGACTCAAGTTCTTCTAGGACCTAGACAGTGAAACGTAGATGAAGAATGAATTGTCCCTTATTCTTTTGTTTGAGACTATAAGTCTGGCACTTTGCCTACAGTTGCTATGTTTTTTTCCTTATCAATCTTATTTCCTACAGCAATCACATTGAAGGGTCAATTATTATTATTTTCATTTTACAGAAGATTTAACTGAGGTTTAGAGTTAACTGGAGGTATTAATAAGATGGCATCAGAGTTCATTGTTAAGTACCTTGCACTAATTATTAAAATTATTTTTCTCTTTTTCATCTATTATCCTGGCTTTTGTTAATGAAACACTGTATTTAAAGAGGGATGTATTAGGAAAGTTTTTCGTAAGTAAAATACAAGTAGAATATTTTAAATGCACTTTGGTTGAGGAAGGAATGCTAGTTAAAGGAATTCTTAAATTATACCTGCTATCGAGTAAGAAATCATTCAGTGTTGTATACAACAATTCTTTGTTTTCTTTCACACCAATTTTACAATATCAATTTTTTTAAACTGAGAAACATAAATTGTGAGGTTCCTTTATGTGTATTTCACCATCGTCAAATAATATAGCATAGTAATATGCTCAAAGAAGTTAATTGCATATTTTGATAAATTATTGATTGAGAAAAGAAATAGAATTAAGGTTCCACTATACCAAACTATGTAGGATAAAACAATCCTACTATTTGTCTAAATTCAAATCAAATATCTCCTCTGTAGGATTGTGCTTTTTCACTTTTCATTCTCAGAACCTAGCAACAGATCTTAATGTGGAATATATTGTATGAGAAATCACCACAGTTATCTGATCTTGCATTTGTGGGCGTTAGAGAGTATGAATAGAATTAACTCATTAAACTAATAATTTTTGAGCTCTATTTATGACATGCTAGTATTATGCATACATTTTACCTGTGTTATTTATCTCCTCATAATAGATGATGAGGTAGCAGCTATCAATTCCTATTTTCCTTATGTAGAAACTGAAGCTCAATAAATTGTTTCCCCCAAATTGCTGGTTTATTTATGGGTATCCTGTGATTTATCTTTATATCTGCCTCAACCATAAAGGTCTATTCCCCTACAACAGAATGCTTCCATAATATACCTTATAAGAATTTCTAAGAGAAATTTATTGTGGCTTAATTAATACTAGGTATTTAAAGTACCTCACTGATAACTGAAATTTTCATACTTTCAAAATTGAAAAACATCTTTCAATTACTATCATCTTAGCACTGTGTCAGTTTTTAACTGGCAGTGATTTTTATTCCTTTAATGATATGTTAAGTTATGGTGGCTCTAAACGACCTCTTCATTCAATAAAATGTAGAAATATATGTACACTGAAATATTACAATTGCTTATAGTAAGGCAGGTTGCTTCTCTCATCCAATTTTAAACATTTAAGAATTGCTTTTCCAGGGCATTTATATTTATATCTACCTTCCTAACAGATTCTTCTTTTTTATGATTATATTTTTCTTTGTTGTATTTGGACTACTGAAGGAGAAGTATTTGAACCTTAAAATATTAAATGGACGTGAAACCAGAAATGACATGGTCTTTTGAATTTTGTTGACTGTTGATGCTAAAATATAATAGATTGAGGGTGAATTTTGCTTGCTAATGAATTTCTATAATCTTGACTTTGTGCATAATTACTGTTTTTCTTTACATCCTTCAAAAAAACTTCTAAGTTGCTAGATCAATATATTTTCAGAATTTTGCTATTGTATCTTGCTTTTTATTACTCAAATTTTGATGACTATTCCTGCTTTTACAGCCTTCTGTAGTCACCTCACCACACTACCATTTTAGCTTACCACTACTTCGAGGCACAATCTCAACAAATCTTTCTTGTCTTCCTGTCAAAAATCTTTTAAGATATGGAGTCAATTCTTCAGTCTGTAAATTACTGGCTGCTTATTGTTTGTTTAAAAACATTTAATCTCCTTGAATCAGATTGGCAATCTATAAAGTGAGAAGAGATGCAGGGCAAGAATGGAGATCTACTGGAGGTAGCTCTAAATTCCTTTTCTGTTTTGACTATTTTTCCCCCTTCCAATTCTGTGTTGAATTCCATACTCCTCATGATGTCAATCATACTAGTATATACTAAGTTCACTTCTCTGAAATATTACAGTACTTGCAGCCTATACTTCACAATCAATAACAGATAATTCATTTTCTTATATCATACTTTTTTGCTTTATGAAGTTTCAGTTATTTTTTCTCTAAATGATCCATAAGCTTCTCTAGGGTAGGAACCAGGAGACTCCTTTGATGAGTCTTTCACATATTTCAGAAACAAATAATATGTAATGTGTTTAGAGAAGTTAACTGTACATTTTGACAGAATTATTTATTGAGAGAAAAAAATACTAAAATATGTAGGCTAAGGCAATCCTAGTCGTTTATCTAAACTCAGATGAGATACCTCAGCTGTAGTACTGTGCTTTGTTCATCTTTTCATTCCAGAATCTAGTCAATAGCTAGTGTTCAATAAAGGTTGGTTTAGAGAATGAATGAATATCCTCTGCTTTGAGAACCTGTATTATTCACTAGGTTTATTGAAAAATTTCATCTCTTATTGTGTATATCAACAAAATAGCTTATAAATCTGAGCTTTCCATTCTGGCATTTAAATACTCATTTTCAAAGTACATTAACTCCATAAGCCTTTTTTTATTATTTTTATTAATATGTCATGAATTGCAATATTTTGTTTTCTCCCAATAGAGTCTGTGCACCAAAAAGAAATTTGTCTTTATCTAATCACATGTGCAAGTAAGCAAATATTGGCAAAAACTCATAAAGCCTTATTGTGCCCTTTGGGTAAGTGATGTCAAACTCAGTGGCCACTGTTGCCATTTGTAAGTAGGCTTCAGAAATTTACATTACCTCTGGATATCATAAATGGCCTGTCTCATAAAATGTGAGTAAAAACTCTGTTTCTGATCCTGTAAGAAGGGTCAGCTGAATAATCAACTCAACACAAACCTTTGAAAGCATTTTGATGTTCAGGGTTGCTTATCATACATCTCAAGTCCTGAGAATGCATTTTTTTCTTCTATTCCATAGGTTCTAGCTGCTTATAAAAATCATACTGTGCATCAAGGAAGGCTAATATGGCTTTTCTGAGAATAAAGCCATTTCAGATATGATTTTTGACTATAAGCAGCAGAAACATTTTTTTGTCGACTAAAAAATATCTATTGCCTATGCATGGAGGACTCAAAGACTCTGGGATGCTGGGAACAGGGCTTGAGGATAAGTAAGAAACTGGAAAGTAGGAAGTAGGTGTCCTGCAACTATCTCTGTACCCTGGACTGTCTGGGCTGGACTCCAGTGCCCCTGTGGCTAAGATGAATGAAGGTTGACTTCCCACTCCTTGAGCCACCTTTCTGAGCTTTGCTCAGAGTCCTCCTTTTCCAGTTTTCTTTTGTGTAAGGGAATTGTCTGGAAGCATACTCCCTCAAATATTGCATATAATGGGTAAAAGGTAATGCCAGTAGTAAATCAGGAAGCTATTATAAAGCAGAATAATTACTTAGTGAATCTCAAGTTGACAAACATCAACCACAGTAAGTGCTCAAAAATACAGGTTTTTCAGTTATTCACTGCATTCCGTTTGCAGTCAGTGAGCTAACATAATGTATGTCTACTATGTTGGAACTGCTGAAAAGAGAGCTTGATCCTTGACTTTGAAGAAAATATCATCTAATGGGTATGAAAAGCCTACAAAAAGTATAATGAAGTGTAATTAGGGTCACAATGAGTCATAATAAAGTAATAGGTAAATTCAGGGAACAGGACCTGGGAAAGACAGAGGAGGGGCATGAAAAGAGTATTAATTGTGTAATCAGTGAAGGTAGAGTTGATTTCTGTTTTACTACCTACCAGCTCTGTAACAGTGGGAAAAGTCACTTTCTTCAACACACTATTGTCATCTTAAAAGAATAAATGGTATTTGTAGGACTGAAAGGAATTAGTGAGATTGCATATACTGTACTTTAGTATGTAGCAGGTATTTCATAAGTGGCTGTTGATTCATTCATTTGTAACAGCAAATGACTGACTTCTGGCTACCCAGAGAAGGGGGTATTAGAAATAGGTCTTGAAGAAATAAGTAGGTCTCCTCCGAGTAGAGGAAAAGGGCATTCTGAACACATACAAGGGTGAAGAGTGCTAAGGGCATGGAGATGTCTGGAGAGGTGACAGAAGGTTAGCAGAGACAGATTGTGTCAGACCAGGAGGAGCAAATGATAGGGGCTACTTGATAAAAAGGCATAGTGCAATGTTAAAAGAGTTTGGATTTTGCTTTGAAGTCAGGCTTTCTAGATGTGACCCTAATGCTTCCTGCATCAAACCCACAACAACAGCTTCTTAAAAGTATGGATTCCAGGGCCCTAGCCCAGATTCCTGAGTCAGAATCTCTGAGATTAGGATATCAGTGCTCCACACGTTTTACAAGTGACTTGGAAGATATCAACACATTTTATAGTGTTAGAATTCCAGATAAGGTAATAGTGAGACAAACAGGGGAATCAAAGAACAGGAGAGATTAGGAATCTAAACACTGGATTTCTTTTACTTTAGAATTTTGGAATATGTTACATGCATCTGGGTAGCATTTTGATATTGTTGAGTTAAACTTTAACACATATGAGACAGAATCCCAGCACAAATAATAATGTTCTCTTTTTATAGCAAAGACTCAGATTAGACTGTGAAATAATTCTATCTCAAATAAAACAGAGCAAGATGGCTGATAATAAAAAGTGAACAATTTCTGAAAGCATTTAACACTCAAGGAGATGGAGTCAGAAGAAGTACAGTTCTGAAAAGGGGGTAGGAATGGGAGAAGGGGAAAAAAGCAGCATAAATTTTCAGTTATGGTAAATGTCACAGAGAATTCAACAATTTTCCTTGCAGAATTTTGAAAACGAGTGTGCATAATTCCAACTGGGTGATATCACAGGGAATTTGAAAAGTGCCCTGAGGCAATTCAAAGAGCTGCTTTTACATTCAGGCTGAATGAAAGAAAAGGTCCATATTTCACCTAAGCATGCAAACACACAACCAGTGGTAGCATGCAAACACACACTACAACAGCACTTAATCACAAAATAGATTGTTAGGTTGAAGGTACAGCAGGTAGGATTGCTTTCTGGATGCCCTCTATTTATCTACTCACACCCCAGAGTCAGCACTCAGATGTTGAGCCAAAATGATCAACTAGCTGCAATTCAACCCCAGACTTTCATTAGGAGCTGAATAAATAAAAACAACATCAGTTATTTGTTGTCCTGACTTTAAGCCTTAAAATTACATCAGCACAGACTTTGGAGCATTTAGATGACTTTTGGTAGAGGACAGCCTTTAGACACAGCAGTTTCTGGCAGTTCTGTAAGCAGTGTGTTAATCTGTCTGTCTTTAAAGCAGTTTCTTCATTCACTTGCTAAATGCAAACCAGAAAACAAGGAAAATGAAAGGAAATGAGATTGGTAACATATTTAAAAGATCAAGAGGGTCAAAGTAGGTAAACCACTGGGAAAAAGCAAACTGTCTATCATCTGGAAAGCAATTTCAACATAATAGCATAAAGAAAAGGTAATATTTCTGAAGCAGAAAGACAAACAGATGTATTTTCATGGCCATAGTGATATGGGCAATAAAAGTGAAGAATGTCAATGGAGAACCCAAAATGGAATTCTGAGGGGTCACTTTTGATCAGGTTATTCATCCATCCATCTACCTATTCAACTAACATTCATTTAGCCATTACTAGTGTTACACACTGAAACTAAGTGGTGGGATACAAAGATAAACATGACATAGTACATCCAATCAAGGTGCACTCATTCCTGAGAGAGAAACAGATGGAAATCAACATTGTATAAATGATGTATGATGAAAACTGTAAGAACTTAGTTCTAACAGTATAAGGAAGAAAACTGAAAAAACATAATTTGAAACCTATGTATGTAATAGAAAGGCAATCGAGGCAAGTTCATAAGAGTGTTCAGAAGGAAATTAGTATGAAATTTTGGACAGTTACCGTAGATTATTTGGAGCTTTCTTGATATATTAGCATTTAGATATTAATATATTTTTATGCTGCATTAAACTGAAAGATGAATTCTGAAGATGAAATAATTTTATAATGCAGCTAGAATGACCCATGTATTATCTGTTCTCAAGATGAAGTGGTGAATGAAGGAAGAAAACTGTATTGTCTTTTGAGTTGGGAATTTTTAGAAACTCAGCTCAGTTGCTTAATTGGAATAAGTTCATGTTTGTATATTCCTTTCAGCTTAAGATGTGAAGAGTAAGTAAAAATGAAACCTAGCACTTTTGAATATATGACATTTTTATGCTGAGAGGGGATTTCATGAACAGAAGGACCTGGCATAACCACAGTTATGGTTCCATGTCCATACTTAATATAACTTACCTAATATATTGCTAAGTAAGAAGACCATTGGAAGGGACAATATTGGATAGCGGTTTGAAACAGATTTCTGGATTTAAATCCCAATTGTTCAGCTTACAAGTTGTGTGTACAAGTTGCTTAATCTCTCTGAATGTTGGGATTTTTGTCTACATCATGTTTATATTAATAGAATCCCCCAATGACTGCGATGATGATTAAATGATATAAATATCAGAACAATATCTGGAGTAATACCTGACACAAAATAATCACCAATGTATGTTAGCTGCCTTTTTCGTTTTTAGTACTATACAGTAAAATTTTGTTTTTAATTAGTCCTCTGGGAAAAATACCCCTTTAAAATAAACCTTAGCAAATTAGAAATAGAAGGAATAGAATTTGATAAGTTGTAGTGTCAAAGAATAGTAAACATCTTACCTATGTTTAGCATTTATGGCAAAATGCTAAAAGCTTTCTCTCTGAGACCAGTTTGCTTTCTCTCTGAGACCAGGAAACCGACAACTATACTTTTTATTAACTACTCTTCAACAATGCAATAGAAATTCTAGGGAGATTATTAAGGCAAGTAGAAGAAAAAATGTAAGGACTAGAAAGGTAGAAATGAAACTATCACTAGTCATAAATAATATGAAGGTTTACTAAAAATTCCAAAGAAAAAGATTGAAATTAAAAGGCGAGTTTTTCAAGATTGCTAATATAAAATGGTTTCTTTGAACAGAAGTCAGATTATTTTCCTGTATATTTGGTCATGATTTTGTCATGAATGTATTGGTCCAAAAGTATCTTACAGAGTCACAAACTGACCCCCAGTCCCAAATGGCACATATGTATTCAATAACTCCCTTGATCTCTTTCTTGAATCTTTGGTGCCACAAAAGATGGCGCTCTTTTCCAAGCATTTTACTGTTCAGTTTTACCCTAAACCAAGTCCTTTGGAATCTTAGTTTGAAGACTGACTGCTCTAAGAACCAGCATCCTTTATCACTGAATTAAATTACTTTTCTCCACAAGACATACGCTTTGTCTAAAAAGACTAATGTGAATAACTCAGCTAATACCTTACACCATTCCAATAACGTGTTTCGATTCCTTGTCTGCCATTATTCAGGATCAGGATATCCATTGACAGGTTATCAAAACTTTGTTGTTTCCTTCTGGCTTTCTAATATTTGCCTATTGTAGTACTTTGGCTGCCTTTGGGGATATTTGGCTGTCAGGTTGTTGGACCAGTATTGAACCAAGCTAACGCCACCTTGTGCTAACTGCTTTTTCTTCTTCTGTATCCTGCTTGCCGCTCGCTGCAATAGGAAATTCCCCAAATAACTTCGCTGTTAAAGGAAGAAAACTTGTAAAATTGATTACCATCTGCAACAGGACCAGGATATGGTCCTGAACCTAGGGCCCACTGCAAGAACGTTATCTCTGTAACACCTAAGTTTCGATTCCTTGCCTGCAGTGTATACAAACTGGTTTCTGTAACTACTCGGGACCACACTCTCTAGAGGGTGGTGGTCCTAGCTAGCTGGTATTCTGAAGCCCAAATTAAGTCTTGAATCTCTGTCTCCACGTTGCCTGATTGCTTTCTTCCAGCAGCGCCAACAAGGTGACTGAAAGGATGCCCTGGGCATGTGGCACAGAGGTCAGTTTGGACCTGTCTGGCATTGATACTCTTCTTTCTATTCAGAAGACTCTTCCCAGTGTATGGCAGCTGTCTTTAAAAGTGTAAGTTTGAAGAATTGCATGACAGGTTCTTGCCCTTGCCAGGAGGGAGGTATTGTCTAGTGGATGGTGGCTGGAAATATTAGGCAGTAATTTGGCTGTTCCTTCATTGTCTCAGCCAACTCAGGCACTGGCTTTGGGATAGAAAAGTGCTTACTCTGGATAGAAAACCCTTCAGAGAGCAGGCTGTCTTAAAGCCATCAGCAGGCTATTGAGGAGGGCCTTGTAGGCTCTTTTGAAGGATACTAGTGTTTTGGAGATCTAAGCAGTAGGAGCTGAAATGCTCATTTATTAGGAAATGAAACTGCTGGAGTATAGCATGAAATGCGATCTCAAAGGCACTTGTGCTGGCTAGTGCTTTCATGCCATAGAGGTGATTGTTGCAGTATTGATTTTCCTGGGTTTCCTGCTGTAGCAAACTGCCATCTTAATCTGCAGGAGGTCGGGTTAATGCTTGACATCCTGTCTCCTAGAGAGTGGAGTGTCAATTTCCTCCTTTGGTGCGTAGGGCATTGTCTCTCAGCATAGGAGGTCCTCTTAAAGATTTTATTTCAAAGTGCCTTGATCTCAAGCCTTCTTATAACTGAGTAAATTTAACCATGTAATCAGTCTCTGCTATGCAATCACCTTATGCTGGTCATCTCAGTCAATCATTGGTTTTCCCAGCACTCCCTCTTTATCCATGCCTTCATCTCAGTGGTCTTTAGGCTCCATTCCTATTTTCTGATGAAGGATGCCTAAGGCTGGGCTTGTCTAGAAACCTGGAAGCTAGGGAGGAAATGATAGGATGGAGGACTTGGAAAAAAGAGATTATGTCTTTCTATTTCCCTCTGACAAGAGATTCAGGCTGGAAATACAGCAAAGATATGCTGGAGTTGGCTTCTTCCCTGAGGGTCAAGGTTTCTATTTCTCTACCACTTTGGTGTGGCTGGGTTTGACTTGCTGTGAAACCCACTGTGGCCTTTTTTAACTGTTTTTATCCACAGTAAATAAAGAAAACAAGCCTCATGTTTCTCACTTTAATTTTCCAATGGTGTAAATCTGACTAGCTCAAATTAAGCTAGCAACAGGTTTC
The DNA here is from genome assembly GCF_000260355.1 of Condylura cristata. Taxonomy (NCBI): domain Eukaryota; kingdom Metazoa; phylum Chordata; class Mammalia; order Eulipotyphla; family Talpidae; genus Condylura; species Condylura cristata. The sequence continues at coordinate 44,891,587 of NW_004567107.1, forward strand.
CTTTGGGTGGGAAGCTTACCCCTTTTCTAGTTATGAGAGGTTAGAATACAAGGTTAAGATTCTATGGACAAGAAGCATGCTTAGTGGGGGAAAGGGCTGGGAAAGTCACTTAAATAATCTACTTTAATCTTCTTTTATAGAAATGAATAAACAATTCAAAAGCTCACAGCCTAAATCGCATGAAATTGGTTTGGTGAGAGAAGTCTGTACATGTCTTCTGTTTAGGAGGTGGTCTGCCTTGGAAGTCAAATAGGAATCTGAAAAGAGTCTAAAGGAAAGGAAGATGAGATCAACTTACATGCAGGAGACTAGACTTATCTTTAAAATGAGTCAAGTTTACACATTGCCCACCATAGCAGTTATTTTACTCACCAAGTTGATGGGGCGAAGTCTTAACTAGAAGAGAGAGTATATGAGGACTTGGAGTTTGCTGTCAATCTGTTTTTCAAGCTATTGTGGTGATGCTAGGCAATTGGAACAGGGTTTTGGACTCTTGCACAGAGAACATGAGTAACAGTCACAATTTCCTCATCTATTTATTTAATCCTGTTAGATTATGTTTATTTTTGAAAATTGTCTAAATCCCTTTTGTGAGCAAAATAGAATATGTATGCATGAATGAAAAAAATATAGGACTGTAATGAAGATGCAGGGATACTAGGCAATTTACCCAGTAATTTCAATGTTCTCCCACTCAGTGCTCTGTCACAAAGCCTGAAATTCCACCACTAGAAATAAATTTATGAGATGGACCAGTTTAAAAAAAAAAATCAGGCTTAACATGAGCAGATTTTCCTCTATCAATACATTGCTTATTTGTGATAATGTCTTCAAGCATTTATGAAAATGGAAAAACTTTTACAAATTTGAGGAATTATATTATTTGGCATTATCAGTGTCACAATTTAAATTAATCTGGATTAAGTTATTTTTATCATGGAAATGAGAAGAAAATATCCTGATACAATGAGGCAGAAGGTAGATGATTCATTAAAGCAAGGAAAATGAAGGTTAAAGGAAGTACTGGTGTGATTGAGCTATGCTGCTGTTCATTGCTGAAGGAAAACCACCTCTTCCGAGTCTAAAAACCCAGTAGATAATGTGAATCAGGCCTAGCTGCCATCTATTAGCTTCATGATCTTGGACAGTTTTTGTTTGTCTGTTTTCCTATCAGTGAAATGAGAAAAACAGTAGAAGCAGTCTTATAATGGACTGAATTAGTTGATGTTAGAGAATGATTTAGTATAGTACCTGCCACTATTCTTGTAATTCTTGTAATCATCAAGTTGTTTGAATGAAATATGAAAAATAAATCATTAAGCATGGTGGGGACTGTGTATCATGATGACCATGAATTGTCTATGAACTTAAAGTTTAACTACATTTATTTTCATAATTTGAAATATTCATAAGAGAAATATAAGATTAATATTAGATGTGGGACATTTCCATTGGAAGAAAGAAAAGTAGTTTTGAAAAAAATAAAAATTAGAATTTGATGACAGATGGATTGACAAGGGTTTTGGATTGTTCTTGTTTTTAAAGAACAAAGAAGCCATTGCTTTCAAGAATGGTATGTACACAAGGCAAAATTCCTGATGTTTATGGGAAATTGTCCTGAGCCTGTTGTGAGAACAGATGTTGATTAGATTGGTGATGGATCCTTCTAAGGAGTGTGTAGTGACAGATTACTGATACCTACTCTGCCCATCAGAAACATATTAAGAGTCACTGATCCAATTTAGAATTCCTAGTTCTCCCATTATAAAGAAGCAGGAGGAAAAAGATGAAATCAACTTTTATAATATATTTTATTTAAACCTATATAGTCAAAACATTGCTAGACTATACAATGTTAAAGAAATTAATGAGATCTTTCACTTTTATTTTTTTCCACTAAATCTTTGAAATCTGATAGATAGTTTATACTTTCAGTACAGCAAACTTCAGAGTAATCATATTTCAAGTGCTCACCAGACACATGGCTAGTAGGTACAGTACTGAATAGAGCAGATTTTGAACTGTCAGTGAGGAGAATCCTGTCATTAATCCCTATCTTGGGGTGCATAGTGCCTTACCCACTAAACTAATGTTCAGAGAAATTTCTGACTAGTCTCTTTAGATTATAGTTTAATTATACTACTGAAAATTAGTACTGATTTCAAATGGTTTTTGCATGTTTTGATTATTTGATTTGAAAAACCAAAGTTGAACAATCTGTTTAATAATACAAATATTTTAATACATTTTTGGATGATTAGCTGTTGCCAAACTCAGGAAACACTGAGAAGGGATACAGAAATAGGTTGTAAGATTTGCACCCTAAGGCTAATAGTTACCCTGGCATGCACTTGACTTTAGTCTAAATGAGAAGGTATCTCCAAACCTCCTGAATAAGAGAATGCTTTTCCCAGAAGGAGATACAAACACAAAAATATCAGTTAGGATCAAGTATCATTAATTGTAAGTTGATATTAAATTTGGCAGTAGACTGTTAATTGTGAGTTGATGTTAGATTTGGCAGTAGACTTCTGACACTTAAGACATTACATAGCAAATGAATGGTGAGAGATCTGGGATTTAATTCTGATTTCAACCCGGGGTCAGCATAAGGCTCCTGGAAACTGTACTACAAAAAAAGGCAATAAAAAGAAAGAAGCAGAGAAAGAACACAAGTTGCTGAACAAACTTGATTCATTAATAAGACCACTGCAATTGGGTTTGAGTAAAAGCTTGTCTGTGGGGAGATTCCCAACTATGCTTTGGATTGTGAGAAAGGAGGTAAACACAAATTGATGCCAGGCCAGACTGCGGGAAGATGAGGCAGAAAGTTTACTTCTGATTTTTTTGCCATTCAGTACATGTGCAGCAGTATCTGGCAGTTTTCATGAAGTAGTATTCATTTTTTAAAGTCCATTTTCATAAATATTCTGTCTCCCCTCTTGGCCATGAAGCCAATGCTTTTTTAAAAAAAGAAATATTTATTTATTTATGCATATAAGAGCTGGAGTGTAGGCAGGAGGTGTGCTTTCAGTAAGTCTACCTGTTTTGCTCCCCATTCTGTCTCTGGCAAATACTCTCACCCATACCTCTGGCCTACACAGTTCTTGTATGCATAAATAAATAAAATAAATAAATCTTTATTTTAAAGTAAAGAAAATAGTTTGCACAGATCCATGATATTTAGCTGAGAAGGTCATTGACAGCTTTAGCAAGCATAACTGTAGTGGGATGAGAAGAAAAGCTAGATTGTATCATTTGAGGAGCTAGAGGAGAATGAACAGTGACTGACGAGTTTCCAACATAAACCCTAGCTGAGAAAGGAAGGAGAAAGTTAGGAAGATTGAGGTTAATGAAAATATATTTTTTAGTATGGGGCGCTGTGGATATGCTTTTGGTTTAAGAAAAAGAGCCAGATTGAAGACAGGTAGATATTATAGGATGAAGAGGAGGTCATTGATGGCGAACAGTGGGCTCCAAAGGAGATGAGGTGATCAGTTCGTTCAAAGGTCAGTTCTGAGCAGCCACTTATCTGACTAGCGGAAAGCAGAAAACTTGGTTGCAAAAATCAGCTTGTGTATAAGCAGGGAAGACAAAACCTATAATGATAGCTTCATTTTTTCTGAGTAAAATGATGAGAATACAATAGAAGTTTGCGTGGTTTGAGGACACTGGTCAAGATTTGGGCAGCAAGTAAAGGCAATAGGAGAAACTGCCAATGTCTTCAATTCAAGTTAGTGACCATGAAATTACAGGGTTTCAATAGCTAACTATTGTGTATTATTTTGGTGACTGGGTTGATGGGGTCAGAGGGAAAGTACAATAAAATAAATGTCTGTGAAGAAGTGCTTTGAATGAACAATCACTTACTACTTTAATTCTTCAGGCCTCTTTGCTTTTAGTTTAGGATGGTGTAATAGACAAGTATCTAAAAAAAAATCTCTTTGTGTCTCCTAAAAAGTCTATACTATCCTTCACTATTTTAGCTTAATATAAAATGAAAGAATAATTAAGGCATTCTAATGATAGAACATTCTTATCTCCAAATCTACACATTTGAAACTATAAGATAAACAAAGGTAGCTTATTGTATTTAAATGGTATATTTTATTCTAGCAGTCCCCCAAAAATCTGAATACAGGATTTAACTATAGGGATATGCCTACTGGTACCAACCTTAGTGCTGACCTTTCACTAAAAAACTAACTACTATTCACGCTGAGTAGTTTTCATAATTGTTTTCTTTCTGTACTATTGAAAGGGAAGCAAATCTACTTCCTCTGAATTCACAAGAGTGAAAATTAGTATTGGAAATAAGCAATTAAAATCTCCAAGAAAACTATGTTAAAGATAAAATACAATAAGTTGAAATACCATATGGATAGGACAACATCTGATATTGAGCCTGGAAGAAAACAACCATAGAAGCCCAGTATTCAAGGACAAACCATTCCGGCCCCTTCCCTTCACTCTGCAAAGTAAAGGATTTCCACGCCTATGGCGTTAGCATCTTTCATGTTTTACAACCCCTGGTGCAGAACCATATGTGCTGCAGTCCACAAACACAACAGGATGAGATGGGAATTAACTGCCAGTTTTTCTCTGGAGTTTCCTTGTCTTATGGGGTATTATATCTTTCCCCTATTGCTATAATTTATTGATTTTTTACATATGTTTTAAAATATTTAAAATGTCTACTCTGTAATAGTGTCATATATGACTGAGAGTTGTTCAGACCTGTGCCCAAGCAAGACCTCCACTGTAGTCCATTTGGCCTCAAACCTAATCTTGTGAAAAATTCAATCACCTACTTGATTAGATGCTGTTATACTTTGCTCTGGCTGGTTTTGCTCTTGTTTCCAATTCAGAAATATTTCAGTTTCTGAATTCTCACCACTCTGCCCATTCTGCTTAATTTTTTTTTAATTCATTTTTGGGTATTTTTTTTTATTACAGTCCCATTGTCTTTAAACATTGTATATGCTTCAAAGTAGCAATTTGACATGCCAAATTTACAGTTCTGGATTCTTCCTTTTTTGTCTACTCTTAAAAAAAATAAATTAATAGTATAAACAAAGTCAGAGGTAACACCTTTGTTTGCTTGGCCAGCTTTTTGAGGCAATCTTTCACAGGCAAGATTTCTCACCTTTAGCACCATTGACATTTTGAATAAGATGATTTTTTGTTGCTGGAGACTTCTTCGGCCTTGCAGAATATTTACTTATAAGCATCCCTTACTGCCTCTATTAAATATGATGCTCATGCACAACCTTACTTCCCTTCTCCCTCACCCTCCATGTTTGTAAGAATCAAAATGTCCTCAGGGTCTTCCAAATCTTTCCTGGGTGCCCAAATTTTCCTTGGTTTAAGACCTCTGATTTAATATGGAATATCTTTGGTAGCTTCATAATATATATCCAAAATAATACAAAATCAAAGTTATTCTATGAAGAACAAACAGCATTGGAAGAAACAGAGTAATAATTCTTACTATCTTACTACAGTATTCTTACAAGGGAATATAAAAGTTTACTAAGCCCTGAGCAAATGAGAGAGAGAGAGGAAGTGTTGGGGGGTGGGAGGGGTGGGATTTGAAGAATTTCAGGGATAACTTGAGTGAATTAGTCAAGTAGTTGATGAAAGAATCAAGATCTGATCTGTGTTCCTACTATATAGTCCCTTTCCTAGTGAAACTTTCCTTAAGAGACTTACAGTCATTTCTGTAATCATTAGTTCAGTAAGCTAATATGATTGCATCATCAGTTTGTTCATAATTTATACCTGGAAATGATTTGATTAAATTTAATGTCAGTAGAAGGTACCTTAATGTCTTTAGCAGCTCTGCCAAGAGATCCACTATTCTAGGGAAGAGCAGAGCAGCACAGCAAGTTGTGGGGATTGAGTTAGGATTAAATTTGTGATTCTCTGACTCTACCATCCATCATTTGGTCTGTTTGTGGATATAATATGTTTTGGTAAATATGCTAGCAGAAATTCATAAAGCTACCTATTTTTACAATCATAGCTAAATTCAAAACAGGAAGATGAGTAGAATCACATTAGAAGAATGGCAATAACTAGCAAACAGTGAAACTTCTCACCTACCTCAGGCCATATATTTTGAAAGATATCTTACAGACCATTCTCAGCATTCTGTTAAGTTGAATGGCATCCAAATATTCACAAGACTTGGAAAAACCAAATAAGTTAGGAGCATACCAACTACTTCTCAGAGTCAGTATAGGTTTGTTAGCCAAATTCAGAAATTGGGAAACACATTCAATTCTAATATATTTATAAACCAGTTTGGTTCAAATTGTAACCTGAAGTTGTCTAAAATCTTGACATAACACATTTAATTTTATTTATTTATTTATTTATTCATTCATTCATTTATTCATTCATTCATTCATTCATTTATTCATTCATTCATTCATTCATTTTATTTGTGCATACAGAACTGGGATACAGGCCAGAGATGTGGAGGGTGAGAGAATTCACCAGAGACAGAGTGGAGTGCAGAACAGGCAGATCAATGAAATACACTGCTGAGGGGAGCAGTGGGCGGGCCAGGAGAGGTCTGCCACGCCATGTGGTCACCTCCGGGGCAGGCGGGAATCGAACTCATGAGGAAGCGGCTTTAGATTCTCAGTGCTGTGCTTTAACCCGCTGCGCCACCAGGGAGGGCCATAACACATTTAATTTTTAATAATTGTATTTGGATGATGATATCAGTGCCTAACCTCATTGTTTACTAGGGATATGTGCCATTCCCATAGTTGTAATGAAGGTCGGAGATTATTAGTAAGATTGGTACAGAAGAAGAATATGGGAGTTCAAAGATATTCCACACTGGGTTGGAAAAACTGAGGAAAAGGCATTTTGGAAGTTCTGTTTTTGAGTTTTAACTCTAGGGAATAAGTAAGAATTGTATTTGAAATGATAGATTACAGGAAGAATAAAGTGTAGAGTTTGTGTTTTGGGTGTGTATGAATGAATAGGGTAAGGCATTCTACATAGGAAATAAATAGAAAAATATTAATTTTTTATTTAATGAAAAGTATTGTTGAGGTCAATTTTGTCTGTTCTCATTTTGAGGAAAAATATTTGAATAAGATAGATAGGATTCCTATCTTCACAGCAGCTAGTAAAAATCCTTTAAAAGAAAAAAAGCCAAGCCATGGAAAAAATAAGTACCATAAAATGCATGAAGAGACCGTTGGAATGAAATATATGTTTTTTTTTTTTAAATTTACTGTTTGAAGAGGTTTTATTAATGATTGATGGTTCTAAGTGGCATATTAATTTCAGGTAGGTTGTGCTGCTAATAAGAGGTCCAAAGGT
>NW_004567107.1:44899165-44905298 GCF_000260355.1 Condylura cristata
GAGGTGGCTTTAGCTTCTCAGTGCAGTGCTTTTACCCACTGCGCCACGAGGGAAGGCCCCCCTCCCCCATCCCTATTTTTAATAGAAAGGAAATATTAAGAAGTCCTCAATAATTGATAGTACAAATGACTTCCATAAAATTACTATGAGCATCTAACATTCTAATGTCTATATGTTTTATAATAGATATTATTACTCAGTAATGAACTCTTAACAGTCAGCTTATTATGTGCTTTGTGTACATTAACTTATTTAATCTTGTAGAAGAATAGAGTAGTTACTGTTGTTGTCATGCCCATTTTGCAAATAAAGTTATTAAGGCCTTGAGATATTCAGCGATTCATCCAAGGATGGTGGTTTTACATCTAGTTAGTAGTAGGGCTCAGAGATGAACTCAGTGAACTAACTCCAGAATCCATGTTCTCAACTAGTTTTATAGTCAACTATAAGCAACTTAGAGTTTTTTTTTTTTCCATATTACTCATCTTAGCTATCCTGGGTGACTAAAAATTGAGATGGTATTAACAAGCCACTGGTGCTTCTCTCTGCTGAATGTTTTTCCTGTAAATTGCCTTAAGTGGTAACAATTATTTTGGGGAACATTCCAGTTTCCTGCACTAATGTGTTTGAGAGTTCAGTGACTGCATCTGGAGATGGAAATGCTTGTCCTTATGGTATTGCAAGTTTAGAGATCTGTGCTTGGCCATCTAGGGCTTTATGAGTCCTTTCTTTAGAGTTCGAAGGTCAAATCTCCAATAGTAAGTAGGACCCATATGCTCCAAAAGTGTACATTAAGTCCTGCCATAGCAGGCAAACAGAAATGTGCTGCTGGTTTAACATTCTTTCTTTGTTCTCTAATCAGCAAAAATTCTTTTTCCCCCAAGTCAGTATTTGTTCATGCATTTCTAGAGGCCTGGGAGGAAGGATATTATGCAGAGAACACGCCCAAGCATATAACTGGATAGATTAAAAGATCCAGATGGACACCCAATGTACTCACATAAATACATAAAAAGCCAAACTAGAGCAGTAAGTGGTGGCACTTATTGTAAAATGGCACTGAATACTGCCGTTTCTTCTATTTCTAAACCAATTTAGATTTCAGGGCTCATTTGCAGCACTGGTTCTATTGCCATCCATAACCCAGGGGACTTTTGCATTCTCTTCTTCACATATATTAGTCTTTTTTTTTCCTGTTCTTTTTAAAGGCAAAAAAGTTTTTAACTAACTTATTCTCACATCATTGCTATGCTGAGCCAATTCCTGAGTCTCTCAATACAAAACCAGGGAAAAGAAAAAAGCCCCAACTGATTCTAATCCATCCTAAAAAGTGACCTTGGAACATGTGTTTATGAATGCCTGGAGGTATTTGGACATTGTTAACCTCACTCATGGAAGCTGCCTTATATGTCAAGAAAAACATCAAATGTAATGGGGGGCGGAGGGAGAGAAACTCAAATGTTTACTGACTACAAGCTGGGAGTCAGCTGCCTTTACCAGGGTGATGAGAATTGTGGGTGAGGCATTCATATGTGTTCTTTACACTAAATTAGGGCATTTGAAAATTTTCATAAACTCTTTCAGCTATGAACAAATGAAGGTAACTATCAGGTTTTACTATGAGGTAAGACAAAAGATGCAGACACTGATCTTTAACCTTCAGAACCCTCATCTCATCTCTATGCTTGACCAGAGGCCTGTGAGAAGCAGTTAATCAAGTACATTATGGAGGATAGGGCTGCTTTATGTAGAAACAAATTAAACGATTTTTATATTTTAAGCATTTTTAATGGAAAAGGCAGGTGTACTTTTATAGGAAGTCACTGTCTTAAATTATCCCATGTTATAAAATTGGATAGTGGGAGGGGGGAGGATAGAGTTAAAAACACTATTGTTTCCATCATTTAATAGAAAAATGAGACTCCCCAATACTCCAAGATGAATTTGAATATGATGATGTAACTGTAATATTAATCTTAAGCAGCCAATCTATTAAATTAAAAACTAAACACAGGGAATTTCAAGTCCAGTTTGCACTCAGATGACCTATGCACTTACAAATCACTGGATTTTTCTATAAAATATTCATGGTAGGAACTGAATAAATGCTTTTTGAATGCTTAAAGAATTAATGTCCAACAACTAAACAAAGACTAACCAAATACCACATTTCTAAGTACTCAGTAAACCATTTGGATGTGCACAGAGGCCACAAACATGGATAGGTGTCCATCCTGATGCAATAGAGGGCAGGTAACTGAAGCCGGTTTTGAGCCTCTGCCCTTACATTTTCTGTTACCTCAGATGAGACTTGTTACGTCCATGTTCTAATCTGTAAATGGGGACACATCTTTCAGCTAAAAATTCTAAAAAAGAAGGAAGAGGCATCAAAATTCTTTATAAATTTTTAGTTCTAAATGGGTATTATGCATACATCACCAGTTGATTTTTTTTTTTTAATTTATCTATAGAACCCTCTTCTTTGGAAGATTCCTTAAAAATACCATAATGGAGGGGGTGGTGAGGAAGGAATAAGGAAGAAGCTGATCTAAAAATCTTGTCAAATCCCACCTTTGTCTATAAAATAGATTTGCTTTTATGCATTTTATTTATGTTGACACTAGTGGCCAAAAATAAAGTTTTAGACCTAGGGATGATTTTTTTTAAACAAAATTATTTTTCTAAAAATTAACACAAATCATTTCTAAAATCTCTGTGATGCAGATGTGGATGATAAGATAAATAATATAAAATAGTTTTAGGTATAAAAAATTAACATTTATGGAGCACTTAATGTGGATCAGGTACTATTCTAAGCAACTTGTATGGATTAACTATTTATATATTTTTTTTTACAAACCTATTTGGTAAGTACAGATGAAAAACTGAAGTCCAAAGGGATTAAGTAACTCAAAATATTATGGCAGGCAAAAGAGGAGCTGAAATATGAACTGGAACACCTATCTCCCACTTCTCAGAACTGTGTGGGTCCACACAAGCTCCCTAACTAAGCAGACAGACTGTTCATCTTTATTTCTAAGCTTTCTCTGAGAACCGTTTGAAAACATCATAGTAGGTGTGTCCTTTCTGATGACTTTCCTAAAGACTTTCACAGCTCTTACATCAACTAGGATAGGTGTTTTTAGATACTCTCAGGCAACACAGGTCAATTTTCCTGGAAAATTTTACAGTGATCAACAAAGAAATAAAAGACAATTATGTGTTGGAAATGCTGCTAGAAATGATACCAGTGTGCTTTAACTTTCAGAAAAAACTAAAGACATCATCACTGTTTAGCCAGCTTTGTAGTATATTCAAGTGTAGCTGAACAACTGCCTTTCAATTTGAGAAATACATCATCAGGCAGTTTCACTGTGTGACTATCATAGTGTAATGACACAAACCTAAATGGGATGACCTAACTCACATTGGGGTTACATGGTTTAGCTTGTTGGGACTACTGTCAGATATTCCCTCTGCACTTACCTGTACTGAGTTCAATATTAGGCCCAGGCATGCAAATGCTTAATAAATGTATAATATATGCAGATCCAAATCATAGTACATATCATTATTATGCCTTGTAGTAATTAATTCCCTAGGGTTGCTGCAACAATTTACCACAAACTTAGGTAACTTAAGATAATAAGAAGGTTATTATCTTGGTATTTTTGGTCAGAAGTCTCCTGGAGAATATCATTTCTATTTCCTGAAATTTCTGGTAGCTGCAGGCAGCCCTTGGAGCAGCTTTAGTACTTTAATTTCTGCTTCCATTGTCAAAACAGTGTTGTCCTTATATGTCTAAATATTCAAATGTTATCTTCCCCTCTTCTGTGTGCACTAAATATATTGAATTAATGGTCTGACCCACTAACTTCAACTTACCTTGATTACATTTCAAATACCTTATTTCTAAAAATGGCCATATTTATGGGTACCAGTGGTTGGCACTTCAACACTTCATTCTGCAGAATATAGTGTCAATACTTAATATCCCTAAATTTCCCTCCTTCCAGGTCCAGTTCTTCCCTTAGTGTGTGAACTGAGGACCACTCTGGGACCTCCAAATTTGCACACTCGAAATAGATTTTGCCATCAGCCACATAAAATAAAACATACTCTCAGTTTGAATGTTCTTTAATGGGATTAGTATACATAGTGAGAAAACATAATAACTTAACCAGCAAAACACCCAAAGTTATTAATCCTGAACCAAATAGGCTTGGCCCAAAGAAGAGCTGATGAGACCCAACAGGTTGCCACAAATCTAAGGTACACTTTCTGGAATGGAACCATAGAACAGGCGCAGAAGGGGCCAGATAAGTGTGGGATGAAAGGAGCCAAGTTAAAGTACCAATCAAGGTAATGGCTGCCACCATCAGCCTCTCCATGTGTCTCTTCCAAGTATCTCTATTGCTTGGACTCCATTGTCTCCTTTCATATTCCCTAAGTTTTTGATGCAAGTCTAAAGAAGCAAATGCCCTTTCTTCACATGTCTCTGTTTCATATGTCTCTTCCTCTAAGTCTTCAACTTCTAATCCCTGCCCAGTTTTACCTCTCAGTCAGTGGGGCAAGGAATGTGAAAACCTCCTTTTTATTTTTGAGATTCCACTGGTAATCTTTCAGATATGATTCCATGGCTATAACCATCCTCTCTGAGTCTATCTTTCCTCATTCTCTCCCTCTTATTCGACAAGCTTTTGAACCATCACCCTAAAGTCCAGTCTTTATCACTGACATAATGTCATTGCTTCATCTCTCTCTTGAGTAATCATTTCAAAAAAATAGGCAGAGTTCCCTGTCTTTGTACTGAAGTCAAGTATATTTTGCTCTCAATACTATAGGTTGTACAAATTTTGGTGATGGAAAACTGTACATTAGTTTGTCAGTATTCCACCTCATAATACTTAATGTCACTGAGCTGCCTCCTCTCCACACAGTTGCCAGCAAATTACCACCAAGTTGGTGTCAGAATGCAAAATTAGTGACTAATAAAATGAAATAGATAATGGGAGAATGCTGAGTTATAGAAGAAATGGGCATGATATATTAATATCATTAGTTCTTCCTTAAAGAACATTTATGTGATTACACAAATGTGAAAATGCAATGCAGTATTTTAGAATTTCACTAGTCACTGGAATGCTCTGAAGCAGATGGACTGTGTGACTGATGATTCAATAATTGCACTCATTAAAAAATTCCATGCTTTTAATTTCTTCAAAGTCCCCAGCCCTCACTTTATTCTGTGAGGAACTGAGGAATGAAATGGTTTAGTCTTTGTCAGCAAACAGATAATAATTGAGTTGTTTTGATTTCTGGGGGTGCCCTGTCCCACCTCTAGGCTTCTTATTGAAAGCTCAGAAGTCTTGTAAAATGTTGAATGAGTCCTATATGTCTCAGAGGGTAGAGATATCACAGATTGATCTTTCCTTTCCCTTCAATATCTCACACAACAGCCTACCTCACACATAGACCATATGTGCTTATGACTCCCTAAGTTACTACACCGCAAATCTCAAGCATGGGAAATTGAGCTGACAACTTTGAATTTAATTTATTAAAGTCTCTGCACCCTTAGTGATAGTTGAAAATAAATCAGAGTGAATGGGAGTTAAGAGGTGAGTGAGAGGAGTGAATAGCTGAACTAGTGATGGCAAGATGGGCATCAGAGTTCAAATTCAATAGCAAGAATATTTCATGTCTTTAGAAACCACAGCAATTACACATTAGGAAATGGCTTTTGACTGGAAAGTCTTTAGCACTGGATGGACCAAAAAGAATGAAACTGCTTTTCCCCTTTATATTCATTTTCTCATCGCTTTCATTCATCAGTTTTATTATCCATTAAGTAAGAGATCTAAGTTCAGGCCTGAGTCATGCCACTAACTGTGGCAAGTAACCTTAGGTGGTTATTTTACCTCTCTGAGCTCAGATGCTCTATGCTCAGATTTCATCTATGAAGCTCTAGACTGTGTGAAATACTGTGTATTAAGCAAAACAAACAAACAAAAACATAAAAAGACTAGACTGTAGAATAAGGCCTTCTTTTTTTTTTTTTTAAGATTTATTTATTTGTGCATACAGAACTGGGGTACAGGCCAGAGGCTCAGGGGCGGTGAGAGGCTTCACC
>NW_004567107.1:44905398-44907639 GCF_000260355.1 Condylura cristata
TTTTTTTTTTCTTGGTTACAAACTTAATATCTATTTTCATGCCATTTTTACTTTGAAGAGAGATTTTTTGGTAAATTTAAAAACCTTGCTTTTTCCCTTTAATGTACAAAACTGCATCAGAAAAGCCATTATAATTTAAAATACAATGAAAATATATTCAATTAAAGAATGCTTTTTTATTTATTAGGGATATTCATATTTCCTTTTATTCAGCTGGTTTTGTGTCCATCTTTGGATTTCTCAAGAACAGACAGCAGTGAAAGACCTAAGCTTTGATTTCGTGCTGACTTAAACTTAAATTCTGGATACACCACTTTTTATTACATTGGACCTTGGTTTTTCATCTTTTACCTAAATACCAGGTTTTGTCAGTGCTAAATAGAAACTCTTGTGAGTCAAGTGGAGGTTCCCCCAAAATAATTTGTCCACTGATTACCTGTTAGTGTGAATTTATTTGGAAAAGTCTTGCAGATTTAGAATCTTGAGATGAAGTCAGACTGAATTTTCTGGGTGGGTACTATATCCAGTAACAGATGCTCTTACAGTAGAGACACAGACACAGAGAGAAAAGTCTGGGCCATCCACAATGGAAACAGTTTGGAATGATGTGACCAGCCATCAGAAGCTGAAAGAAGCAAGAGAGGATTCTTCCCTTCAGCCTCCAGAGGAAATGCAGCTCTGCCAGCATCTTGGTTTTGGACTTGGTTTCCAGAACAGTGAGAGAATGAATTTCTGTTTGAAACTATTAGTTTGTTACAGCAGTCCTAAGACACTAACATATACAGTTCACTAATCATACCATAATTGCTAGTTCTGTTCCCCAGGCCCTTTCTGGTGGCACAGCGGGTTAAAGCACAGCACTGAGAAGCTAAAGCCACTTCAGGATGAGTTCAATCCCAGCCCAGAGGTGACCCACATGGTGAGGCAGATGCTAAAGCCACTTCAGGATGAGTTCAATCCCACTGTAAGCATCAGAGAGTTGTTGAGAACTAGTGAGAAATTGTTAGAAGGTAGACTGAGTGGGACCCCAGGACTCCTAACCAGCAGACTCTAAATGGGCTCTGTAATCCACTGCATAAATACAAAACATACTCTTTGTGAACACTAGAACTAGTGTTCACAAAGAGAAAAGAAAGGATATAGTTTCCCAATAAGAAACCAAAGTTACCCATCCTGGGTGGGTAAATGACCAGCCAAACAGGATTGGCTCAAAGTGGGGCTTCTGAGACCCAAAAGCTTGCCACAGCGTAAGACAGTATTTGCCAGGAATCATAGGAAAGGGACAAAATAAAAATGTAATTCAAGGTAACAGCTTCCATTGTCCCCCTCCCCACAGCTCTCTCACCATGTGTCTCTCCCCAGTATCTTTACATGTCTAGTCCATGTATTTACTTCCATGTGTCTCAAGTCTCTGGTGCAAGTGCAAAGCTAAAAAACCAAATCATCCTTCATATCTCTCTGTTCCATGTGTCTCCTCTGCCAATCCTTCTTCAGCTTCTCCTCCACACTTAGTTCTATTCTTCATTTGGTGGGGCAGGGAACATGGAACCTTCCCTTTTAAGTGAGATTCTACTCTGTAACAAGATGAGTGGCTTGTAAGTAGAGATATGTGAAGGTTAATTGGGAATAGTCTAGAAAATGGATCAGAGATCAGATTATAACCAGAGAGGCTACCTCAGGAAACGACTATAATCAGAGCAGAGTAGAGAGTGGAACAAGAAGGAATGATTTGGATGCTTCAGCAAAAAATTCCCTATGCTTTTTCTTTTATATTGAGTCATATTTATAAATATGTACTCAGTGTCCATTTTTCTTACTAAATTATATGTGCCCCACCAGAGCATAATTAATTTTTTTTTAGAACTATGTATCTTTAGTATCCAAAACAGTGGCTGACCCTAAAAGAATACTTGGGGAATAAAACGATGTACATAAGACACATTGTGAAGAAACAAACAAAATTTCATGAGTCAAAAATTCTAGCTTGGTAAATGAAAGCATGATGACAAGTAGAAATAGTGAAGTTGGAGGAAAAATGATTCTGGAGTAGAATTTGAAGTGATACTGGGAAAGCTGCGGCAATGTTCAGAAGGTCACTGGAAATAGTTTATAGCTAAGAAAACTGTCAATGTTTTCTACTTTAATGTAGAAAATTGAGCTGCTTGGACAATTTTTTTTTTTTACAAAAGTTTATTTTTACATCATTTTGTACATTTTCTTTTTCCATCTCAATTGTAATCC
>NW_004567107.1:44907739-44953283 GCF_000260355.1 Condylura cristata
TTAAAAAAAATTAAATAACCACATTCCAATCCATCTTATATAGAAAATCAAATATAATGGCTATGGGAAGCATTCCTATAATACTGGTATTTAATATAAGGGAATAATTATGAAAGACGCAAGGAGCACAGAAGAAAATGATAGCAGTGGAAGGAAGAAAATGAGAAAAGGAAAAAGCAACAGCACTGCTTCCCCTCATCCAACACCTCAAATTCTTTCTTATTGGACTAAAAGGAAATAGGAGGAGACATATTAAGGCCAGGCGAACCTCAGATATTTTAGATAAGAGGTACTATGCCATAATCTTCCCAGGGTGGTGAGGCTGAGATATGGGGATATTGACAAGTGAAACTCAATGAATGAACCAAAGCTTGTGGCTCCCGGTTATCAGTCTTCAAGACTGTGTAGTTTCTGCTTGAGATCTAGCAAATGCTACTCATTCTCCTCATCTGCTCAACTGGCAGATGGAAAGTTTAACTAGTAGGCATAATATAAGACACTGAAATAATAACTGTGGTCATACCCCTTTCTTAACACTATATCTTTCTGACTTGCCATTTATTTATTTTTTTAGATTTATTTATTTATGTATACAGAACTGGGGTAGAGGCCAGAGGTGCAGGAGCAGTGATTCAACAGAGATAGAGTGGGGAGCAGAGTAGGCAGATTGATGAAGTACACTGCTGAGGGGAGCAGCAGGTGAGACAGGTGACACCGTGTGGGTCACCTCTGGGGCCAGGGATTGAACTCACACTGAAGCAGCTGTGGCTAGCTTGCAGTGCTGAGTCCTAACCTGTTGTGCCACCAGAGAGGGCCTGACTTGACATTTCTAAAGAGCACTTATTTAGCAGTAAAATTATTTTCTGTGCATCAATGGCCCACATTAAAGATAATAAAAAATCGCAAGTTGCCAAGAATAAGCCTTTTTTAAAATGTTACTATAAATAGTCAAATGGCATGGGAACATGCAGGGATGGAAAGAAAAACCTCTTCTTGAAATCCAAACAAATCTATGATTACAACTGGGGTAGTGAAATCTACCAAATGTCAAATAATTATAGAAACTCCTATACCTTCTCAAAAGTAAATTGCTGGATCTCTTGGTCTCTTTTCTTCCTAGTCCCAGTAGTAGTTAAATAGTCTTAGAGCAATTATGAAGTCCTGAGAGAAAGGGCAGAGCCAACCATCAATAGTCATCCTGATAAGGTCACTTTAAAACATGATAAGGTGACATATGTAACTTACTGAAATACTACATCAGATTCTTGTTTGTTTGCTTTAGTAAATATACTTGTTTCCTCTATGCTTTACTCTACTGCAGGAAAAAAGATGCCAGCATTATATTTCTGAAAAAGATTAGTAAATGATTAAATGCTAAGCTCCCAGATCTCAAACACCTTTAGGTGTGTCTGAGGGGAACCATCCGGTCCCCCCTCTTTGAGGACCATCCTGTTTTTGAGAGGAACAATGTGTATCTCAGCAGATGCTTTCATTGCCTATATCACGATTGTCTCCAGTATCAGGGGACATATAAGCCCCTGGGCTTATTTTATAAAAATCTAATTCAGAGGGAGAAGTCTTAAAAATATGTTGAAGTGGAATTCACTGGGATTATTAAAAAAATAGAGAACTGTGAAATATCCCACATTGTTGTGAAATAATCTTTGTAGCTTTAATACTGGCCACAGGGATGGAAGTGAATACGAGAACATTTTCCCAGGGCAGTTCCAAGACTATTTAGTTATATTAGATTGTGTTTGTGAGAAATTTCTATTGAAATCAACACATTGTTCCCCAGTGAGGAATAGATGTCATCCCTTCCCACAATCTTTCAACATACCACCAGCTCCACCTTCTATAGGACATTCTGGTTACCAAAATTGGCCACCTCTGACATGAGATGTATGAATAACAAAGGCTGCAGGGTTATGTTGAGTACCATGCATCTGAGAGGACTGCCAGTGCTTTCAGGGCAGGATCTCAGCTTTGACCCTATCCCAGGAGATAAGAGGACAGCTGAGTCAGGACAGGAAAAGGTGGATACCCCTTACTTTGTCATAGATCAAAATAGCCTGTCATTCTGCCCTTACTAAGCATAAAGGAAAAAAAAAGTTAGTGTACATTTCCAGCAGAGCAAAGAATAGCAATTGGCCTATTTTCCACAAGTGTCTCTCAATCAGGAGTACTTACATTCTTTTTAAGAATTGTGGATGGCTCCTGATAGTCTGTGGACCCCCTAATTGTGTGGGCCAGACTTAGGACATGTTTGTTGGGAAAGTATTTTTAAATTTATGACCCAAGAGTTTAAGAACAACTGGGGTAGAGTAGAGATTTGTTATCTTTCCTCTCTGGTCTTCCTTAATTAACCTAGATTCCAAGGTCTTCCAGATATCTGATCCTAGCTCTGTAGAGGTATTTACAGGAGGTAAAAACAGGATCCTAGACTACCTGTATGCATTTCCCTTTCCTATCTCCTGACTGTGCCTGTGGGAACTATGCATTATGCTAATAGCATCATTGTGGAAATGGCCTCACTATTTGAAAATTCACCTTATTAAATCAATTTTTTAATTATATATGTATTTTTGTATCATTCTTCATTTTGTACATTTACCTTATTGAATCTTTATTGCATTTCTGTACAAGAATTGTTTTTATGTCACAGAAAAATAAACTTAGAAACAGACTTGGTAACTTCCCTGAGTGATGTAGTTAGGAATGAGTAAACTCAGGATTTGAGTTCAGGTTTGTGGGTTCTAAGTTCTGGTATTAGTTTATACTTCTTGAAGCTTTTCTTGTAATTATTTCAAGGCTCTCATTTCTATTCAAATCAATTTCAGATTCCTCCTATAGAGGGGTTCATAGTTATATATTGAATATTTTTATAATTTTTAATATATCCTGGTTATTTGGAACCCAGAGAAGAAAAGGTGTTTTGATTAGTGGCAATAGGAATGATTGTGACTATTTTAGCATGTGGCCTTGCTCACTTTTAAAAAAGTATAACTGGGTTTATTGGGTACACAGTTTGTGGGGTTTTATGAGTTGGGGGGGGGCTGAGGGCCTGTTCAAGCTCAATCACACTCTAGTAGTTTGGGACATATCATTTTACTACCCTCTATAGGGACAGTAACACTTGGGTATAGTAAGGATCAAGTGAGATCATTAATCTAAGAAATGTTCTGACTGTAGCACAAACAGTTTACATAAGGCACCCTACTGGGTGTTTCTGTTACTTAATTTCAAAATAGTAAGTTATTTGAGAGCAAAGTTTCTATCTGATTTGAATTTGTTTCCAAAATTCCCTGAGCTTCATAAGAAATAAAATAAGCATGAATTAAGGAAACAATCAATGCATTCTGACCTCTCAGGAGGTCATGATGCCATCAAATATGCAACAGTTGTGTAGGGTAGGTCACCATTTCGGTTGTGGAAGAAAAATTAGAAAATGGAATGAACAAATATGTCTGTGAAATTATTATCAAACTTGTGATTTAATTAAGGGTTGTGCCTTGGTCAGGATTATTAATATGTTGCTACTTGTGGGATTTAAGGCTGCTGCAAAGAAAAGAATTAAATATTAGTTGTAATCAAAGTAGAAGTCTTTCCTTAAAAGGCATATCTCCTAAACTTTGTTCAGCGTAATAGTTTCAAGAAGTGTGTAAATAAATAATTTTGGTTAATATATACTGTGTTATTTTTATAGAGATTTAGCACATTAAGATTGATAATCTGTAAAGAATTTCACTTAGCTGTGTTTAAACCAACATTATGTGGTCTTAGAGTAGTTCTTACCATTTTCCCCACCCCTTTTGATTATATGCACTTACATCCCACCAAACAAATTCTGGGAAATGCTGCTTTGGCAATAGGAGAATAAACAGAAATAACCCATGCAACATAACTGTAGACATTGATTAAAACTTACATCACAGAGTTCCATTATAAACCAGTACTTTGAGAGAAAACAAAAAAAAATACTTCATCTACATTTGGTATTGCAGAGGTGAAGATACTCTACAATAAATACACATAAAGACATACTATTGGATTCCTTTAATATATAATGATCCCCAATAAATAGGAAAAATGGTGAAAAATTCAGAGGTCACACAGTCATTCTGAGGAGGAAACACAAATGTCTCATAAAACACTTAAATGTATTTTCTAATAAAAGAAGCATTAAAACTATCAAAAATCTAAAACACTATTTAGATAGATAGACCAGGATGTGGAGAAAACAATACTTTCATTTATTATTTAGGAAAATGTAAGTTAGTACAGTTCCTGTAGAAGGCAAAGGTGTAATAATTATAAAAATTAAAAATGCACCATCCCTTTGACATCAGTTCCCCTTCTAGGAATTTAGTACACATTCTAACATGAACATGTATACAAAGAAGTGTTTATGAAGATGTTCACTGACGTGTTACTCATATACAGGATGAGGTGGGGAGCTTAAAATTTACAAACCAGTTAAATTCCAATGGATCCCCATACAGAGATGGAGCATGGTAGCTTTATATACACACATATAAAATGATATGTTAAGTGAGAAGATGTAGCAAATTATATGTGCAGGCATATGTACATAGATATGTGTATCTTGCATTTACATGTATATTGTACATGTATATGACATGCATGTATATTGTAATTTTGTTCTACATGCTTTGGTACAGAATATCTTTGATAAAAATTATCTTAGGAGATAAGGAAGTAGAGGAGAGGGCTTGTATACTCTCTTGAAATTTAAAACTACTCTCTTATCCTGTTTATTAACTAATCAAATAAAATGTGTTAATTCAACCTAAAAAGAAGTGGAAAATAAATAGTATATGGTTGACTTCAAAATCAACCAAATGGTTTCTTTGCCAATGTATATAATTTGAATAAAAAGATACATACAAGAAAAAATCAACATCCCCTTTGGCATTGTAGAGTGAGAAAGTTGACCAGAAAGGTCTTACACGTTTCTTTGTGAGAATATTGATAATCTCAAATAGGATATCTTTGTAACTTTACCATGTCAAATATCAGTAGCACACAATTCATTGACGTTATTAACACTCTTAACTTTAATTGAATGTTAGTAATGGCTCATTTTGGGGGTCCAAAAATGGTAAACCATTTTACATCTAATATGGAATTGAATTTTTTTTCAGCAAAAGAATAAGTAAAGTGACTGAAATCTGAAATAAAATAGTTGAAGGTTTTCTTCCTAGAATTAAAAGTATAAAAGGACTTTTTTTTTAAAAGCTTTATTTATTTATTCATACAGAACTGGGGTACAGACCAGAGATGTGGAGGGTGAGAGAATTCACCAGGGACAGAGTGGGGAGCAGAACAGACAGATCGACAAAGTACACTGCTGAGGGGAGCAGCAGGCGGGCCAGGAGAGGTCTGCCACACCATGTGGTCACCTCCGGGGCAGACAGGAATTGAACTCATGCGGAAGCGGCTTAAGATTCTTAGTGCAGTGCTTTAACCCGCTGTGCCACCAGGGAGGGCCTAAAAGGACATTCTTTTTTTCTTTTTTTTTCTTTTTTCTTTTTTTTTTTAGATTTATTTATTTGTGCATACAGAACTGGGGTACAGGCCAGAGGCTCAGGGGCGGTGAGAGGCTTCACCAGAGACAGAGTGGGGAACAGAACAGGCAGATCGACGAAGTACACTGCTGAGGGGAGCAGCGGGCGGGTCAGGAGAGGTCTGCCACACCATGTGGTCACCTCCGGGGCAGACGGGAATTGAACTCATGCGGAAGCGGCTTTAGATTCTCAGTGCAGTGCTTTAACCCGCTGCGCCACCAGGGAGGGCCCAGGACATTCTTAATTGTACATTCTTACTTGCCCAGTGAAGGTAAACAACAGTATTGGAGTTTTCAAACTTTGAAATGGAAATTGCAGTCACAGATTATGGAAGGAATTATGATCTCATAAGTTCTGTACCCTGGAGGGGAGAGTGTTCTTCCTTTTTCTATAGAATTGTTCATTATAGAAGGGGATATAATGTAAATTCTACTAGTCAAATTATATCACTTAGGGCAGAAGGCTTTCTTTAGAAAGTTTTACTTCAGTTGCAAATAGACACAAATAAATTCAATAAGGAACAAATGTCCAGTGGCTTGGGGTACATAATCTCTCAAGGCTGGCAGTTGGAAGACCAACCTAATGGGCATAAAGGTCAGTTTGCTCAGAGAATATAATTAAGGGAAAGCAAACTAATTTTGTTAGATCGCCTGTAGATGTCTGGAATCCTCACACTTTTCTTTTATTCCATGTAATTCTATCTCTTGAGGCAAAGAACAACAAGGGAGAAAATGTACATATGTGTACAACAATGCTTCTATCCATAATGTTGATCACATTTTGAGATAAGTGAAAAACTTTATTGGAAATTAGTTTATTTAGTCTTGTCCAGTTAAATTCCAACCATGCCTTGAATGAAAAAATACAACATTCAGTAGTTCTGCCTGGTAGCTCTTCTTTCATCTGAATACTTAAATGTTTGTAATTTAAAATAATATAACTTATTATTACGCTTATACAGGGAGAGAAAGAATAATAAATGAGGATACAATGTCATTATTAGGTGAAAATAAATACTAATGTAACTTATTTATAGGCCCAATAATTTGACTCATTAAATATTGAGTAAAAAGTTTGATGCTTTTTTTTTTTCTCCCACTTCATTTTAATCATGTGGAATTTGGTGGAAGTTATATAATGTGGTTCAAGAGAAATAGTGTTGGATTGTCACACATGATATTGAATTATCATTCCAAATTTGCCATTTGGTAGCACAATGACTCTGTATAATAATTGACTTTGATTGGCTGCCATTTGCTCATGACCTTAAAGAGTCGAATTAGATGATCCCTAAAGTTTGACCCAACTATAAAATTCTATGATTCTAATTAAAATTAGTGTGTGAGATTTTGTGCTAGAAAATCACAGCAGGAAGATGGACATGCTATTCAAAGCTCTCAATTGAAGGTTGCAGTATCAGAGAAGTGGTACAGCTGATAGGATATTATATTTCATGAATAAAGTTTGAAGTTTTTTAGCACTAAGATCTAAAAATGAAAGTTTATTAAGGTTGTATTTATAGCATTTAATAGTTTAAAATGACAGGAACTACACAGATGTAAAATACACGTGTGTGTATTTTTAAACCTGGCTCTTTAATGAGAAACACTTCCATTTAATCTTCATTTTATAGCATTCCCCTCTTATGCCTTCCCTCAGAGCCTCTGAGGCTCACCTGTCTCTAGTCCTGCCTTCGGTCAGGCTTGTAGAGTTAGAACCTTAGGCAAGATTCTTGCTAAGTACTTATATGGGCATGTTCTCCAGTGAAACTTGTAATAAGTAAAGGAAGTAGGGTAAGGAAAGCAAGAAAAGCAGACTTGCTTCCTGGAGAATTCAGGCTGAAACATTTTCATCTAGATTTTTAAAAATATAAAAGTCAATGCTTTCTAGCAGTTTCTGAATTATGCATATTAAGAAGATTACTCAGATTTTTAAGTATACTCTATAACCTGGTGTACTTCTTAATAGCTACCAGTTTTGGACATGGAAAGAAATAGAAGCCTCATGCTTTCTCTGCTGCTAATCAAACCCTTCTAGAAAAAAGTGAGCTCCCACAGGCTGAATCCAAGATCCTACTTTGTAAAGGATAGATAATAACCAGGTTCATTTAATTAAGAAAGATATGAGGTTTAAAGTTAAAGTTTCTGTGAGAAATCACAGGAAATGGGTATATCCATACCAGAAACTCATTTTGCCCATCTGGAAAATGAAGGTAGTGGTAACTCAAAAGAAAGGTAATATGACTCACACCACTGAAATGCTAGGAGACAGTGAGAAGAAAGCCAGCTCTTAGAAGGCCTCAGAGGGCACTATTTCAGGCAGTAGTACCTTGGCACCATCTGAAGGCCAATCCTACTGCCTTACTGCCCCAGACACTTAAATTGTCAGCATGCCAAAAGCATAAGCAAGTGTGTATCTCAGGAGCACATGTGCTGACTGAGCACTGACTGCACTGAAAGTCGTAAATGACAGAGGTCTCAGGGCTGCACCACACTCCCTGTAACATTTAAGAATCCCTGTGATAGTCACAAAGTTGCTTAGTGAGCTTGGAAGTAAAGTGAAGTATTTAGTAAAACACAGCTCTACCTGGCTCTGGATGCCCTGCTCCCGGTCTCCAAAACTCACCACTCATTGTATCCTGTGCCAGTGGTAGATAGGTTCAGGTAGAGTATGGACAAATTTCCACTTTTATGTCTTCCTCTGCTTGAAAACTTGCTTTATACAAGGAGAAAATTTAGACCTAAACCAGAGGCATCCAGAAGGGCCAAGGAGGAACGGCGCCTGGAAGCAATCCTCAAGACAGGTTGAGTGTGATTCAGGGGTAAGGCTCCCAGATTTCTGTCCTGCTGTAATCAATTCTGAAGAATATTCTGTACTATTTCTCATAAGATCCTCTCCAAAAGGGAACCTCAGTCATCCACATTGATAGTTTGCTCTTTATTGCATTCTGCTGATTTTTCTGTACCCATAGGTTTATCAGATAAAGCTGTTAACCTAGTTCAATTTGAATTTCAAATTGTTGTGTGTTAGTGGGTGTGTATGAGAGTGAGAGAGAAGAAATTTAGATTTCTCTATAAATATCTCTGTAGTTCCCCCTATATATACATATAGTCATTTATATTTGTATCTGTTCTATCAATTATAGATCAGTCTGGGTGAAGGATAAATGTGTTTGTTTCTATTAATCTTATAACTATAAATTTGAAATTATTTCTCAGTACAAAGTTTAAGCATAGGGAGTCATCTAATACCTTTGGACCTGCTAATCAAGTTCAGGTTCTCATTTATAAACAAGGAAATTGTGGCCCAGAGAACCTGTTCAAAGACTAACAGCCATTCACTGGTTCTTACAGTACTCAACTGTAGCACAAATATACCTTGTATTGCAATAAAATAACTTAAGTTCATATGATGCATAAACCATCCATCCCTAATGCTGCTTGCCTCTATTCATGCAAATAACAGTTAATTCTATATATTTTAAAATAATCAAATTTTATTTTATTCAAAACTTCAGCTGTGTTTATAGCTGGAAGAAAAACTTCCCTACTTCTGATGTGCCCCAGTTATTTACTTTGGATAAATTAGAATTGTAATATAACCTTGCCTCAGGATATGTTTATGTTGCAGGGAGAAGGGGGATGCTCTATCCTCTTGCAATTCAGTAATGGAGGAGGAGGGTGGAAGTAGAATGGGTTGTGAGGGAACAACCTTTGACTCTTTCTTTAGGGTTTCTGACTATGCTGAAGAGATTTTCTTTCATTTTTCTGTTTGCATTTTTTTTTTTTTTTAAAGAAAGGCTTTGAAGGAATGGAAAATTTCTGTGGTAGCTGATAGCAAATACAGAAAGGCTAATTTGCATATAGATGTTTCAGCTTGCAACTGCATAATCCCTTGAGAGAGGCCCTGTTTAAATGGGCAGGCTGGCTGGCACTGGGCTGCCTAGTGCCTAATGAAAACTAAATTGAAACTTGGGAAACATTTGCCTTGGAGGTGGTCAGGCTTTTTAGAGTATCAATTTAAATCTGAAAGATGCAGACAAACCCCTTCCAAATTGCCCCTCACTATTTAAAAGTTCCAAGCTAGAAGGTGACTGAAGG
Organism: Condylura cristata; assembly: GCF_000260355.1. Taxonomy (NCBI): domain Eukaryota; kingdom Metazoa; phylum Chordata; class Mammalia; order Eulipotyphla; family Talpidae; genus Condylura; species Condylura cristata. Next base: position 44,917,428 of record NW_004567107.1, read on the forward strand.
GTGAAGAGAAAATGATTAATGACTGAGTAGAACCTGAGTAGAACCTGAGTTAATCAATGTGTTACTTTTACGTGGGAATTCTGGTCAAGAATTTTGGAACCCTGAGCAGATGGGAAAAACAGAGGAAGATGCAGGAGTCTGTCTAGAAACTCTAGAAATGCCTTGGAAAGACAAAGGCCCTTTTCTAGATTTCTGGGTGGGTCAAGTGCTTGAAAACAACTAGTAAACCATTTATAGGCTAAAGACTTTTCAGATTGAATGTTTCCCCTGAACTTGACTGTGGGTTAAGCAGATAAGGACAACTTTGAAAACAAGATAATGTGAAAAGAAAGAGATTACAGAAAGGTCAAAAGATTAGCTGGGGGATAAATGGAAGTCAGAGAAAAATACTGGAAGAGGTTAGAAAATGATCTTAGGTAAGGAAGATAAATCAAGAGAACAAGTGCAGGGCTGACTTGGGAGGAAAATGAAATACGGGACAGGGGACTAGGCTATAGGATTGGAGAAGAATGTAAAGTTGATTAAAAATAAAAATACAAATAAAATAAAATAAAATAAAAATACAGGAAAACAAACTAGTGATGTGGATGATGGGAGGGGAAATGAAACAGAAACATCACATTGTATCGCTCTAAGGTTTCACATCTGAATCTAAAGTGAATTGACATGTTTCTTTTACCCCAACTTATATCTTTGTACTGACGGGAAGGAGACTTGGAGGTCAGGTGGTAGAGAGATACATAGAGACACTTAGAAGAGAAACTTGTAAGAGACACTTGGGGAGGCTGTGTCCTTGGCAGAGATAATGCAAGTTGTTAACTTCATTTGTACTTTGATTTTTGCATCTCTTCTTTTATCCCATCTCTCTGGGATTGACCTAACCCTTTCCTTGTGGATTCTTGCCAGAAGGTAACTTAGACTTACATAAATATTCCAGCATTAGTTCCAGCATTAGCAATTTTGCTTCAATGCGAGCCTGTTAGAGCATTTTCCCATGAAGAGATGGATAATTTGGGGAGTTTTATTAAGAACATCTTTTCTTCTTTTTGCATATTCACTAATTCTAAAAAAAACTTTCATACTATGAGTCCATTTTCTTTACCTTTGTGTGGACTAATGACAGAATCCCATTCAGAGTCACCTTCCTCAACAGCTTGGTGTTTATGGTTGCCACTCAGTTGTGTGCTAACAGGGGAAATATAATGTGTGTTTTATAGCATGCCATCAAGTGCAGGTGAAGCCAGAAACATGGAAGAACTTTTGTTTACCTATCTTAAAAACAGTATTAAGCTGTTTTTAGGAGCTACATTGTTTTACATATAGGTAGAGATAGTGATTCTGAGGAAAGCCAATTTGAATAGTGTGAGATGGTGTGTCTTGTTGAAAGAGTACTCTACAAACTTGAAGAGGTATCAGGGATCATTGTAAAGAAATGCATGCTATTTAATATAAATCTTCCATTTCTGCTGTTTTCTAAATCTCCAGGAAAACATCCATTATTTTACCAGGCTTTGTTAAAGCAAATTTCTATTGGTTAGTGTGAGGACATTGAATTCCATTTAAGATTGTCCATGGAAAAGTCACACCTACTTATAAGGCCTTTTTGGTTATGAAAAAGAAAACCAAAAGTTCCACATGTATTTATTCATCTACTCTGTCTCAGATACTGAGGTTGAAATGGTAACTGAGCTCATTCCTATGCTAAAAAATCACTTGACCTATGGGATTTAAGTAGAAAAACACTTAATTTAGCTTTCAGTTTCTCTTTAATGGGTTCAAGACTTAAAAACAAAATAAAACAAGTAAGCACAGCTAAGAACAAATACAGCATACAAATAATTACAACAAAATGTTGTATACTAACTATTTCAGTTTTCATGCTGTACATTTTAAATAAATCTTTAAGTAAATCTGTTTTAAATAAACAGATACTTTTGGTACTATTTACACTTAAAAGAAGTAAACATGGGAAAGAGAAAAGAAATGGATGTTTTTAGATCTGATATCCCTTACTTTCTGTTTTACTAGCTTACTTTGTGGACTAGTTCTTCTTTATTATTGACCCTAAATGACTCCAAACCCAGACTATATTTTGTGTGTGTGTGTGTGTGAAGAACTTTTTTTTAAAAAGTGTATAAAGGTAGCCTATAAAATTAAAAGTAAGATGAAATTTATAAAAATAATTGTATGTTCCTATACAGAATAGAAACCAGAAGAAAAGTAACCCTTTCTCTTAAACAGTCTAATGACGGTTGGGCTAAAGTCACTCATTACTTTCAGACACTGCATTTGTTTGACCTTGTGCAGTGTTTCTTTGATGGTTTTCAAAAATTACTTACCCGTACAGTTTTGGCACCTCTGTGCTGTAGTAGCAACCCCAGTTTTTTTTGTTTTTTTTTTCTTATTTTAGTTTTTACTTCAGTTTTTTAATGTAGATTCTGAATTTCTCCCCTTCTTACCATCAAATATAGATAAGAGGTATAAGGGAGTAATTGATTACAGTGAAATAATCTTAGTATTTCCAAATACATATCCTAAGTCATGTATATACTTGTCATGAGGGTGCAGAAGCTTAACCACCTGAAGTCCTGAAAACACTAAGAATTTCTTTCATATAATGAGAATTCTTATAAAAATTTGGAAACATTTTAGTAAACACATCAATTTTTACCACTGCTAGATGAGTTTACTTTGAATTTTGCTTCTATGGTTTCATCAAGAAGTTTAAAGATAGTATTGTTTTTTCAGGATAAAATTCATGTCTTTCAAACTTTCTATCCAGTTACATCACCTTATTTAACTATTTACTGAGTGATTATTTACTATTTCCCTGGTACTGTGTGTCCATATATGATCTTTTCTAATCCACATAGACAGTCAATGAACTAGGTAACTTTAACATTTCAGTATTATAAGTACACATACAGAAAGTTTAAGCAACTTCCCTTGGCCCAACAGCAGAGTAGGTCTATCTGGAATAGTTACTTATCTTCTAACTGAAAGTTTTTACCCTTTTATCAGCCTTTGCCTTGTTCCCCTCACCCTATTTTCTAACAATCACCATTTTACACTGTTCTTATGAGGTTGATTTTTTTAAAGTACATTTCATATGCAAGTGATGGGATGCAATATTTGCATTATTCTGTCTGGATTATTTTATTTATGATAATGCTCTCAAATTTTATTCTTAATGTTGAAAAAATCAGGATTACTTTCTTTTTGTAGAGTGAGTAATATTTGATTGTATTTGTGTGTGTGTATATAGCTCACACATACATACATATATATATAATATATATTCAAAATTTATAATATATATGTGTATAGATATATATGTCTGTGTGTGTATATATGTGTGTGTGTGTACATATATATATATATAGTAATACACAAAAGACAAGACTTTATAAAGAATGCATGACTACAGTCATAGAAAGAGTTGAGATCCCTGTTTATTTCAGGAATCTGTTTCTTGGATTAGAAAATAAAGGGGGAAATTGGAGAACATTGCCTACCTAAGTGAGTTAATTAATAAGAATCTTCAACATCACCTTGTTCCTTAAGATAAAGTATGGAAATTAATCAATGTTCTCTTTTTCATAAAATGATACTGGTGAAAACTTTAGAACAGAAACATCCTTCCTTATATTGCTTGTTTAAAGAATAGTGAAGGCACATATATAAATTTTTCAATTAGCATGGACGCAGATGTATTTTAAATCCCTCAGTCCCCGAGAGTTCTATCATGTAAGCATTACCATTGATGCTTTGCTTGATCTTTTTTTTTCTTTTTGTTATTCTATATTTTGCTTCATTGTTGTAGGACATGATGCTAAGTTGATGTTCCCAAAGCCCATTTCAGAAGCATAAGAAAAAAACTAACAATGCCTAACACCTACAATCCACTACATTGAATAGTTGCCTTCCTTACAGTTCATCCAGAGAGAGTTGAGATGTATTGCTACTTCTATTCATCAAAGCAGTTGTCAATTGAATGCAGGAAAAATAGCCAATGAAACTAACTTTTCAGGAGAGGGAACTCTTTGGAAAATGTTTAGGATGCATTTTTAATTATCCTGTTGTAATGTCCAGTGTTTAATGTGTATTATGATCAAAGAATGAAAAGAACATTATCGAGAATTTCTTTAATTTTTTTTTTTGTGATATGTGTCAACTTGAGTAAACTGTTCTGAAAAACATCACTGGCAGTGTAAGTAGAGAAAACCCCAAGCTGTTCTTGTATTGTTATCTATAAAAAACACAATTAGAAATAATTTAAATACACAAATATAAATGATATTTAAGTAAATCTTGGTATATCCACTGACTGAAAATTAGAAGAAATTTAAATATTTCTAAAATGTTTAAAAATTAGTAAATGCTGTTTTATATTAACTATGCAGCTTTTGCACTTGTATGTATATCATGTAAATGTTCATAACAGCTTTATTCTTAATAACAAAGATGTTTCCTGGAATGAAGATGTATAAGCAAAATTGTGATTAATTCATATGAAATTAATACTACTCACAAACTGTTCTTATGATATTGATGTAATATAACCAGTTTACTCCTCCTCAAATGTTTGTAAACATACCACACTTTAACTACACCTCAAAGTACCAGTAACTTTTCACCAGAATCAATAGGACCGACTCCACACTTGGCTCCCACTGTGTGTCCCCCTCTTGTAACTTTTAGTTCTGTAATCAGATTCCAAGGGTTTGTTTGGCTCTGTTAAATTGCTTTCTTTATTTTATATTCCACATAAAAGTGAAATCATCTGGTATTTGTTTTCCTCCATCTGATTTATTTTGCTTAGCATACTCTCCTCCACTTCCATCCAAGTAGTTGCAAGTAGCAAGATTTCATGTTTATAGATAAGTAGTATTCAGTTGTGAATATATGTCATATTTTCCTGATCCAATAATTTGTTATAGGACACTTAGATTATTTCCATATCTTGACTATGGAAATTTTGATATAATGAACAAATGAGTGCATATGTACATTGAAATCAGTGTTCTTATGTCCTTCAGAGAGAGATTAAAGAATAGAATTGGTAGAGCATATGGTGGATCTATTGCTGGTATTTTGAGAAGCCTCCATATTGTTTTTTTTAGAGGCTTGCCAATAGTGTATAAGCCATTCTTGCCAATACTGTACAAGCATTTATTTGTCTGCACATCTCTCAAGCACTGTATGTTTCTTATCATTTTGATAGCCATTCTAACCAGGTATAAGACGGTATCTTTGATTTTGATTTGAATTTCCCAGATAAGTGATGATAAACATTTTTTCCATGTGCCCATTAACCATAGGTAGGTTTTCTTTGATGAGTCTGTTCAGAACTTCTGCTCATTTTTTGATTGGGCTACTTTATGTGTGAGTTATTTATAGACCTTGGATTTAAACTTTTTATCTGATCTATGAAGTGCCACTTGATCTGAAGGTGGGATCTGCAATCAGTCAGTTCCAGGAAGATTTCCTAGATATTGATATAACCTGAATCTCCCACTAGTACTCCTTCCATAGTTGTAGCATAGTTCTTTTATCAGTAGGTTTTGTAATCAGTTTTTCATTGTGTCTCAGGCCAAAGCAGAGTGCCTGGGGGTTGTGATTTCTAGTGGTTACATTCTCAGTAGAAGGTAGGGTTTCCAGAAGTTTGTTAAGAACTGACTGGAGAAGAGAAGGTGCTCCTTATAAGTCCATGATTTTTAGCTCAAAGCAGACCCTAGTAGGAATTACACCCACCACTAGCAAGTTTAAATGACAGATTTCCTTAGAAGACGCATACTCCCAGGGCCATCAGGGGGTGAGTGATCCTAGGAAGCCCATTGTTTCTGGGCACAAAGGGAAGGACATTTCTTGGCTTTGCTGGGACTAGTTGAAAAGTAAGTCCCAAGGAAGAGCTATAGCCACTGCTAAGTCCTAAGAGAGTTCCTCAGGCAGAATCATTCCATAGGTCTGTTCTCCTACTATTACTTTGGGAAATAAGCCTCCAAAATGCATGCCTTGGCTTTAGAAAACCCTTGGAAGGGACCTGTGATTGCTGACTGCTTCCAGCAAGTTCCATGAGTTTTCCCAGGAAGTCCAGAATGAGCAGTTACTGCAGGTTGTTGTGGCCTTATAGATTGGAACTCCTGATGATAGAATAACAAGGTGACTCCTTCTTCTATGTGGCTCATTATCTGACTCTACTCAGTATGCCATCTACTTGTGCTGGTGCTACTCAGAGGGGAGCCTGGGAAGACATTTAGGAGTCTTAAGAAGAAACTGTACCTCATTTTATTCCTTACACTGACATTTTAGTGTCAACAAATTTAACTTCTTCAGTTAGGTCTTTGTCTCCTTCACTGAGTTTCCCTGCCTAAGTCCTGTTGTTTTCCAGAAGAAAGCCCCTCTATTTTCCACACCTCGGTAAGTTTGCTCCTCTTTCTGGTGTAGTTCTCAGGTTCAGGGACACCCAAAGCATAACAAGCACCTCACTCCTCAGGATAATCTTCATGTCCCTGATGTTCCTCTCTACAGTTGGGCTCATTATTTCCTTGGGAGACTGTGCTTCAAACTTTCCTACCCTCTCTGAAGGTTTCTTTTGTTTTTCTTCATAAAGATGCTGCTCCTTTAAGACATACATTCGGATACATGAATATATCTGAAAAAAATTACTCTTGTTTCTCCTTCTAGTTACTAGGGTAAGAAAGTTTGTGGTAATTTGTAACATGAGTGAAGATGGTATCAACTGCAGAGGGGTACATGGGACCATTTGGGAGTGACATACACAATCCCTATCTTGATAGAAATGTTCATGTAGTATATATTATTAAAAGTCATTATTTGTATCTATTTATAGTTAAACTTATGCATTTATTATATAATAATATTTAAAGACAATGTGTGATGTACTCAAATTAAGTAAATAAGGAAACATGCATAGAAAAATACTGTGAAAATTTTAGTAAGGGCTAACTATTTACATTCACTATCTTCTAGGCATAGTATTTAAAGGCATTTTTTTGTCCTAGTTGATTATATTGTTAAATCCTACTGAAAGCATATGTTATAAATGTTGTATATCTGTATACTTTATTCATTTGACTAATCAATCATCTACTGATCTGCCCTTTTCTACCATCCTGAATTGTTGCTGCTATACAAAACTACATGAAGGGAAAATAGGAGATATACATGTGGTTTTTTAAAATATACTTGCAAGCCCCAATATTGTAGCATTTTGCTTTATAATGATACAGCCTGTGGATACCTTCTTGGATAGTTTTGTTGGCATGCCTTTCCCTGCCCCTTTATGATTTGGGAAGTCACTCCAGAGAAAAGTAATAAAACAGTTGATGTTTCTAAAGTGAGTCAGGCTCACTGATTGTCTAAAATGCTTTGATCCCTTATTTTGTCAGGATCAAAGAATTGGGACTATTGATTATCTAGTATTCCATGAGAACATTTTAATTTCACAAAGATTACTGAATACCTTAGGCTGTAATTTCTGGAATCCCAATGAGAATGGAGATGATTCTAAACAACAACAGTACATCAACTACAATTACCAACAAAATATAAGCGTAACATTAGTAATAAAATGGTTTGGTCCCTAAATATTTATAATAATAATCAGATTACTCAGAATAACTCCTGTGATGTAGCATTGCTGTGAGGTAAATGGGAAAAACATTATACGTTGATTTTACAGATGAAGACACAAAGGCTCAGGAGAAACATCACATCATCACACTGCTAAATGACAGATAAGATACCACTCAAGTACAGACTCCCGAAGGGTTAATTCAGCTATTTTCCTACATGAACTTTAAAGCATCCACTTTCTTTCTTTCTTTTTTAAATTTATATGTAATAGTTTATTTTTACATCATTTTGTGCATTTTTCCATCTCAATTGCAATCCCTTTGGGCTTCCCGTCACCAAATCACCCATGTGCCATCATCATAGTCCGCTGCATTTCCCTCCCCCCACTGTTTTTGATCCCATTCCCCACTCCACCCCCACAAAATGTCTCTGGTATATAGCTGTTCATCATTATCATTATTTTCTTGCCTGTCATGTTATATTCCTGCTATGAGAGAAACCATCTGGTATTTTTCCTTTTCCTTCTGGCTTATTTCAATAAGCATGATCTTTTCCGGTTCCATCCATGTTGCTGCAAAAGACATGTGTTTCTCTTTTTTGGTTGCTGAGTAATATTCCACTGTGTACATGTACCACATCTTTTTAATCCAGTCATCCACTTTTGGGCATTTGGGCTGTTTCCATGTCTTTCAACTGTAAATAAGGCAGCAATAAACATGGGGGGGGGTGCAGGTATCTTTTTGAATCAGTGTTTTTGTGTCTTTTGGGTAGATACCTAGGAGTGGGATTGCTGGGTCATATGGAAGCTCCATGTTTTGCAGTTTGAGGACCAAAAAGTTTTCCATAGTGGTTGTACTAGTTCGCATTCCCACAGGCAGTGCAGGACACTTCCTTTTTCTCCACCTCCTCACCAACATTTGTTGTTGCTACTTGTTTTAAGATGTGCCCTTTTCACTGGGGTCAGTGATATCTCATTGTGGTTTTAATTTGCATCTCCCTTATTACAAGTGATGTTGAACATTTTTTCATATGCTTGTTGGCCATTTGTATTTCCCCTTTGGAGAAATGTCTTTTTAGCTCTTCAGCCCATTTTCTGATGGGGTTGTTTATTTTTGTTGAGTTTCATCAGTTCTCCATATTTTTTGTGATCAATCCTTTATCGCAAGTTTTGTGTGAGAAAAAATTTTCCCACTCAGATGTCTGCTTTTTATAATGTCTCTTTTGCTGTACAGAAGCTCTTTAACTTGATGTAGTCCCATCTCTTTATCCTTGACTTCACTATCCTTGCATTGAATGCTCTATCTTTAAAGATGTGCTGAAGTGTATGCTGTGTAGTGTTTGGCCCATCTTTGCTTCCAGGTATTTTATGGTTTCCATTCTTATGTCTAGGTCTTTAATCCACTTCGAGCTGATTTTTGTGTATGGTGTGAGGTAATGATCTCGTTTCAGTTTTTTGCCAGTAGCTTCACAGTTTTCCCAGCACCATTTGGTGAACAAACTTTCTTTGTTCCATTGTATCTTCTTTGCTCCTTTGTCAAAGATTAGCTGTTCATAAACCTGTGGGTTTATATCTCGGTTTTCTGTTTAAATCCACTGGTCTGTATGTCTGTTCTTGTTCCAGTACTATGCAGTTTTGATTAGTATAGCTTTGTAGTATAGCTTGAAGTTTGGGATTGTAATGAATCCATTCTCTTTCTTCTTAGACATAAGAGTTTTGGCTATTCAAGGTTTTTTGTTGTTTCATATGGATCTCATCACTATTTTTTCTATTTTTCTGAAGAATGTCTTTGAGACTTTTATTGGGATGGCGTTAAATCTGTATATTGCTTTTTGTAGGATGACCATTTTGATGATGTTAATTCTCCCGACCCATGAGCAGGAGATGTCTTTTCATTTCATAGTGTCTTCTTGAATTTCTTTTCACAGTATTTTGTAATTTTGTATAGGTCTTTTACCTCTTTTGTTAGGTTTATTCCCCAGGTATTTGATTCTTTTTGTTTTGATTGAAAAGGGGATTTTTTTTTATTTGTTTCTTCTGATTGGTTGTAAAACACCCCCTTTTACCTTCTATATTGTCATTCATAGAAGCTTTCTTTTTTTCTGGGTTGAATGACAACAACAACAAAAAATTGAAGGACTATTGTCAGTTATAATTATTTAGACTTTCCCTGCTCCTAGTTGGATGTTGGTGGAAATGAAATATAGTTTGCTACAGCTTACAAATATTTTTGGTACTGTTTCATCAAATTCACTAAAATGAATATTTGTAAGCTGTGCATAAAGACAAAACAACAACAAACAAATGGTTTGACTTTTCCAAAGTATCACTATTCTAGATCTCAGAGAATGAATTGAGTGTGGGTTATTGGCAAAGTAGTCGGGATAGTGAATAATGTAACTAATGCAATACAGGAAGATAATTTCAATGAAGATTCTTAACCTAAGTAAGTATCTCCTGATTTGGCTAGAGAAATAGATTATTCTTCTTAACTTTACATTTTATCCAGTTTCTGGAATCAGTCAGTTTTAGGAAACAGAAGGTTTCTTCCATAATACCTTTTATTCCTTAGAAAAATACTTACAGTTGCCAAATCAATGCCAAAAATACATGTTTTATCAAAATATTTTTCTGTAGATTTCATGTTTCATCCAGATGCATGATTACTTTCCTTATTGTCATACACATTTTTTTCTTATATATAAAAAAACAAGATGTTTATCTGTCTTTTAAGAGTAATTGAGGATATTTCAAATAATGAAAAGTCATTGTTTCCTCACCAGTATAAGGATAAAATACAACAAAATATTAACACTGGTAGTAGGGTGAAATTCTGACCTAAATTAACTAACCTCTAATTAGTAATTAACTAGCCTAATTAACTAATTAACTAACCTCTGTTTCTAAAAGCACAGCAAATCAAATGTGAAATCTTTTGATGAAGAGGAAGAAACTATCTCTAAATCACTAGACAGTCAAAGGAGCTACCTTTGAACAACTGACTTAATGGAAGAGTTTGTCTTTTTCTGCCTGAAGTTTCAAATGTTCCATGTTTCTCATTTTTCTTGAGATGTGTATGGTTTACACATCCAGGGAAATTTTTAAAATTTTACGAGGAATGATAGTTTCACTTCCTTTTTTATCTTCTAGAATTTTATCCTTCAGACTGATTATTCAGCAGGAGTTCATGTTAGAAAATAATTGTGAACTTTGAGAATTCATGTTCCTAAAAATAAAGAACTTGTTTGAATAAAGTATAGGACATGGTAGAGTCAAGGGAGGCAAATTGTTTGCACTGTCTTTGCTCAGAGTTCTCAAGTGTCTTCTTGTGTACCTTTTTAAATTATATATAGAGAAAGTTTAACTCATATTACCTCCTTTTATTTTTAATTCCAAATTTAGTCAATTATATTTTACTTGCTTAAGGTATAGTAAAATGGAAGTCTATCAAATGCACTCTTATTCATCTTCCTTAATTGTTACTGTAATGTAAAACTCGTGTCAAAGGTAGAAATGTAGATTTTCGAATAAGACAACCTAGTCATCAAAATGGTAACCATGACTGAGTTCATGACAACACTCCTGGAAAATACAGAATTTTCTCATTAAATCCACTTCATTCAACTGAAATTGGTACTTAAAGTTATAACTATACTGTTTTCCATTTGACAAGACCGGCCTCTTGGCTTGGCTTTTAAAATTATTAAAGGTATAAAACTTATATTTGGAGTGGCCAAAAACTGGCATCTTTGTTGCTGTTTCAAAACATTCTCTAGCACACTGGGATGAATTAGATCGATATCTAATTAACCAGACAATGTAATCTAGCTTCCCAATATGATCATCTTCACAGTTATTCCAGTGCATGTGTTAAATTTTGCATTTTCTATGATACTGCTATGATACAGTATCCTCTCCTCCAAGCTGAAAGTGGTGTCAAACTTTCAAATCTAAGGCAGTTTGTTTGTGGATTGATAATGATGGGTTGTGATCAGGAGGTTGTATTCATAAATTTGCAAATTGTGCTTGCTTCCTGAATAATCTTCATAGGATAACTGTCCCTCTCTTTCTATTCACACCTCTCTTTCCAGAGAAAAATCTTAATTAAAAACTTAAACTTTGGAGTTTTAAATAATTGGGTTTATTCTCAGACAGACACTTAGTAACTGTACTAACTTGGATGTGTTACTTTAATTTCCCTTGCTTTAATATCCTAATAATACTGCCTGCCTTAGTGTTGTTATGATCAAGCAATTAATAAGTAACTTAGCATACATGTACCCCCAAGTAAACAATCATTTATTGTTATTATATTTTAAAAACTCTCATATTCTAAGTACAAACTAATATAATGTTGAAAGGAAATATTTATCTTTCATATCCTTACAGGTAAATAAATATACATGAACTTTTGTTTACATTTGATATGCACACACCGATATATTTTTTTTTTCAATGGAAGTATCTTCATTGTTACTTCTAATAAGGGATCACTGCAATAATATTCAGATAATTTAGAGAAAGTAATTTATATGATGTCTGCATGGAGACCAAGGGTAGATGAGAAAGGTGTTCTAATTATCACAGAGACAAAGGAGACAAAATGAAGCTTCTGGATTCCACCTCCATTTTGTATCAATCATTTCACAAATAAAAGAGGTCACTGGGGAGCTGAATTGTGAGAAATGGACAAATAATGACTAAAGAATGGTGAGGCTATTTTATTATAATAAATTGTAAGCCTTGTTTGAGTAATCTAGGTTCTTCCTGACCCCATGTTCTCATAACTGTATGATCTTTCACAGCGTTGCCTGAGGATTAGTTTAAGTCTCAATGGAGTTCTCTACTGTGTATGTAGCATGTGGATTAACAAGAAAACTGTAGATTAAAAAACCGCCAGGTCATTCCATAGGGTCCTGGACAGTATCAGAGTTTTTAGAATATTATCATCAAAGATTTCACCAGGTAAAATTCAAGATTTTTTTCTCCCCAAAAGATTTTAGGATGTATCATTTCCTCTCATGAACTTTTTCTCCTTTTCCCTATTATGAAATTTCCCCTCTCTCCATCCCTTTTTCTCTGAAAAATTCTTACTCTGGAGCTTAGTAACTAGTCAAAAGAAGTTTGGGGCAAGGCCACACTTCTCTAGTTATAGCTTTTGTAGATTGCAGAAAGCTACTAGTCTAATTCCCCCTTGTTCAACAATTGCATATAGTGTCTGTGGCTAAAAGAGGGAGAAAGTGTCATGGTCATTTCTTTTCTTTTTTCTTTTTTTTTTTGGCATGCTAAGATTTGTTATGGAAAATTTGGGGGACTTCTGTTTAAGTGGGACAGTCTCAAGCATGAAATCACAACAGTGCATATTGTAGATAGAAAATATTCAGTGAATATTTATTGACTAGATTAATGAGTAATGAATGATTCATAGTCTTAACTCAGATTTTCTCTTGAGTACTAGGTTCCTTATTTGTATGATGTTTGGACCAGGTTAGAATTATACAATTTTGGGGGTGAGACATTCTTTGTTCCCATCACACATCCTTGTGTGTGTGTAACCAAATAACCATCCTTCCAACTGGATGTATTCAAACTTGACACTGAATACTCAATCTTCATAAAGCAATGACATGCCTCTGGGGTGCTATGTTCAGACAAGAGCCTGGCCAGTTGTTAGGAAGGTAGTAACTGTCAGCAATGAAGAAGGAAGAAAGAAAGAAAATAAAACATTTTTTTTTTCCTTCTCAGGGAAAAGGCTTTGAGGAGCTAGCTAATGTAAAGGGCCTTTGTCCAGGGTATTAAGATTCAGCAAATGGCTGAAGTCCCAGTGGGAAGCTAGGCAGCAGGCCAGCCCATGTGGACCAGACCCAGAATAAGGAGGGAAGGAGAGGACTACCATTTGGTCAGGCCCCAGATACCCAGCATTCATACCAGGCATACCAGATTCTGAATTTATGGCTAAGCAGCTATTTTCAGACCCCTCCTAGCAGTAAACCAGGACTTCTCATACTGTCTGACTCCTCATACTGTCTGCTTTGGTTTAGGAAGTAGGTGAGGTTTTCTGCAGGTAGAAAAGCACCCACTCTGACAGACTCAGAGAAGTGACCTGCCTTATGATGCTAACTTGAAGATCTGTGTTAGTAAAGTCCATTTGAGGGCAGCTGCCTGGTCAGAGTTGGTCGTGAAATGAAACCAGATTTTCTTCATGGACTACTCTGAGACTTGCAATATAAATCACCTGCCTGGAATTTGTGTCAACATATCCTGCACCTTAAAAAAGAAAATTCAGGGCCCTTCCTGGTGGCGCAGCGGGTTAAAGCACAGCACTGGGAGGCTTAGCACACTTCTGCATGAGTTCGATTCCTGCTTGTCCCGGAGGAGATCCACATGATGAGGCAGACCTCTCCTGGTCTGCCCACGGCTCCCCTTGGCGGTGTGCTTGGTCGATCGGCCTGTTCTGCTCCCCTCTCTGTCTCTGGTGAATCTCTCACCCTCTGCATCTCTGGCCTGTACCCCTGTTCTATATGAATAAATCTTAAAAAAAAAAGGAAAATCAAGTTTAGATTAAAAATTTATATTTTATTTTTGACCAAAGAGATGTCCACGTTGTCTAAATGGCTAACTAAGTGACAGGAAGTTGGGTAGACATATAGTAGTTTCATAGTTTGAAATGTAGCTGGACCTAGCAGGACAAGTAATGACAAACCAATAAACTTGGAAAAATAAAATGAGATTTTAAACCATAGCATCTACTTCTATCATTTTACTTTAGCATAGCTTTAAATCTCAATCAAATTAAGGAGCCCAAAATTCAGATGCAGCTGGGGAAGTTTTCCATCAGGCAGGACAGCTGAGATACTAATGACCTTATAGCTTGGTTCACTTCTAAAATTAAAATCCCAGTGTGTTGGGTGGCATGCCACAGGTCAGAATGTCACGTAAGGTGCTTGGAAGACCTCTCCCAAACTGGAAATCTACCTAAATGGAGTCAGTGAATATAAATGCAAAATGTCCTAGAGGTTTGTATTTTATCTGTGAGACATCTGATGGGGTTGGATCAGATTGGAGAGCCATCCCCAATGGTGACTGGAAGGTGTGGCTAGCTACTGCAACCTCAGATACTAAGAAAGCCCTTTGGAGAGAGTGGAGTAAGGCAAATGGGTGATTTGGGTCTGTGCAGTTGTTTCTATTTTCTTTTAGAGGGATAAAATTAGGAGATGGCCTGAGGTTAGGAATACAGCATACTTAGTCCTGGATGGTGCTGAGCAAGTAACCCTATTTTCTTTCTCTAATATGTAGCTCAGGTTATCATAACAAGTCACCATCTCCTGTATGGCTTCAACAATGTGCATTCATTTTGTCGCTTTTTTAGAGGCTAGAATTCTGAGATAAAGGTACTCGCAGATTCAGTTCTTGGTGAAAAATATCTTCCTGGCTTGTAGACAGCTACCTTCTTATTGTGTCCTCACAGAACTTTTATTCTACAAGTTTAGGAAGGACTTCTGGTCTCCTTTCCTCTTCTCATAGAAACATCTATTTTACTAGATTAAGGAGCCACCATTGTGTACTCTTTTAAACTTAATTACTTCCTCAAAATTCTGTCTTCAAATACAGTCTCATTGGAGGCTAGGACTTCAACATATGAATTTGGGGGGAGCTACAATTCAGTTTATAACACTTACTAAATGATTTCATTTTTATAGCAGTAGGTGGGAGATAACAACTGTGGAAAACTGTAACTTAATTCTAATGCAATAAGTTCCCCAAAGGGCCTTAAAGACCAAAAAAAGTAATGACTTATATGTATATTTCTGTTTTTTTCAAAGCACTATAATATAGCTTCATTTATTTTATGACAACCATGAAAAGTAAATTAGAAAAATATTACTGTCCCTGTTTGCCAAAGAAGAAACCTTAGGGGATGATAGGAAGGTATAAAGTGACTTGCCTAAGTTGGAGAGCTCAGAGGAACTGTAGTCTCCAAACAGACACAGCCATATACGTTCGATGGCCTTGCCTCCATCCTCTGTCTTTTCTTTGCAAGCTGCCAGAAAAACTTTTTTTTTTGCTGTTTCACAATTACGTAACAGGATAGAAATCTGCAGAAATCCCAGATGCCAGAAGTTACTTAAAGTAAGTGATATGAAGTTATGCTTGAAAAAGTTGACACTCTGTAAGTTATTTCATTCTTACTATAATTTCATTCTCAAAATATTTTCTGGGCCCACTTATTCAAGTCAATGGAAGAAAAATACCCTGGAGGAAGATAAAAAATTTAGTGAGAGCTCTATTGCATTTTTTTTTCCCAAGTAAAATGAGCAAAGTTCAGACAGATACAGGAAAATGGAGCACCTGGGGTAAAGGGGGAAAGTTCCTTATATGGAGTGTTAAGATGGTCTGTACCTCATCAGGACCAATGCCAAAAGAATGTGGTTTGGAAAATTCCCAAGGATAAGGTGCATCCTTTCTAGGATCTTAGGGGAGATTCATCTGTGAAAATAGCTGCTTTCAGATCTTTCGCTGAACTTGAATTAGCATCACTGGTCCATTCCTCTATTTCCCCTCCTGATTATTTCCTTGATCATTGAACACAACTTGTGGATAACAGAACTCTGGAAACAAAAATTAGGAAGATAAACCACTGTTTCTCTGGATGTTGCAGGAGCAACAGGAGATTTCTAATGCTCCTGTGTTAATGCCCTACAGATTCTGCTTTACAACAATGGACTGGACTTATATTTTCTTAGCAATGGGTTTCTCTTCTCCTTCCTTAACCTCTTGGTTTTGTCTTTTCTTCTCATTCTTACTCTCCATCCCTACCTCCTTTCTTTCTTTCTTTTTTTTTTTCCTGTTAATATCTGACAAACTTCCAGTTCAGGAATTATTTACCTACCTAAGCATGTGAGGTGTTGAAATATTACTCATGATTGCATTGGTATATTTCAGACTACACGTTTAATGATCTCAGTTCAGTCTTAATGCTATTTATATATGTATTTTTTTTTCTGGGTAGAAAAATCCATGGCAGGGAGAGTTGGAATAAGCTGTAAAGGCATAGCTGTGGTTACTCCTCAAATAATAGCACTCACCAGACCCACAACATCCTTGTCAGTCACACTTGACATAAATTATTGCTCTACCCATACTAATTAAAGTACCACATAGTTAAGTTCAGGGGAAAAGAAGTGGGTCTAAAATAAAAGCTTCTATTTACTGAGCATCTGCTCTGGGCATATCCATTCCTTCTGGTGATTAACATCCTCAGTTCCCCAAAACTTAGATGTGCCAAGTATCATGCTCAAGATTTCCGATTGGATAAGTTAGATTTGAAATCAAAGAGTTGTTACTACCAAAGCTTAACATTTTGACCAGATGTTACATTTCTTCCTCAGAATAAATGTTTTCCTACTTGGTTGAGCATGGCAGGGCCCATGGTCATTTCACCAAATGGGGTCTTAACATTCCAGTAGTTACACTAACCCTATCAGCTGCCTTTGTTGCCACTCCTAAAATACAAATGAAGTAATTCATCTTTTTTTTTTTTTTCAAAAAAAGGCAAATTGTAATTAAAATTTGAGACAACTGTATAATACAATGGTATTCTGTCATTCTTTGTCCCAGAGCATGTGACCAATGGGAAATGGCTGGCCTGGGATGATAGAGAAACTGTGATTCTGACAGCAGAATTGAAGCCCATTATCAACTCAGAAAACTCACTGTTCATTACCAGAAAGATTATAGATTGATTCTCTCTCCTACACCCTACATTTTTTAACATTTTAAAATAAATTGTTTCACAAACATAACAATATCGATGGAGTGCAAAAGAAGGGGAAGAAAATTACCCACACTCCTGACACATTAAAAAAAATCTATTTTCATTTCTCTCAATTTTCTTCTAGTTCTGGCCCATATATATAATTTTTATGATGTTAAAACCTAACAGAGGTATTATTTTGTATTCTATTTATGTTTTTTTCAATAAATACTAGAGCAGAAGTTTTTCCCTTATTGCTTTAGAATTTTCAACTATTGCAGGTAAGGAATGGCATTTGCTGCTTCCAGCTGATGTCCAGCCCCGGACAGCATCCAGGACCCATAAGAGCAGTATAATTCACCTTTGGAGGAGAACTGGCTTCTTTTGTTTCCCATATGTTTTGATATATCTATATTGAGAAGTATGACAATAGCTTATTTATTGTAGCTGCAGAGAAATAGCTCACAGTATGAATATATCACAGCTACCCCATAACCAAAGAAGATTTTGAACAGATAGGTAGGGATGGATTTGCCAAAGGAAATTGTTCAGTACTCAAAAGCTGGATTAAGGTTCAGCCCCTGGAGTTCATAAGCTTTGTTCAAAGGTGCTGCTATAATGTTGAAGAAGGAAACAAAGGGAGCATGCAGTAAGAAAGCCACATTGAAAACTGAAGGTAGATGCTAAGTAAAGAGGAGGTATTTTAAAGGGGTTAAAGGGGTTCAGTTAGCAATGAGGAAAATAAATGCCTTGATTTCATATCCTTGAGTTTCAGGCAAGTTATCACATAGTAGGACAGTCATGTGGTACTGTTTGTATTCTATTTTATTTACATTTGCATTCCTCAAGCTCACTACTCTGTTTCTTATTAAAACATTTTGGTTTATAAAATGTTAAAAACAGGAATTACAAAGAATAACACAGCAAATATCCATGCAGTTCACTGTTCAGCTCAATCAAATTTTTAATGGTTCTATATCTTCATGAGATATTTTTAAACACACAAACATTAGTAATACAGTTGAATTTACCTGCATGCTCCTCTTTAAGCCCATTTGTCTCCCTCCCATCTAAAAGTAATTTCTATTTAGAAGAAATAGGTGTTTTTAGAACATAACCAGTATGTAGCTAAATAAGTTATTTTTATAAATTTCATAATGTATAAAAATAGTATATTGGAGGCCCTCTCTGGTGGCACAATGGGTAAGGATACAGCACTGCTAGCTAGCCGCAGCAACTTCTGTGCGAGTTTGATCCCCCGTGTGGAGGTGATACATATGGCGTGGCAGACCCCTCCTGTTTTGCCCCACTGCTCCCCTCAACAGCATATTTTATTGATTTGCCTGTTCTGCTCCCCACTCTGTGTCTGGTGAATCTGCTCACCACCCCTGCACTTCTGGTTGTACCCATTTCAGTTTGCATAGATAAATAAATCTTTTTAAAAATGGTATATTAGTTGTGACCTTTTGCAGCTCCTTCTCTTTCTCTACATTGTTTTGACATATAGTAAAAGATAACAATGTGTAACTGTACTGTTATGCATCCATTTTAACAGTTATGTAGTCTTCTCATTTTCCTTTTGATGAACAGTAAGGTTCTCTTTTGTTTTTTTACATTTTTTATTATTATTTATAATAATGCTGTAGTTAATATTCTGGTATATGAGTCCTTGTAACTGTGTACATGACTTATAATTGCTGGGTTGGAAATTAGTTCATGTTGACAAATTACTCTCCAGAGTATGCTAATACATGTCTTCATTGTTTTTTTGGCATTAACTATCTTTTCAATCTTTGCTGATATGAATGATCCGAATTGGCATTTCACTCACTGACATTCCCATGTTTATGGAAAAGGTTGAGGATCTTCTCATAAGTTTATTCTGATATCTTCTTCAATGATGGCCCTTTTAAATCATCTTCCATCAGGTTGTTTGATATGTTTAATTTTTATGAGTTCTTAAATCTGATTTAAATTCTTCATCAATTATAAGAATTTAAGAACTGTTGGAATCTCCTTTTGGTTGGTCCTGGTCCTATAACCTCATTTAGAGAGACTTTGACAGAAATTGTGGTGTAATCAACTTTAGAAGTTTTTTTTTTTTTTAATGAGATTGTATTAATGAATTAAGATTTTTTTCTCTAGTCTAATAGCAGAAAAAAAATCTTTTAAAAACTTCTTTTAAAAACATATCTTTTATTTTCACATGTTAAATAATATAATAATTTCTTTTTACATCATTTTATGGATTTTTCCATCACAGTTGTAGTCCGTGAGCTTCCCATCACCAAATCACCCATGTGCCATCACCATAGTCCACTGCATTTCCCTCCCCCCACTGTTTCTCATTCCAACTCCAACACCATAAAATGTCTCTGGTATATAGTTGTTCATTATTATTACTATTTTCTCACCTGGTTCATTATACTACTGCTCTGAGTGAAACCATCTGGTACTTTTCCTTTTCTTTCTGGCTTATTTCACTAAGCATAATCTTCTCCAGCTCCCTCCATGTTGCCGCAAAAGGCATGTGTTTATTTTTCTTGGTTGCTGAGTAATATTCCATTGTGTATATGTACCACATCTTTTTAACCCCGTCATCCACTTTTGAGCATTTGGGCTGTTTCCATGTCTTTCCAACTGTAAATAAGGCAGCAATAAATATGGAGGTGCAGAGGTGCAGGTATCTTTTTGAATCAGTGTTTTTGTGTCTTTTGGGTAGATACCTAAGGAGTGGGATTGCTGGGTCATAGGGAAGCTCCATGTTTAGCAGTTTGAGGAAACTCCAAAAAGTTTTCCATAGTGGTTGTACTAGTTCGCATTCCCACAGGCAGTGCAGGACACTTCCTTTTTCTCCACCTTCTCACCAACGTTTGTTGTTGCTAGTTGTTTGAAGATAGGCCATTCTCACTTGGGTGAGGTGGTATCTCACTGTGGTTTTAATTTGCATCTCCCTTATTACGAGTGATGTTGAACATTTTTCATATGCTTGTTGGCCATCTGCATTTCCTCCTTGGAGAAGTGTCTTTTTAGCTCTTCAGCCCATTTTCTGATGGGGTTGTTTATTTTTGTTGAGTTTCATCAGTTCTCCATATATTTTTGTGATCAATCCTTTATCTCTAGGTTTGTGTGAGAAATTTTTTTCCCAATCAGTGGGTTGTCTGTTTTTTGTAATGTCTCTTGCTGTACAGAAGCTCTTTAACTTGATGTAGTCCCATCTCTTTATCCTTGACTTCACTATCCTTGCATTCAGTGCTCTATCTTTAAAGATGTGCTGAAGTGTATGCTGTGTAGTGTTTGGCCCATCTTTGCTTCCAGGTATTTTATGGTTTCCATTCTTATGTCTAGGTCTTTAATCCACTTCGAGCTGATTTTTGTGTATGGTGTGAGATAGTGATCTAGTTTTGCATGTAGCTTCACAGTTCTCCCAGCATCATTTGCTGGACAAACTTTCTTTGTTCCATTGTATCTTCTTTGCTCCTTTGTCAAAGATTAGCTGTTCATAAACCTGTGGGTTTATATCTCGGTTTTCTGTTTAAATCCACTGGTCTATATGTCTGTTCTTGTTCTAGCACCATACAATTTTTGTTATTGTGGCTTTGTAGTGTAGCTTGAAGTTTGGGATTGTAATAACTCCATTCTCTTTCTTCTGTCATGAGAGTTTTGGCTATTAGAGGTCTTTTGTGGTTCCATATCAATCTCATCACTATTTTTTCTATTTTTCTGAAGAATGTCATTGATACATTTATTGGGATGGTGTTAAATCTGTATGTCGCTTTTGGTAGGATGGACATTTTGATGATGTTAATTTTCCCGATCCATGAGCAGGGAATGTCTTTCCATTTCATGGTGTCTTCTTGAATTTCTTTTCACAGTATTTGGTAATTTTCTTTGTATAGGTCTTTTACCTCGTTTG
Organism: Condylura cristata; assembly: GCF_000260355.1. Taxonomy (NCBI): domain Eukaryota; kingdom Metazoa; phylum Chordata; class Mammalia; order Eulipotyphla; family Talpidae; genus Condylura; species Condylura cristata. Next base: position 44,938,695 of record NW_004567107.1, read on the forward strand.
TTAGGTTTATTCCCAGCTATTTGATTCTTTTGTTTTAATTGAAGAAGGGATTTTTTTTTTTTATCTGCTTCTTCTGATTGGTTGTTTGTATACGGGAGGCTTTTGACTTTTGTGTGTTGATTTTATATCCTGTCTTGCTAAATTGGTTGATGGTTTTGAATAGTTTCTCTGTGGAGTTTTTAGGGTTTTCCATGTCAATTAACATATTGTCTGCATATAAGGACAGTTTTACTTCTTCTTTCCCTATTTGGATTCCTGTCTTTTTCCTGTCTTACTGTCTTTTTCCTGTCTTATTGCTCTGGCTAGAACTTCCAATGTTATGTTGAAGAGCAGTAGCAATAGTGGGCAACCTTGTCTTGTTCCTGATCTCAAAGGAAAGGCTTTCAGCTTTTCTGTGTTGAGGATAATATTGGCTATGAGTTTATTATATTTGATTTTTATCATGTTGAGGTATGTTCTTCTCTTGTGAGGGCCTGAAATATGAGTGTTGAACTTTTTCAGATGCCTTCTCCACATCTATTGATATGGTATGTAGTTTTTATGTTTCTCTCGGTTGTTGTGATGGATTACATTAATTGATTTTCTGATGTTGAATGAGTCTTGTGCTCCTGCGATAAAGCCCACTTGGTCATCTTTTATTATTCTCTTAATGCTTTGTTGGATTCTGTTGGCTAAGATTTTAAGGATTTTTACATCAGTTTCATTAGGGAGATTGGTCCTAAGTTTTCTTTTTGTGTGTGTGTTTTCTTTGTTAGGTTTTGGTATTAGTGTGATGTTGGCTTCATAGAAAGTATGTGATAGCTTTCCTTTTTCAATCATTTGGATGAGTCTGTGTAGAATAGGCACTAGTTCTTTTCTGAACGTTCAGTAAAGTTCATTTGTAAATATATCTGGTCCTGGGCTTTTATTTTTGGGGGAGTTTAATTACTTCTTCTATTTCCTTGCTTGTAATTGGTCTGTTTAGCTGTTCTTTTTCTTCTTTATCTAGCTTTGGGTGGCTGTAGAGTTGTAGGAAGTTGTCCATTTCTGCTAGATCATCACACTTGTTTGCATATAGTTGTTTTTAATATTCTCTGCTTATTCTTTTGATTTCTGCTAGATCTGTTGTGATTTCTCCTCTTTAGTTTATGATTCTGCTTATTTGTGCTTTCTCTTGATTTTTCTTTGTGAGCTTGGCTAGTGGCCTGTCTATCTTGTTTATTTTTTTGAAGAACCAACTTTTGTTTCATTGATTTTTTTTGGACTGTTTTCCTAACATCCATTTAATTTATTTCTAATTTGACTTCTATTGTTTTCTGTCTTCTACTGGCTTTTGGGTTATTTTGTTGTTTTTTTCCCAGTTCTTTAAGGTGAGGGATTAGGTTGTTTCTTTAGGTTATTCCTTGTTTCTTTATGTAAGCCTTTATTGCTATATATTTTCCTCTTATGACTGCTTTTAATGTGTCCCAAAAGTTTTGGAGACTTGTATTATCATTGTCGTTCTTCTCAAGGTATTTTTTAATTTCTTTTTTGATCTTCTCATTGATCCAATAAATAAAATCTTAAGAAAAGTGAAAAAAATTATCTTTGGCCTTCAATTTTGTTGGAATAAAGTGACTTTTGTTCTACTTGAATCACATAAGTTGTCATGATACTTTTATTAGTCTTGATATTATTTGTGGCTTTTCTTTATACCTTAATAAGTTGCTACAATAGAACTTACCTCTACTATATCAGAAATGTTCCAAATGTTCCAGTACCACATATAGTTCGTTTTTTTTTTTCTATGAATACTATGGTTTGTTAATAGATAAATTATTTTTTTTAAGATTTATTTATGCATAAAGAATGGGGTACAGCAAGAGGTGCAGGGATGCTGAGAGGATTCACCAGAGACAGAGTAGGGAGCAGAACAGGTAGGTCAACAAAGTATACTGCTGAAGGGAGCAGCTGGCAAGCAAGGAGAGTTCTGCCACACCATGTGGGTCACCTCTGGGGCAGGGGATCTAACTCTCACAAAAGCCTCTGTGGCTAGTCTGTAGTGCTGTGCTTTAACACTGTTGTGCCACCAGAAATACTGATAAAAAATTTTTTTAAATGAATTATGCAGTCAAATTAGTGTTTTATACTATGTTTGTGTTTAAGTGAAGCAACAGAAGGAGAGTGTTGTATTTAACATTTTCCAAGTGTATTTGGTGATGGAAACAGTGCTTCCTGGTCCATTTCCTGTGGCAAGCATTCCATGAAATCTTTGGGAGAGCATTATCTTGACTTAATCATTTCATAAATGAGAAAACTCACCATATACTCATGCATGATTGGACAGTAGCCATCGCAGTGTATCTCTTCTTTATGGAGGCATTAGACTCACAAAGTCAGAGATACATCATTGCAACTTTTACAATTTAAGAATGTGATCATTTACTGGCATAGTTCTCATTTCTCTTGAAACATTTTATAAAATTTTGGTAAAAAATATTGTAAAAAGTTAGGTTTAATTGCAATAAGATAAGGAGAAGATAGAATAAGAAACTTTTTCATTGTTTTTTTTTTGTTTGTTTTGCATTTTAAAAATAAAGTTTAATTAGGAAAAGACAAAAAGAGGTGCACCTGCTAGTCACAGGAGAGCTGTCTCTTGTCAGTCAGAAATTGTATTTTAATTCATTATTTATAGGAAGTGATCATTAATAATTAGAGAGAAAAGGGCAGTTCCCCACATATATTTGTCTTAATACTTTTCATACCTTCCCTTCCAGTTTATCACTGTAATGAGTCACTATTTCTAATATCAAGGTATCATCTATCTCAGATATGTGGAGTCAAGTATTATAGCAGATCATAATTTTTAAAGAAACATGAATAACCAAGGAGGTAGTAGTCAAAATATGAAATGCAATAATAATATAAAACATTTTTATCTGCACACGATTGCATGTATTAAATTAACATTTACAAACTCTAATTCTGCTTGTTAATGAAATCTATAGAAGGATTCCCTAAAAAAAAAAAAAAAATAGCTTTCTAAAGGACTAGCAATATCATCTGCTTAGAATCAGCACAGAAAGACACCCAATGGAAAATGTCTAGCATTTAGAGCCAGCACTTGAGAGCATTTTATATAAAGTGCAGTGTTGCCGTGCTGTTTCTGTACAAAATCTGTATGGCAACTATGTCTGGTCTCATAGTTTTCTTTGGTCCTGCATCAAAATCTTTTAGGCCTGTTACACACTTTCTAGATATTTATAAGTTTCTATATGAGAACTTTGAAAAAAGATTATAATTACTTTTCTATCTGAAACACAATTATAACACTTCACTGTGGTCTTCATAGAATACGTGACATATAAAATGCCAGCAAAACAGAAGACAGGCAAAAAAAAAAAAGTTATTATCACAAGTAACATGTTTCAGCTAAGACTTGGAGCCTTTACTCTTGTCACCTTTGGAACTAGTCCAGTATTGCTATCAAAACAAAACCATTCAAAAAAGCGTAGTTTTGCTCTACTTCATACTTAGATATCAAAGACCATCATTTCCAAACCAAAATTGGCATCCATAATATGAAAAATATAAATGAACAAAAGGACTCATAAGGAATACATTTGAAACTGAAGCCAATTTGAAAAAGCAAGTGACTTAAAATACTCTTGTTAGAATATAGCTTTGTTACTGAATTGTACTTCTCCTGATTCTGAACTTTGAACTTAACACACCATGCTTGGTGTAAATGGTGGACATGTTAGTAAATTGTTCTACTTTTAACAGCCTAAAGTGCTTTGCACATGTATCTAAAAAAACAGGACATGTATTGAGGAGGGTTAAACTGAGGGCAATTTTATAATATTTTCTAACTACTCCCTCCCATCCAGTGGACATTTCTAAATAAATACCAAATGAACTTGAAAAAAGTTAAACATAAGAGTTACTAGACAACATTAACAACATGGACACTATAAAAATCCATCTGTTTTAGAATTATAATGGTTGAAAATATCAACACGTAGAGCAGGATACAGTCTTGTTACTAGATTTTTTTCACGTCGCCTTGCTTTTCGTTTTTTTAATTAAAAATTGGATTATGGAAAATAAGAAAAGGAAGAACAAACATTATCCATCATCTAGAAATAAATTTATTTTAATTCTTTTATAAAAGGAAACTCTTACTAATGCCATAAAAGTGTTTAATTCCCTTTTCTCAGAATCTGTTCTCTAGTTCCAGTCTATATTGTCTTTCCTTTGCCCCCCCCCTTTTTTTTTTTTGGCTTCTAGGAAAGCTGGGGGTTGAGTATTGTAATGTGGGTGAGGGCTCTCTCTGGTGGTGATTAAATAAAAGATATTCTGTAAGAGTTGAATTAGAGAAGGTATTTGTTAAGGGAAGAAGTGCAAGTGTAGAATTTTGGAAGGACTAAAAGAAAAGCAAATCTCCTTAGAAATGAAGCAGGTTTCCTCTCGCTTCCTTTATGCTTTCTGATTTATATGGTATCTTTCCCTTAGGCTCTAAGCTATGTGTATGCTTCTTTAAATAAATCTCACAAGATAAAAGCCAAGTACATCAAAATCACTAGGCATTGATGTCTGTCTGTAGAATATAATCACACACTAATCATGGAGTATAGATTTTTTTTCTTCCCCAAGGCAAGATGTTCCCTGGCACCTGTGGAGGTGAGCCTCAGCATGAATGATCTGTTTTTGACAGTCTTTTCATACATGAAAGCTCATTGACAGGACACCTAGGCACAAAATTTAACAATCTTGTTGACTGTGAAATTGTATAGCCAGAAGTCCAAGAGGTGCTTCTTCTGCAAAACCCGAGTTTGTTGCTCCCATGACATCTCTCTGCTGACCAATGATTCATCACTGGCCATATATGAGTGTTTTAATTAAAATGAATTAAATTAAATCCAGTTATTTTGTGAAAGTAATTACATTTCAAACACTCCACTGCCATGTAAGTCCAGTGACTCTCATTATTGGACAGCACAGGATGCAGTATCTGCTGCCATTTTTTCCCATACGATTGATTAAAGATCCCGTGCAGTCATAGCTCTAATTGGTATTGGGTGAAATCAGGGTAACAACTCTGAGCCTTAGGGTCTTCTGGGGGCTATGGGTAAGAGAAGGATAACACCATTTCTTTGCGGCCTTTTAAATCTGATACTCTAATATATAATCTCTCACTTATCTGAGATATAAGTGTAAAGTACAGGTACACAGTAGGTGTTCATCAAGGTTATCTCCTTTATCTATTCGGCCCAGTTATGAGAGAGAGCCCATATAAGTGATAGGAACATGGAGGGTTTAATCAAAGAATCACTGACAAGTTATAGATTTATTAGCCAATTAAGTAAAATATCAAGAGGATAACAGTTCCAGGAAGTAGTTGTTGAGAATATGGGAAGGGCAAGGACAGAGAAACATAAAAGGAGATTGAAGGCTCACTTAGCAAAAGTGACTAAAAGATGTTTAAAAATATAGATGTGTAATATTTAATTTTAAATGTTTATAGTTTTTGATGTAAATTCCCAAACCAGTTGTAAGTTCACTGCTAATGCTACTTTTGTGGATGGGAGTTTTTTATTTTGGTGAAAATTAAGAGAGTCTGTTTTTATATGTGGGTCAATAACATGGATTTTATTTTGCTGCTTCAGTTCTTGACTTGACTTGCACTTAATTCTTGGAGTATATTTTGGTGAGAGATGGGCCATGAGTCAAGAAATATGGAAAAGCCTAGTAAGTTGGTGAGAAGCCCTATATATTTTAGAGAATAGAAAAGGTCCTATGAGAGGATCTCAGCCCAGACTAGGAATCAAAATAATCCAAACATCCTCTTGCTGTCAAGGCCATGTATGAGGTGGTTTGTATATGTTTGTCTGTATGGAAAGTGTCATTTTGAATCGCAACTGTGATTATTATTTACTACAATCTAAAAATATATTTGACCTTCACCTGTATAAATTTATATGTAGGTGTGTATATAGATGTATATGATTTCATATATCTCTATATAAAATGGGGTATTTATCTCCAAAGTTACTCATTAGGAAATATATATGAACCAACGAAGATATATGTAATCTTAATGTGTTGCATTACAACACCTTCATGGTGATGTCTGTCTCTTCAGTTTGCTTACAGCCAAAAGGTAGAGCTTTTGTGCTGTGTACAATAATCTGGTCCCAATTTTAAACCACAGCTGGTGTGGCCTGTAATATTCTGTCACATTTAAAAACTTATTTTCCCACCCATGATGAAACCCTATCTTGTTTAAAAATCACAATACCAACCACTTTGTTTAAAAATAGGAGTAATAACAAAAAGAAAACAATGTCTTTTCTGTGGTCTAGAGACCTGGCTGTTGAGAGATGTGGGTCTCAACACTGCCCTGGCACAGGTTATTTTCTGTCATGATCTTGGAAATTTTACTTTGCCATGTCCTTGGAACTGTTTGGTCCTCCTACATGGAGGTGTTTCCTCTTCCTGCTGACCATATGGTGGCTGTTTGGCAAGCCTCCTGTTGTCCGTCCTCTGCAAATGGATATTAAAGCAGTCTTACAAGAGATAGTAAGAAGGTTTTTTTATACCTCTTTTCCTATTTTGTGAGCATTTGGTTATATTATAAACTATATATTATATATGTAAACCATATATAAGAAACTATACTTACCATATATATGGATGCATGTGTACATAGACATGTTAATATATATAAGAAATACATATATATATATAAGAAATACATATATAAGAAATACATATATATAAGAAAAAGTATTGGGTTGCTCATTTAACAGATTTTTATAAATAAGAGTTCTACTTGCACCTCAAGTAAATAAAATCCCTCTATTTGTTTTACAGTTATACATGGGAAAATGTCATTCTCAAATGGAAAGAAAAAAAAGGGTGGATGTTTTTAAATAGGTAAATTTTGAATCTCAGTAAGGACTATCATAACAGTTCATGATTTTTCTCATTCAGGTGATATTGATTAGGCACCTGTTATTATAATAACAAATTATTAAATTTTTACTATATGACAACTACTTTGCATTTCTACATTTTTAATTTTTTTTTTTTAAGATTTATCTATTTCTGCATACAGAACTGGGGTACAGGCCAGAGGTGCAGGGGCAGTGAGATGATTCACCAGAGACAGAGTGGGGAGCAGAACAGACAGACTGATGAAGTACACTGCTGAGGGGAGCAGTGTACGATTAGGAGAGATCTGCCGTGTCATGTGATTGAACTCATGCTGAAGTAGCTTTAGCTTCTTAGTGCTGTGTTTTAACCTGCTGCGCCACCAGGGAGGGCCATATTTCTGCTTTTAATTCTCAAAACAGCTCTATAAAGAAGATAGCATTGTTCCTACTTTACAGATCAAGAAATTGGCATTTAAATAAAATTTATATATTTTATTTATATAAATTATTTATATACTATGTAAATATGCAGCGGTTATTTATATTACCCTTTTCTAGGTTTTAAAATTTGTTCTCAGAGTAGTACATAATATTCTCTTGTATTTTTTTTAATTTGTTTATGTGTGTGGATCTTTTTATCTGTAACTGCCTAATTTTGCCCTATCTAACCCCTTCTCCTATTGAATTGGATTATAAGATATTTATCTCTTTTGGGCTTGTCAAAGAATTAGGTTTGAGATTTACCTCATCTATTTTTGTTTTATTTTCTAGTCCATTACTATCAAATTGCATTAAATCTCTCCACCCCAGCACCCCACCCCCTGTTTTGGTATATTGTACATTTTTAAAATGAAAGTTAACTTTCTTTAATTTCATTCTTTCATTTTCAGTATGAACATATTTAAGATTATAGCTTTTGCCATGAATATTTCTTTTACTATTTCCCATAAGTTTTAATACCAGGTATATTTATTTTCATTTGTTTCAGATAGAATGCAATTTTATTTGACTTTGCCTTTAGGCAAAAGTTTTAATAGAAAAGTGGTTCTTTATTCTAAAGAGGCTAAGATTTTGCCATTAACTTTCTTCTTATTTTACTAGGTAATTTTCATAGCCTATTCATAATAATATTTTTTTTATTGAACTCTTATTTGTATCCAGATATGTGATTGACTCTTACAAATTTCTGTTGACTAGAACAAAAATATTCTCTGGTCCCAAAATGTAAGATTCAATAGTCTATTAAATGAGGTTGAATTAATATATTATTAAATTTTTCTTTTTGTTAATATTTTACTTAATCCTATTCTGAAAAAATATAAATCGAAATATGCCACTATCACTTATATTATATTGAGTTCTCAAATTACTTATCATTCTTGTTTTACTTTGATCAATTTTGTGCCATTTTGTATCTACACGGTTATTTTTCCTGATCCTTAAGTTATACCTGCTTAATAATTAAAAGAAATTTTAATTTTAAAGATGTTAGTCTAATATTACTGTGCTTTTTAAAAATTTATTTTGCCTAGGTTTTGTCTATTAGTATATTTTCAAAAGTTTGTCTGTTCAGCTTAAATTATGTTTTTTACTAGATTGCCCAGATTTGACTTTTTACTCCAGACTAATTGTCTATGTATTCCCATAGTTTAATTTTCATTTCAATTTTTTTATCTCTTCCTTTTTTGTATGATTAAGTTGCTATTGGTTTTATTATTTGATTCTTCATCTTATTCCTAAGGAGTTCTATTATAGTTTAATTTTTCATTGATGGTTGTCTTTCTTTTCTTCATGCTCATAATTACATGCATATTTTTTAAATATTATATGAAAGCAAGATCATAACTCTGAATTTTCTCTCTTCTAACAGGACAAAACCTTTACAGTAATTTCATTTGCTCACTAGCTTTGTCTTAACTGCATCTGCATACCATCTGGGACTTCTACAGTGCTTTTATTTTATTCTTCTTCTTTCATTCAAATTCCTTCTCAAATAACAAAATACTTTGTGTTTCATACAGTTATAATTCTTCATACAGTATGCCTGTTTTAAGAATTTTTTTTTATTTCTCAAGGTACAAATTTCCAAATAACCTATCATTATTCAACTATATTTATAATAATTATGAATATTACCAATTCTGTTTTACCCATCTGTTCCTATCTTCAGGTTAGCTATCTTTAGGTTCATATTTATTATCTGGTTTGAGTCCTTTATTAAATATTTCCTCATATAGGGTATCTGGGTAAAATAATACCTACAACAGCATTCTTATAGGCTATTAGGGAATGACATCTTACTCTCAAGTCCTTTGTTCTAAAGTATCTGAAGAAATTTCCTATTATCTCATAGTTTTTGGAATTGTACAAAATTGCAATCTAAGCCTTTTTCTTTAGTAAATTACTTGGTATTAAATTTATTTTTTCTTTCTTCATCTTTGGAGGACAGTAATTTGATGGGGGAAATACCTAGGTACAAGTACTCTCTCAGCAGTCTAAACAGGAACTTGATGAGCTATTTCAAAATTCTGACTCAGGTGAAAAGAATAATTGCAGAAAAATTCTGACTTCTGGCTCAGGGAAATTTGCTTCAGTTATTTGCTATATTATTGTCTCTTTAGCTGTATCTTTTTATCATTCTAGTTTTCTTTTTGTAATGCTTGTGTTTTCAAAAATGTGCATATTTACCCCCATATTGCTGTATAGTTTTTCCCCTGTCATTAACGTAGTCTCCCAGTTAAGTCTCCCACCTAGCCACCCAGCTTGAACATCTGTGAAGCTAGTTCTTTCATTTTGTCTATTAAGTTTTGAACTTAAAAGAAAATTATGTGGTTTTAGTGTTAGGGATTATGCTGAGTGTTGTATGTGTATTTCTTTACATGTTCCTCAATTTCTATTACATAGGTTTAAAAAAACAGCTCTATTTCTTTAGCAGTCAGTTCTCTTTTTCTTTTCTTTTCTTTTTTTTGTTGATACTGTTAATGGGATGTTATTTTTCTGTCTTTGATCATTCATACACTTTATTAGGGAGCCTCTTCTGAGAGAGTTAAGAGGAGAACCATCTCAACCCTATGGTTCATTGTACCTTGTAGTAGCAGACTACCAATCCCTTCTCTCTGAAAGGTAGCCTCCTCATTCTCTTATCTCTTTGTGTTCTCCAGGCCTCAGAAGTACAGATGAATAAATCAAATTGATTGACTTTTTTAGATCCTAAAGTTTCAGGAAAGATGAAATGGACTTTCTTCCAATGGACTTTTGCATTGAGCTCTAGAGGCCTAACCCAAAAGGCAAAAATACAGTAACAGGTCTTGGCCCACCCACCTTGTTGGTCTAAGAGTGGCTGCTGAGTTGAAGTCAGAGCCTTGAGTAGAAGTATATGGGATGCCTCAAGTCACGCTTCTAGAATTTTCTCTTTTTTTAGGGTAATGTTTTTTGTAAACTTGTCAACTTAAACATATTGTTGATTCTGACTTTATCCTTATTTAATAGTGCAAGTTTGAACTAGTCACCTTTGTCTTCAAGCCTCTGAGTCCCCATCACTGAGGTAACTGGATCTCTTCCTTAAATCTGAGATGTGTTCCCTCTTCCAGTCTGCTGGTTTACTCAGTTGTGTAACTGCCACATATTCAAATGAGAATTGCCATTTCTTGTATCAACTCTGAGTAAGAAAATTATTTTGGAGTAAAACTTGGCAAAACAAGAGCTTGAGTTGCCAACAAATTATTCTGCAAGATTTCAAAACATTAAGTCTTAGCATTCACTCTCAAAGTCAAGCCAATTTTGCTTAAAGGAACACTATTGTTTGAGTTGAAAAAAAATCAGACCTAAATTGTGGTTATGCATCTGGCATTTCCAATATAAGTATGAAAGCAATAGATTTGCCTGTTTTTTGCTAAATCACACATGCTGCAAAAAGTATATACACATATGGAATTTCTTTTCACATTGAAAAAGTTAAGCTCAAATTGTAACTGCAAAGATGTTTTCCTTAGAAATATGAGAGGCAAATGCCTAAGAGTTTTTACTGTGTATTATTCTTTGGTAGGGAGAGCTTTTTCTTTTGTTTTTTATTGCTGCTTTTAAGTTATATTTATTTAACTGTGGGCAGTTATTGAAGAAGCCACAAACATAATACTGGGTGTGTCCTCTTAATGCCTCATATGGATAGTTTTAGTTTTAGAAACTTCTGACTCTGGTATGTTCTCCTTGCCTCAAGTATTCTTCCTGCTTTTGTTTGTTTGTTTGTTTTACTGTGTTTATAGTCTGAAGGTAAAATAGTCTTCATTTTCTACATTTTCTCACATTGACTCTTTTAATTCCAGAAGTCAGGGATTTGAGACTATGGCTTTGTAAAAAAATTTTAAATTAGAGCTCATGGCTTCAAAGACAGAATAACAAAAATCAGTTATTCAAAAAGCCACTTTAGAGCCATCATATATTTTTGGTTATGTGTGTGATGTTTCACTCTTCCTCATAGATTATAAGCAGCCTGAAGGTGAAATCTGTGTCATCTTTGATATCCTAAAGGAACAAAATAAGTCTTTTATAAAACAGATACTTATTAAATTCCTTCAAAATCATTTGAGCTACTCAATATTTCTCCTTTTAATTACTTATCCTGAATTATGTGTTTGACCACACATGAGCTGTTAAATTACCTGAAACACATATGGTTGGTTAGACCATATGTTCCCTTTCCTTGATCCCAAGTCAGAAAAGTTATTGATAGAATCCAAAGTTCACTGTACATGGAAGCAATTTAAACATATGTGTCTTCAACTATATCTACACTATTGCTTCATTACTGAATCACCACAAACAAGAATTAACCTTCTACTGAAAAAAATGGAAAATTATTCTGAAACTCAGAGTTAAGCTAAATTTTATGATGATTTTTTTTTTCTTGACCTGGAATAGACAAAACATTTCTTGATTCAAGAGATTTAGAGGGTTTAGCTTATTTTTCTTCTTTGACCTCCTGATATCCTAGACTGTAGTTTAAATGATGGATAGATTGGAATCAGTTGTATGTACTCTAACTATCCCTTTTATTGCTTCTGTGCTATTTTGCTGGAGTGGTAAATGAAAAATTAGAGGGTGACTCTCTGGGTGCAACGAAAAAACACATCAATCTGTTGCTGCTACTGTGTAATCTAGATGATGTAGAGCCTGGGTCACCAAAGATCACAGCACATTGTTCTTCTGGAGGAAAGGGTCATCCTGAGAAATAATAACAGTAACTGTTTTGTTCTTATTCATAGCTATAGAACACTCTCTTACTCTCCCCGCCCCCCATAGGCGCGTGCACACACACAGAAAAATGTGGGATATTAAGAATTCTATTAAACTGTTAATCAGATTGCTATAGAATGGCAATATAAACTATTTCATTATGACCAGCATAGAACAGTTTCGGCAGGAAAGGCTCTTGTTCTTCATTCTTGGAAGCTGGCATTTATAAAATTTCCTACCTCTTTTGTTTCTACTGTTCACTGTTACAGAAAAGAAGTCAAGATTTCTTCCTAGTCTTTTCCCTGTGAAACTCAGAGCAATCTTGGAGGAATCATTGAGTCTGTTACCAGCAAGACTGTTAACCAAATTAGTGAGAAATTTAGCAAAGGAGTTTCCTGAGGAATTTCAGAAGTAGTAGTTAGATTTTTTTCTAATTTTTTAAAATTATTTATGTTTTACTGTGCTTGCAGAAAGAAAGAAATTAGAGTTCCAGGAAAAGATTGGGAGCAAAGTCCTGTATGTCTTCTCTCCTTCCTTTTACTTCCTTTAGAATACTTGGTAGATCAGAGCTGAAGCCGTGAAGTTGGTGGAGGGACACTGTTGGTATCTCGGTTATTGTTCAAACAAGGAACACAGCTGAAACTGACTCTACAGAAAGGGTTGAACATATGAAGTAAGGGTACCATTGAGTTAATACAGGGAAAAAGAGAGAAAACCTATGGGGTAGAATATTTTTTCCCCTTTGACTAATTGTGAATCAATGCTTTATTTTGTTTTGTAGGTCTAGATATATATTTGCTCTTGAGTTCCGTTTCCACTTATCATCTACAAATATAATGTTTTTCGGACATCCCTTAAATATCAAGACTGTAAATCTGGTTGAAAGCACAAGTTCCAGAGTAGAATGATCTGGGTTTGAATTCCAGTTCTGCATTTTCTATTAGTTTCTGGAGTCATAAATAGCTGATTTCAGTCAGGACTGCTACTTCCTTCTTGAGTGACCCTAGGAAAGTTACTTAAACTTCCTCAGAATCAATGTTTCCATCTGAAAAATGGTGATAATAAGATTATTGTAGGTATTCAATGAGATAATAAATATGCACTTACAGAGCTTACTGGTACTGAGGCTTACATACAATAAATGCTCAGCAATCATTAACATTTTAAATCTCAATTCTATGAGCTTAACTATGCATGCATGCCCAGGGAAAAAACTTGCCTTCTAACATAATATTCTGATTGACAGTTAGTGTCAGCTTTGTCAAGTGATGTGTGATACTTCTCTTCTCTGTACTCCAAAGCAAATGCATATTCAATTATATGCACATACACACACTGTGGAAATTGACCCTTTATAGCTAAGATGTAGAGACATAAATTATACCTATAAGTACTGGGTTGTTTCAGCTCTTGGACCCAGGGTAAATCAATCTAACTATTTCCTAAAACTCTAACCTAAAATACTGAACGTTACCCTCCTTCATCACATGAAGAACTCTAATAGTACTGTTTCTGATTTCTGTCAAATTTGGCAACTACTGCCAATGCAAAAACTAATTAATATGCCATTTGAACCCTCTTACTATGATACTTGAATGTTCAAGAATGTGGTGGTTTACTCATGTCTGAAAAAGAAAGGAAAACAAAACTCTGGATGACTTATATATGCTCAGTGCTCTGGCAAACTATTTAAGTTGGATTCTATCCTTCACTGGTGAGATTGCTGCTCAAGCTGTAGTGCCGTATGTCTGTACATTCATGAAGCCCAGGAGGAAACAAGCCCCAGACAACCCTGAATCTTATATCAGGCCTTCCCAGGAAGCCACACAATCCTCATGGCCACTGGGAATAGCTTCAAATTTTTGCAGATGGCACTGCTTCAGAATGGTGACCTTCTATATAATTCTTTTTTTTTTTTTTTAAAGACTTATTTATTAATGCATACAGAACTAGGGTACAGGCCAGAAGTGGTAAGAGGATTCACCAGAGACAGAATGGGAAGCAGAACAGGCAGAAAAGTACGCTGCTGAGGGGAGCAGCAGGTGAAACAGGAGAGGTCTGTTGCACCATATGGATCACTTAGGAGGCTGGGGATTGAACTTCTACAGAAGTGGCTGCATCAGCTAGCTTATAAGTGCTGCACTTTAACCTGTTGCACCACCAGGGTGGGCCCTCTTCTATATAATTCATAGAATCAATTCTAGCCAACTCTTCCTGCCCCCTTTTATTCCCTGAAGGTGAATATACTTGTAGAAATCAGAAGTGTCTAAATAAGAGAGAGAATAAATGACAGCATGGAGAGGGGACACAGAAACAGGGGAGAGAGAAAGGCAGGGAAAAAATGTATTATAATGGTTTATAATTGCTTTCTCATTAATGTTTCAGTCAGCACAAAGACTGATCAATTTATTTTTATTTTATAACAGTTTATTTTTACATCATTTTGTACATTTTTTTTTTT
>NW_004567107.1:44955469-44983621 GCF_000260355.1 Condylura cristata
TTGAGGATAATATTGGCTGTGGGTTTATCATAGATGAGCACAAATGTACCATAGGGTCACATGATGTAAGAGGGACTAAGAGATCAAACAGACCAATTTATATGGAAATAAAAGTTGAGTATAGATTTGAGGGTAATTGAGTAAATAGAAATAAGACAGAGGCATAGTGAAGAACAGATGATAGAGAAACAAAGTCCAAAACTAATTTGATTATTTAGCATATCAAATGATTCATAAGGAAAGAGAGATTTTTCTCTTGACCCAGTCTTCTTAATTGTGTTTTAAGATAAGTTTATACTTATAAGAAAAGTTTAAATGCTACATATATAAAAATGTGTGAAATTAAGAAAATGGGAGAGGGGCATCTTCAGTCACATTGAAGTTTGTGAGTGACTTTCATCTAATGCGGTAGATTATCAGTTTCTTGTTTCATCTTTTTTTCATAGGTTCCCCTCACTTTTAACTTTTCTTAACATGGATTCTGTGATTCTCCCAAATGAATAATTATCTCAACATGGGTTCTAAGATTCTCCCCAAATAGATAAGTATCTTTTTGGCCAGTTGTTTGCATTTCTTCTTTTCTTTCAATGTAGAAAGGAGCAGTGTGGCTAAACCAGTAATATCAGAGGCTTGACTGCAATTTGATTGACTTTAGGATTCCTTGTTTATATCAAAGTGAATGCCAATAAATATCACATAAGCCCATATACAAATTAATTGCATACTTAGAATCTATCAGAAATAAAGAATCAGAAAGACTATAGTATTAAAGAATTTTTAGGAAGAGTTGATTCATAAAGAATTTAACTTGGAAATGGCAACTTTGAAGGAAATTAGCTTAAGTTGTAATTAGGGAAAGGGGATTGAGAGGGCTAGGAAAGATTTAAAAGTTAGGTTAGAATAAACAGAATTATTAAGAATTATTGACTTTTTTATTGCTTGTTTTAAATTTCACAAATACATGATAATGAAGCCTCAAGAAAAGAGTAAAATAAAAATGGAAAACTAAGACAGGGTAATAGAAAAAAAAATACTGCTCAAGACTTTTACTAGTAATTTATTTTAACCTACTGTCTGATTACCGCCCCCAACATCCTATATAAGCCACAAGTATTTTTGTCTAACTTTTGAATGAGAGCACTGAAGTTAGATGGCATAGAATTTCATTTTTACAAGTTGAACCACTAGTTAGTGAAATGCTAAGATCCTTGTCCCATTCTCTTGATTCTGAGCCTAAAGTCTCATTGAACCTTGAAGCATGTCTTTTAAGACTGAGGATGATGGGTACTGAACTGCCAGAACTCCACTCTTAACACAACAAAAACTTGAAAGATGCTAAAATTAAAAAAGAAATGCATCTTAGAAACAAGCCATCTGTTTCGAAGCAGAGAGAAACAGCCAAGCATTGGTGAGCCTCACATCAGTTCTGCCAGGGTCTGGCTGGGCAGCCTCTGTTACAAGCTGTTTAATCTCTGATTCCTATAAATTAGGAACAAGATCAACTGTTTGATGAAGAGTTTGGAGAAGTCTAAGGCAAAGTAAATGAAACAACAGACACCACCTTAGCTTTAGCCAAGATCAGCACTGAAAATCCTTTCATTCTTGAGTGTCCTCAGTAAAAGCAAACTTATCATTGTGACTGTGTTCTTCTGATATGTGGTTTAATTTTTCCTATGGGGAATAAGTTTGGCCTCAAAAGTTGGTATAGGTGGTACTGTTGTAGAAGTTACATGAAATATGAACATGAAGGTAGATGGTGTATTACTACAGTTGCCCTCAGAGTCTTCATATAATCTTTTCACGTTCGAGTATTTATAGTTGAGTTGGTTTTATATTTGGAAAATATATGTTTTGAGTTATTTCTGGATAGTTCTTTTGTGAATGCAAGTGGTTATAGTAATCTGCCCAGATATCTGTTTCTCAGAGAAGGAGTGCATGCAACTGAAACCAGGTGTGTAGATGTTTGTTTGATTTTATCACACTTTATGACTGACTTTATACAAGTCACCTAAAGAGGAAGTTGTCAAATGAGGGAAGGCATTAATTTGTCCTTCCACTACAAGGGGAAAGTTGGCTATATCTAGAGAGCTCTTTGGTTTTCATAATGGGGCAAGAGCTGATATGATTAATTATTAAATTTGGGCAAAGATAGCTAATACTAATTGTAGATAGAGACCAGTGATGCTATTAAACACTCTACAGGACGCAAAATGGGCCCACACAGAGTCTTACCGTATTTCAAAATCTTAAAGCGATACTGGTATCCCATGTTCATTGAAGTATTCACTATAGCCTGGGTATGGAAACAGTTTAAATTTCCATTGATATATGAATGGGTAAAAAATGGATATATGCATACAATAGAATAATATTCAACCTTAAAGAAGGAAATCCTTCAATATAAGAGAACATGGAGGGACCTTGAACATATGGTAAGGAAATAATCTAGTCACAATAGGTCAAATACTGTGTGATTCTGCTTATATAAGTCAATGAAACAGTCAGACTCACAGAAGAATAGAATAGAATTGTGGTTGCCAGGGATGGGAGGATGTGGGTGTGGAGAGTTGCTAATCAATGTATATAAAATTTCATGTATATATAATGAATAAGTTCTAGAGATTAGTTATTTACTGCCTGTATTCACACTCCTGACAAATGTCCATTAAGCTATACCTATAAGTAAAATAATGTATACTTAAAATATGTTGAAAGTACAGATTTTATATTGTATTCTAATCAATAAAGTTCAAAAAAAATCCAGCCTAAAACATCAGTAATACCAAGGTTGAAAAAGATCTAACTCTAAATCAGAGAACATTACTCTATTTTAACATGTACTAGATTATAGCATACACAGAGAGTTGCTAATGAATGTATATAAAACTTCAGAAATATATAATGAATAAGTGGTAGAGACGTGTTACATAATACCTATAAGTAAACTAATGTATACTTAAAATAGGTTGAAATACACCATTTTTCTCTTTGAAAATGTGATTGTACTTTTCAAGTACTAGCCTAATGGTGACACTCAGTAAATGGTGGGAGTGGGCTATTTAAAATCTACAGTTTTTAATGAATTGGAATGTTGAAGCCATCAGATCACTTAAACTTTCAGTAGCAATTCACTGTAAGCTTCACTTACACTGACCCATAGAAAAGGAAGGATTGCTTTTACTCTATAGCATAAAGTGTGTGTCTAGATATAGGTGTCAGAGACCCAATAATGTTAGATTGAATTGAATTGTAAAGACTAACATCTTTTAGTTCCTTGACTTTTCCCTTATGGCTCCCTTTTCATTTCAGCACCAGGTATCACTGACCTTGCTCAAGATAATATGTAGAGGAAAGTAAGAGTATTTTTTAAGCTGCATCTGTATTTTAATTTAGTGAACAGGAACTTTCCAGCAGTCTCTCTGGTCGAATTCTGCATATATATCATGATGTGGAAGTGGGGTACATGTAAAATGCTCTATTCATAAAACACTGGGAACATGAGCCTGTGTTACTTGCAGTTTCTATGTGTTAAAATATGCAAAGGAGAAGGAATCTGAGAGTGAAGTACCTACTCTTTGCGAAGTAAGACACAGTAAATGTTTTGGCTATTCAGGACATAGTAGTCCATATTGAAATAGGTATACTATTCATATAATTTGGGATTAAAATTGTAGATCTTAGAGATAATACTGACATTTTGGTTAGAGAACAAAGTGCCTTCTAATTTAAATAAAATTAACAATGAAGAGGTAACAATGAAGAGGTAATCATTTTTATTGGAAAAGATTTTATTATTGGAAAAGATTGTTATTGTTAATAGAATTTTTTTTTTTCTATTTGGGAGATAATACTCTTCTAATCGAGTGCTATTTGAACATAATGTTTTTCTTTTCATCATGGAATCTAAATAGGGAAGTTCTCTTACGCCTATGACTTTATAGTAGGCTACTAGCAGTCACATGACCTACTCTGCCAGATAAGCCTTCCTACCTGGGAATTTGTGTTCTTTGATGAAGCGAAGAATAGGAGTTATTCATGGTTATTATGATAGTGACCAGTAGCTTTGGAGTTTTTCAGCAAGGGTAAGTCCTTGCCAGATTGTTCCTGTTAAAAGATCTTTTTTTCTGTTTGCTGCACATTATTATTTGGAAAATAATTAATTTCTTTGTCTAAAACATCAAAATCAACTTTAGACTTGTAAACGAGATCCCTGACTGATTTCATAACAGTTGGTATGCATATTTCTGCTTGCAAAATTAAGGTCACTGTTTATGAAGTCGTATGACAAAAGTATATTTGCATCATCTTTTCTTTATACTTGCAAACCCAAAGTTATTGTTAGTGTAAGTGAATGACAATCCTCAGAAAGAAGAATGAAAATATGAATAGGGTCCCATTTGGCATTTAGGAATTTGAATATTATATGGTATGAGTACAACAAACTTTTTTCTGTAAATTTCTCATACTTTCCCCCCTTAATTCCTTATCCAGCAATGGTTTCTCTTTTAACCAAGACCATATACAAGATGTATTCCTGGTTCCTTTTACAACATTTTTTCTTTGTTATTGCCAGCTGAGAAGTTAGTAAGAATAGACTCTTCAACGTAACCATGACAAATAGAGCAAAACCAAAAAGAGCAGCTTTGATAAAGCCAGTGTAGATGAAGGTAGGACTTCATGAATGTGAGCTACACACAAAATGATCATGGAAACATTTTATCCACAACTGATTTGTTCGCACAGTTATTTAGATAACGACAAACTCATAGAGAGGGAAGCCTCTGATTTTATTTCAGTAGCATTGTCCAAATAAATATGAAATAACTACCACCCAAAGAGGCATAAGTCCCACAATCTCATTTTTATCATGGTCTCTGAAATGGGAGAAAAATGAGTGAAAAGGTGTTTTCTCCATCTTGTTTAGTATAAAATTGCATGGTTTAAATTAGAAAATAAGGATTTCAAATTTTTAGCTTGATAACATTATTTAAATGATTTCCTGAGAACTAAAATATGGTCCCACACCTAGGTATACGCCCAGTGAAACAGAATAAGTAGGATTGAAAAAAATGTTAATTGTTTCATGCTTTTTTAATTTTGCACTGAATGACACAAGCTGTCCAACATGGAGGAAAATACTCATTTGGAGAATAAGACTGTTGTGTAACTTATTTCTGATTAAGGACGATGCAAACTTATTCTGAAAAAAAAAACTGACATTTGACATATACTGTAAATTACATAATCCACTTAGAAATCTAGGACATGTGTGAATTATGATTGCCCTGGGAGTCTTTGCTGTACTTTTCCTTGTCCTTATAGATTTAAATGATTCTTAACAGAACTGACATTGAATAACAGCCATATTTGTGTGGTTCAGCTTCATGAGTTCAAAGAAATGTTATTGCTGATAATCAAAAGACTTGACTAAGTAAGAGTAATTTCATGGATGGGTTGCTCACTTCTTCAGTAGTGCCCACATGCTGATCTCTGCTTATCCATTTACTTTGCACCAGCACCTCTTTATGCCTGTGGTCCCCAACAAACAGGGCTTGCCACTTCAGTTACTGTGAGATTTTCAGGTACCTCAGTGTCTTCTTTCCCTTCTCTACTACAAACTCATCTATATCTTAAACCTTCTTGGGGAAAACCCAATGCATTCTCATTATTCTATTCTGGTATCAGAGTGTGAAGGGAAAGTCTTACTGCCATTTCATCAATGTTTCTTGAGGATGTCTTTTCCAACCCTTAGGATAGCCCTTAAAGACGGGCCCAGCTCTTCTTTCCTCTATACTTCCCTTGGTGGCCCACAGGAGTATAGAGAATAAAGTCTATTAGAAAGAACTCACTTTTGTATAACTACTTTCTATTTCATAACTACTTTCTATTTCAGTTACCCAACATCTTAGCCAAGGATTTTCTTGCTCTTTGCTGAGAATGCTCTCATTTCCTCTGTCTCTCTGTCACATATTAGGAAAATCTGACAATAAATGACTTTGACAGATAGTTGGGACTATTCATTTCTGTAGATTTCAAACTCTTAGCAGAGAAGAAATATTTGTTTCTTTAAACTAAATGTTGTCTGTAATACTAATACAGCATGAAGTACAAATTCCAGTTGATCTGTAGATGTTTAGATGCTTAATATCCACAAAAGCAAGGTCTGTGTTTCCTTTGCTTACTTTGTATCTCAAATATCAGTCTAGAAACAATGCATTTTAGTTGCTGCCAGTTCATATATATTCTGCAGATGCACTGATTATTTCCTGAGCGCCAACTCCTTAGGTGTTGGTAAGACAATTAGAAACAAAGGACATTTCCTGACTTCTTGAGCTCTGAATTTGGCTAATGGAAAAATAAAAGCTAAGACTTAGCAGTACTTACTGTGTGCTGATACATTTTTTTAAATTTTATAATAGTTTATTTTTACATATTTTTGTGCATTTTTCCATCTCAGTTGCAATCCACTTGGGTTTCCCATCACCAGATCACCCATGTGCAATCACCATAGTCCAGTGCATTTCCCTCCCCCCTCTGTTTTTGATCCCATTCCCCACTCCACCCCCACAAAATGGGTATATACCAGAGGGTATATGGCTGTTCATCATATCATTATTTTCTCACCTGTTCCATTATATTTTTGCTATTAGAGAAACCATACGGTATTTTTCCTTTTCTTTCTGGCTTATTACACTAAGCATGATCTTTTCCAGTTCCATCCATGTTGCTGCAAAATACCTGTGTTTCTCTTTTTTTTGGTTGCTGAGTAATATTCCATTGTGTATATGTACCACATATTTTTAATCCAGTCATCCATTTTTGTGCATTTGGGCTGTTTCCATGTCTTTCCAATTATGAATAAAACAATGTGCTGATACATTTTTAAGTACATTACATATATATAAGATATTTAATCTTCATACTACCCTAAGACTTAAATTTTAAGAGTGAATATTCCTGCTTTTTCACATGTGAAAATTGAGGCACTTTACTCAGTAATAATGAATATATAACAATTATAATTTCTCAGTTGGTAATAACAAAATATTTTTATAAAATAAATGAATTATGTTGATGAATATAAAACAAGTATACATTATATAACAAATACATATATTAAATGATACACATGTATACATGCAACACTGTATAGCAACATAATATAAAACATTGTTAACATATACAAAATAGGTATTGTAAATTTTAGCTTTAGCAAGTAATAAAGTATTTATCATATACAACTTTATTAATTTGTATATGAGTAGATATGCAAATATAGAAATATCCATTTTCAAACATATACAGTGGACAAAAATGAAGTTGCTTTGGTTTAAGTGTTTGCTGATTGAATTCATTGAACTTTCTCATTCTCATTTGTCTCTCCATGTTTCTAGAGGAACCTCCTCAGATCTCAGTTTGAAAACCTCACTCATGTATCTTTTGCTTTTCATTTTACATATGGAGAAACTGAGGTTATGAGAGAGTGACTTTTTTTTAATATTTCACAGGTTATAAATGACTAATTCACTAGAACTCCCCAATTTTCCATGGAAAACAAAAGCTCAGGGATGCTGTCACTTATCTAGAGAAACTAGCAGAAACTACAACTATATCATCATTTGTCTGTTTTTTTTTTTTGTTTGTTTGTTTGTTTTTCTCCAGACTCACTAAACTGTAACACTCTGGCCTCAGTTTCCATGTGTAGATGTTACTACTGTGTACCTCAGTCTAAGGCTGTATATACACTGACCTGACAGTGTTATCCCTCAAGTAGACTGACAACCTGCTCTCACACACCCTGCTTTCTTATTTTGTTACTCTTTTCTTTCCCAGATTGCCCTTGCTTCTTTTCTATGTGCCAAACTCCTAGTTACTCCACAGGAATCAACACTAGCATCGCTTCCTATTCCATATGTACTGGGCTATCTTCGTGGATATGCAACTTGTTTTAATGCATTTTAAAATTCTTAACAATTCATAAACAAAAGCTCTGTATTTTCTTTTTGTACTAGATCCTACAAATTGCATAGCCAGTTCGGTAAGTGTTTATTCATGTAACCTTTTGTTAAATGTCTATTACAGTGAGCAACACATTGAGAAATATAGTGTCTTTTCTGATGAATTATGAACATGTCTTATTCATCACTGCATTCTTAGCACCAGTGATCCAGTGATGAAGTCCAGGGCTCAGTAATCTCCTGATTAGAAGAAAATGTTTGACCTCTACACAATCTGAGTATCTTTTCAGGGCATAGATCTGTGCTTTACCAGAGTAGAAACTAGTAACATTCAAGTTGTATTCAGGAAACATGGAGAGAGCATGTGCTTCTAAAACAAATAGAAGGAAGAGAGTAGGAACCACTTGTGTTCACAGAGTAAGTTAAGCAGGTTTTGCCAAAAAAAAAAAAAAAAAAGGAGTGAAGGAGTGACTTATTCAATTGGATATAGATTAGGTTCAGGAATAGGATTGCACTAAAGTAACGTCAACTTTTTTAATGTACACTCATCCTGAAGATTAAGACTGAACAAAAGTTAAAGTGAGCAATAGAGGAAACTTTACTTAATAATCTCCCTTTGCTATATAATTTATATGGATAGTGGCCATGGGTTTTTCATTATTTAGTACCTAGAGGTTTCATATTTCATTTAGAAATAGAAAGAGGGGATACTAGATATAAATTAATGTCAGAATAAGGAGCAAATTAGAAGATTTGAAAATATGATCACAGTGCTCTTCTCTCCTTGGTCTTATTGATAATCCTACAGAAAACTACACTGGTAAAAAAGAGACCAGGTCAGCTTGAGAGAGGAAGCAGCCGTTTTTAAAATTCAAGGATCATGTCAGCTTAGCAGCTGTGTCTCAACATGATGACTGCTGCATCAAGATTCTGCCTTCAGTTCCATACTAAAGAAATATGGAAAACAGACTCATTGCTCAAAAACAACAAGTGGTTAAAAGCTGAGAGTCTGGCACCAAATCACTGGGTTTGCAACCTGGCGTGGCTGTTTACTGGTTGAGAGATCTTTGGCAAATTAATCACTGTGTGACAGTTTCCTCATCAGTAGGAACAGACAATCATAGTACCTATTACAAAGGATCCCCCTGAAAATTAGTTTGAATTAGTATATAAAAGTAACAGTATAAAATGGTAGCTACATGTCAATATTCTGCATTGCAGTAGCCTGGTAGGGAAGATGGAAATGTTAACAAATGTATTTCATGTACTGTTGGGTGGGTGGGGTGGGGAAGAAGAGCTAGTTGAAAGTAAATCCCTAAAATCTGAAGTGGCCTGTCCAGCACAGCAAGTTAAATACCAAACTCAGGTTTAGCGTCATGGTTGTGAATCACATAATTAGATACAACACAATACTTTAGTAGTTCTATTCTTTGGAATTGTAGAGAATCATCACTTCATATGAATTGGAAAGGATTTTGCTTATAGATCTTTTAAGGACAATTCAGGTCAGAGAGAAGCTAGTGAGATGTGAAGGATGACTGGGGTGTGTGTGGGGGGGGTTGTGTTTCTAGCCCTACCTATCAGGTCTGTACAGGAAAGGACATATTATCACTTCTATTATGGGAGTAGATGTCTCTTACTCTCTTTATTGCTTTATAATTCTTTGAATTTCAATAAATAGCAACAGATGCCAAGAGTCATAAGTAGAAGAAAAAAAAAAGGAATTTTCATTAAAGCTTTTCAGAGGCTATGTAGCTGAACCACTGTAGGGAGAGATGACCCTGCCTGGTCTAACCCCCTCCAAAAGATGAGAAATCTGACAACAGAATGCCTTTATCTGGTCATGAAAACTTTTCTGCTGTTTCTGAGTTAATCTGGACTGTTTACAAATGAATATGTTGTTAGTCCTCTTAGTCTCGTTTCTTTCTCATCTCTTCTCTCCTTTTCAAGACAGCCAACTTTCCAATGAAATTCACATTCCAGATAAGACCCTTACTGCACGGGTAAGATAGCAAACATCAAGGTTCACAGACTATATGAGTTACGGCCAAATCAAAACCGCTGTGCTGTGTCCTGTCTGACAGAGATATGACATTTATATTAATATTTGGCTAAGTTCTCAAATTAATGATTGATGAAATAAAGCTCATCTTCCTAAGGAGGTGATATAATTTTCCAACTTGGATGATATTTGCATTGTAAATTTTAGAGGGCAGGAATGTCCATTCTGGCCATTTAATAAAGTATCAAAGCAGAACTATAGTGAGAAAGAGATTATTTTAATAGAGTCTGAGAAAGTGCATTTCATATAAAATTTGAAACACTCTGAGTAGGAGTCTGCTAGATAACTGGTTACTGCAGAATGGGAAGTAACTAGCTTTGGAAAAGTGTTTGAGCCTTTCAAGTCCTCTAGGTTTCTTGTGTCAAGGCATGGCTACCATGTGGTATATACAGTAACAGGGAACTCTGGACTTTCAGATCATATCATAAATAACTTGCAAATAATTAGATATTCTCTCTATATAAAACTATGAAAATGGATTTCATTTTATTTTTTCCTAAAACTAATTATTTCCATTTGATGGCAACTTTTAAAACTCAGAGGTTTTATTTTGGCATCTTTATTATCATTTTAGAGGACCAGACTTCTGAGTAGCGAGTCACTTTTTGGAAAAAAAAAAAAAAACTCCTCAAATTTCTGTAACAACAAATGGACCCATTTCTGCTTAACTCTGAACAAAAGTTGTTTTCTATTTGTTTTGATTAAGGTTTCCTTTAATTTGACTCTTAAAAATAACATTTATACTGCTGGGCTTGCAAACATTTTCTAGACGTTTAAAGTAACATTTGTGCATATTATTTTGCTGTTTGTGCGGCCAAAGAGTGATCAGATTTTCCTTTGGGCTTTCTCCTACTTTAACTTGAGCCAAAAATGAAGTGCTAATTCCACATTTGGAGCATACATCCTGCCTGCTCCTATAAATCTCAATCACCAACCAGAATTATCTGAGAACCTTTTAAATGTCTCTCCAGGCACAGGCTAGGGAGTAGGAAATAAATTGTGAAAATTACAGGAATACCAAGGGTTGTGTTCATCTTCAGTTTAGAAAGTGCAGCTACTCATTTACCTCAACTCCCCACCAGCCTCATGCCACATTATGCCTTAATATTGGAGGATATTTGAATGTGGTAAAAAAAAAAAAAGAACCAAGGCTTCAATATTTCCAGCAAAATGTAGTTGTTCTATTTCTGATATTGCCTTGTGTCAGGAGGATCCTCCCTGTTCTGCTCTCCAACCCCTTCCTAGGGAGTTTACATATTTGAGTTTTCAGATATTTGGGAGTGTTTCCACATAATCAGAAGTGAAGCTCCAAGATCAAAGACAACCTCAATCACTCAAATGATAATAAACTCAGGCTATTAATTCAGAGCTGGCTAAGGCAGGTGGTCAACTGCTACCATTTGTGTTTGGCAAAGACTCAAAAGCAGGCGGAGAAGTAGGAAAACTTTGTAGTTAAAAAGTTGGGGTGGGGGAGGGAGTCTATAGCTGCGCTCTAATTCCAGTTTGTTGGCATGTGCACCTGGAGGCAGCTAATTAGAAGTGGACATCTTATGGATAGATTGGGGCATATTTGGTTGGTCCTGAGCTGGAAGGATGGGTGGGAAGGGACAGGAAGCTGATGGTCCTTGACCAAGTCCTGGTGACTCTGAACAACTGATGCAGATGTGCATGTTGGTTTCTGGGCCTCTCTCACTGTGAGCCAGAGCTTTTGGTCATGTATTATCTGGACATTGTCCGCTGTATATTCAGTCTCTCAGTCTGTGTAAAGAAGATGCTCACTGATCTGCCAGCGAGGTGTAGAGCTGTCTTGTATAGCAGCCACTAGCGCTGTGTAGCTACTGAACATTTGAAATTGTAGCTTATTTGAAATAAGGTGTGTGGTAAATATATAATACACACTGAACTTGAAAGCCCCCAGGTGAAAAAAAACTATTATTAGCATTTTTCATACTGAGTATATCTTAGCTAAATAATTTGAGATACTAGCTTAAACAAAATTTGGCCTCTTAATTTTTTTTTAATGTGGCTTGGAGAATTTTAAAATTTCAGATGTGGGTCATTTGTAACTTGCATTGTATTGTTCCTCTTGGATAGCTTTGGAATAGAGGTTTGACATATTTAAATCTCAGCTGTTTTTCCTGAGAAATATGCTCCCCAATATGAGTATTTGCATTTCCCTTACAAATGCTAACATACATTTACCATGACCAGTGCAGAGCAGCTTATAGTGAGAAGGTACTTTCTGGATATGGGAGCTGAGAGAAACAACATACCTTTACAGAACAGTACTGTGTAGTTTCCTAGAGCTGAATCTACTTGTCTTTGAGGAGAGGTAGCACTTGGTTTAGGAAATCCTCTTAATTGGCCTTTGGTTATATAGATAGTCAACTAATGAAAGAGAGGGATTAAATGAAGGAATCCTTAACTGATACCGAAAACTAAAGTCGATGTTTCTCTGAATCGATAAGATCATTATGGTGCTATTTTCTTTTCCTTTTTAGAGAAAGAAACTAGCAACCAAATGAGACAAGGAAACTTGGATTCAGAAAAATGACAGCAGAGAATGAAGGTGGTACAGAAACAGAGTGAGCAGCTGCTGGGGGCGGAGATAGAAGCTAAATATAGGGATGCCTCTGGTGGGATTTAAAGAGAAGGGATATCTAATAGCGAACTTTAAACTTATATTTAGGGCCTTTGCTGGTGGCATAAAGGGTTAAAGCACAGCAGTATGAAGTTAGCATAGCCCCTGCAGCACAAGTTCGATCTCCAGCCAGGGAGGTGACCCACATGGCACGGCAGACCTATCCTGACCTACCTGCTGCTCCCCTCAGCAGTGTACTTCATCGATTTGCCTGTTCTGCTCCCTACTCTGTTTCTGGTGAATCCTCTCTCACCCCCTGCACCTCTGGCCTGTACCCCAGTTCTGTATGCATAAATAAATAAATCTTTAAAAAAATAAACCATTCTTAAAATTTTAAATATTTATTTATGCATACAAGAGCTGAGGTACAGGCCAGAGGTGTGGTAGGTGGGGTGAGAGGATTCACCAGAGACAAAGTGGGGAGCAGAATAGGTAGATTAACTGATATACACTGCTGATGGGAGCAGTGGGTCAGACAGGAGAGGTCTGCTGTGCCTTGTGGGTAAGCTTCCTGGCTGAAGGTCAAACTCAGTAGTGGTGATAGTACTGAGTCTTAACCTGTAGGCCACCAGGAAAACCCTTCTTAGTCAATTTTTTTTTTTCCTTATACTCATCTGTAACAACATATGACAACTGTGTTGGTATTAACACTTCCCCAGGGAGTGAAAGGAAAGACTGCATCCACATTTTGGGTAGGTGTAGCACGTTCTTCAAATCTTCCCTTTCCATGCAGGCCTTTGTAGTGCTGTTTGTTTAAAAAAAAAAAAAAATTCAGAGAAGACACTCAATTTTAATACCGTAAGACTATTACCCATTATTATATTCTGAGAAATCTTTCTCTTTTTTTTTGGTTCAAGAATGCAAAACTATAGCAAGTCTCAAAGGGTTCATACTGTTGAAAGGATTGCTGTAGATTAAAAATAGCACAGCAGTTTATCTTCGGCTGCTGGGGTATTGGTTTACTTTTCTCACAGAAACAGGCTTTAATTACAGAGCAAAGAATAAACTGGACTTGATTGCTCTTCGGAAAGACTGACATTTCAGTCTCTCCCACAAAATACTTATTGATGTTGATGTAAGAGAAAGAGGAGAGTCAGAATACAAAGGAGCTTTGTGTTGCCAGCAGTTGGGAAAACATCCTTTGTCTTCCCAACTTAGCAGTTTTGATATGGAAGTCAGTGAGAGTGAATAAATATCAAACACAACATTGTCATTTTCATAATCTCTTTTGTGACTGACTGTATTTTAGAAAACGCCCACAGTAAGACAATTGATGGTTTTTGAGCTGCTGGAGGGAAAAAGAAAATGAAGACTGACCACATTCCAAATTCATGCTTAGAAAAGATATTATTTATAATACTTATAATTGCTTTTCCACACATGTTGAAAGACAGATGATGATTTAACATTCAAAAGAGAGAGAAAACCCTCATTCAGAATAATTGGTGACATGTAAACCCCTTTGTGAATTTAGTTTGGGTTTAATTAAAAAGCATGTGCAGTGATATATTTCAAGAGATGAGAAAATACTGGGTATTCAGCACTAAATATGTCAGGGATTCTTTTCCCACCCCAGTGAGAAGCTTCCTAGCATTCCTCAGAGAAATATATCTTGCAAGTAGGGAAACATCTGCGATTAGTTAGATAAAATAGGTAGACAACAAAAGATAACATATAAACAGAAAGAGATCCCCCCTGAAACAATTTGTAAGTACACAGAGAAATAATGTGTTAAGAGCAACCATTATAGCGCAGAGTGAATGGAACAATTTTCATGAAAAAGTACACTGGCTAGCAATAGTTTCTGATTTGGCAGAAATGGCAGCCTCTTTACTTATTGGCTTGAGGTGTTCAATTTTTCAATATTGTGATTGCAAGTCCTAACAAGATGGAGTAGGAGGTGAGAGGGAGAAGGAAAGAGGTAGAAGGGAAGAGAAGGTTGGAGGGAGTAATTATACAAAAGAGGATTTTTATTTCAATTTTAAATTTAAGGAACTAAGAAGACAATGCAAAAAATATCTGAAGTCCACAAAATTTCTTACTATTCCTCAAGAGAGTGTGGTAATGGTAGGTAGCTATGCAGACTCCAAAGCAAGAATTCACTTCCAGTCAGTTTAAGCTAGTTCTTGGCACCTTCAAACCTTCCTCATTCTCAAGTGTGCAGAAGGAATGCTTTAAATAACTCATGAAAATGGCAAAGTAGAATTTCATATTTCAAAACATTTCAGTGTGAAGCAACCCAAAGGAACAGCATCAAAATCATCATTCTCTAGCAGTATTTCCCCCCTGGGTCTGAGGCCGGATGGTAGGACACAGCACTAGGCAAATGGAGTAGCAGTGCCCTGGTGTTTAAATGCTGCATCCTTAATTACTTTCTTTAAAATTGTTTTGAAAGACAACTTTTAACAACGTAAAAATATTGTTGTTGTTGTTTTATGACTGGTAAAGCTCAACTCTGAATATAATTTTTCTTTTTATGAATAGTAAAACAGCAACAACATTTACAAACTATCCAATGGTATGACCCATTTTCAATGACACATTTCTGTAGGAAAATGGTTCAAACTTTATTCAGATAGTTTTTAATCTACTAATTTACTTGATTTTATAGTTATGTGCTACAAATTTCAGAAACATTAATTATTAAAAGGTAAATTAACAAAAACAAAACTTGTTGAGATAATGGGTTTAATGCTTAAGAGAAAATGGCTATAGTCAGTAGTGGTATTAATTGTCCAACATTCTTGGGTCAACTAATCGCAGAAAGTGTATCTCCCAGATTGTGTATCATTTCCACAGAAGTAGGTGAATCAACCTGAGTCTCTATTACAAGTGGGAAAACCATGAGTCAAACAGAACTAACAACTGCCATTCTGAGAATTTAACTCAAATCATCACTTTCTGGAATAGGGCCATGGGTTTGAATTCACAGATGCTGTGCTACTCTTGATTATTCAACTCCCTGGGTTACAATAGCTCAAATTCTGCCATTGGCATTTTAACCTGTGCCCCAACTGTTTTATTTGTCCTGTTGCCACTTGTGTATTCTGACCAAAGTGGAGGAAATAGCTAGAAGCCATGATAATAATGGCTGAGGTCAAAAAAGTCATGAGATTCCAATGGGCTGCAAGTGGAAAAGGTTCTTATCTTTGAATTCATAATAAGGCAAATACTGTCTTCTCATTTAAGAGTAGTAACTTTACCTAACTTCTAGTAAATACCCTCCTACAAAAGACTAACTGGTGTTGTAAGTCATCATTGACACATAGGCTCTATTTTAATCTGTAAAAGTAATAATCACATGAAAAAACATATTTGCTATAATGCTGTAAACTTTATATATTTAAACCCCTGACCTAACAAATTAATTACAAATACTAAAATTAGATAACTGGTAAGAACAATTTCATTCCTATTCAACACTTTATAATTTATATTTTCATTTCTTTATGTGGCAGAAAAGAAATATAAGAAGGATCATATTTAAATAATGGTCAGGAGGAGATCTCCTGTATGTTGAATTTTAAATATGATGGTCTGGAGCATATAAACCTGTATTAAAAGAAAGGATCTTGAGGGCCCTCCCTGGTGGCACAGTCAGTGGATTAAAGCACTGCACTAAGAAGCTAAAGCCACTTCTGCATGAGTTCGATCCCCGCCTGCCTTGAAGGTGATCCATATGGCGTGGCAGACCTCTTCTGGCCTGCCCACTGCTCCCCTCTGCAGTGTACTTCGACAATCTGCCTGTTCTGCTCCCTACTCTGTCTTTGGTGAAGCCTCTCACTGCCCCTGTACCCCAGTTCTGTATGGACAAATAAATAAATCTTAAAAAAAAGATGTTGAAACCTCATCAAAATATGATTTCTCATGTGAAATTAACTAGCAAAGTTGGGTCAGTTCTATCTTGTTCTGTCGTATACACTAGGAATATATTTGACTAATTGAGATTCATTATTTTGAAGGTGTATACCAAAATCCAGCAATAAAGGACTCCTACTGAAGGTTTTTTTTTTCTCTCCAGAAAAAAGTGGATCTTGCTTAAAAGTGGAAATTTTATTGTGGAAGTAATGTATATATCACTTTGGATGATCTTGGTCTAGTCATTTTACCTCACAGACCCTCGACTTCTATATCTAAAAAGCAAAGACTGGTCTCTGAATCTCATTTTGTAAATTTCCAATTGCTAGTACAACATCATTTCAAAGAATATGATAAGATATTCAATGTTTTATTTCCTTTGGACTTGGTCATCATCTCTAACATCATACATATGGAGTTTTATTTGTCATAGGAAACTATTCCTACTTTCATTGTCAGAAAATGGTATTTTTTTAAAGATACATTTGAGGAGGAGTATTTGGCAAGAAGAGAGATCATTATTCTTTATCAGGAGTAAGTATGGGATCTACCTTTTGGTGATAAGTCATTGATGTAAGAACTGGTTCTGCGAAATCAAAAAATGTTTTTGTTTCAGTGGTACTTAATATCTGGAATTAGAACTTATATTATTCTGTCTTTGGAATATTTATCATTATATGTGCTGCTTATAATAGCATGCTGAGAATGTGTGAGGATTTCAGCAGAGCCTAATTTCTATTTCACTACATGAATTTCTCTCGTTGAAATTCTGTGAAGCTTCTTCTAAATTGTCTTACCATCCGATAGGGTGGTTAGCATGTTTTCATGAGGCTAGAAAGGATACCGACCTCATTCTTCCCCTTCAAAGCAAACAAAAATCAGAGCTGAAATGAACTTAAGTAAGGTTTGAGTGGCAAAGAACTTAATTAGCTTGTGTTTGTTGTAAAACAAATATCTAGTTTAATTCTCTGAATGATATACTGGCTAGAAAATAAATAGCTTTATCTCTGGGAGTTGCAGGCAGGGTTATATTTGCAAAGCCTTAGTAGAAAGGAAATTAGTAGATTTTTAAATGACAATTTTAATGACCACACTGCCCCATATATTAGAACCTTAAGGCAACGAGGAGTGAGATTTCTACCTTAAGACGTATTGGCAAGACTCATCCTGGAATCACAACAAATCTTTCTGCCTCTTTCAAAAAAGGAAAGAGAAAAGCAAACTATTAGTTCTACTCTAGGGAAATAAATCAGGATCTGATTACATCACTTAACTGGCAAATCAATTCATGAATTTCCCAACATTTTAAAAAGCATATGTGTTGAATTGTTGAATTCCTGCCCCTAGTGTAGCTTTTAGGGCTCTTTTGAGACACTCGGATAGAGAAAATATGTAAAATAATGAGAAGCGTTTTCATCATATTTAGTGATATTTGTTCTCAGAATTCTATTAATTCAAGAGAATTACTTGTAACTGTTACTGCATTATGAAACTTGGAAATCACCAGAGCATAATTACTTCTGCTACAGCATTGACACATATAAAGGAAAGGAAACCATTCATAGAATATGTATATATATTTATGGCTATTCTTGTTAAGCTATTGCGATTCATAGTTACGGAAATTTGCCTTTCTCCTTCCAGTTGAGGAAGTACTTATATATGGCACTGAATTTCTGACTATTCTCCTGAGGAGCTAGCTGTAAGAGAAAGTTGCTAATGAGTCCTCATCATACGTTCCATGGATAACTAAAGGCATAGCCTTTTCTTGGCCATAATCGTCAGTGTTTGTTTGGTGGCTACAGAGGACAGTTCCCCACTTTATGAGATTGTGCTGACCATGACAGTTGCTTCCTACTTTTCATTCCATATCCACTGAATGCCCAGAATCATTGTGACCACCTACCCAACACACCTCATGTCTAAGCTCTTCCTATAAATCTTCCTCTGAAGTTCTCTGTAGACAGACCAGACTTCAAAACTGATCTCCCTCGGCCCTCCTTGATGGCACAGCGGGTTAAAGCACAGCACAAAGAAGATTAAGCCACTTCCGCATGAGTTCCAGCCCTGCCTGCCCTGGAGGAGATCCACATGGCTAGGCAGACCTCTCCTGACTTGCCCGCTGCTCCCCTCAGCAGTGTACTTCGACGATCTGCCTGTTCTGTTCCCTGCTCTACCTCTGGTGAATCCTCTCACCCTCCGCATCTCTGGCCTGTACCCCAGTTCTGTACGAATAAATAAATCTTAAAAAAAAATTTAAAAAAAATGATCTTCCCATCTTCCCATCAACATGAGGTCATCTGGGGGAGGGATGCTATATAGAACTATCTCATGGGATGCTTCTAATATCCCATGAGCCTTCACCAGTAAGATTTACAGAGGTCTCACCATCTTTATGAAAGTAGAGTGTTTTTGTGAATCCTTTCACATGCCAAATGGTATAAAATGAAGTTGTTACCATTAATTTAAAAGAAATATTTTAATTTTGTGTTCCAAGACCCCAAAAACCCAAAAATAGCATATCAAATTATACCCAGTAGCACATGAAGCCTAATATAACACTAATAGATAGTAAAATCAAGAGTGCTATGAGAAATACACAGCCCATACTCTAGTAATTCCAGTGAAGTATTTTGGCATTGCACATTCTTGGTGTACACTGCCTCTAGAACAACCACTGGAGAATAAATGCTGAACACTATTTTCCCTTTTCATCTTTTGTCATAAAAGTGAGAAATTCTCTTTGGATTTCTTTTAGTTCCCAAAAAGAGGCACTAATGTAGGTTTGCTCATCAGGACCAGATGGTGTGCTGTCCAGAGGATCAGAAGATTCCTGTGATGACTGTACTTAGTACAGTTTTTTTTTGGGGGGGGGGAACTGAGTCAGAAAATCAGAGAAATTAGTTGAGGAAGTGGGAACACATGTCTACAGGGAGCAATTTAAGCTCATTTTAAATTAACAGCTTTTAGACTTTTAAATTGCCCTTTGACAACTATCAAAAGGCTAATATTTAAATAAAGTCTGGTAAGTTTAATCATCTTACTAAGACTTATGGTATAAATGAATCCATATAGAGATATTTCTGTGAGTATTCAGTATTCTGCTACATGTTATACTTTTGGCAGATAATGCTATATATGATTATTTACAATGTCAATCATGGGGAATCTGGGTATATATAAGAAGTCAATGTACTGTCTTTGCAAGTTTCTGTAAATCTGAATTTGCTCCAAAATGAAAATGATTATTAAAAAATTCTTTTTAAACTCATTTCTTTTACTCACGATGCCCAACAGCTTCCTTTTATAGTGTTTTCTCCCTGTTATACCTCATTCCTTAGCCTTCCCTTTCACTTGATTTCCAGCTTTACCTGTTTTCCATCTTGGGTTGCTTCAGATGTCTCTAGACCTGCCCCTGGTCCCCTTCTGATTCCTGTTTTTCATGAATTTGGGAGGAATTTTGGATAAAAAAAAATGACTAAGTCTTTTTATTCATTATGACAAATAACATAATGACAAGTGGATGAAAAATAGCATAATTTACTCATTTTAAAAATAAACTCAACCCACTCAAATGCCAAAGTGAGAGAAGATTCTTTCATTGGATATAACATTCATAAAAGGATAGGGTTGGAAAGGCTGTAATCATTTTAGTTGACCATACTCATCACAGATTAGGAAAGTTATGTCAGAGAAAAGATGAATTCACTTAACTATTTTAAACTTTTCTTGGGCGTACAAGAAAACCAAACTTACAACCCCTCTTGCAACTACTTGCTGCTCAATTCTGTCTAGTAGAATATAGTCAAAAATTCTATACACCACTTTGAATTCTAACCATAAAATGCCTTACACAATCTTCTACTCTCTCTCCCCTCTCTGTGCAGCTGGAAAGGAAGGACTCTTCCACTTCAGGAAAGTTCCTTGGAAACACATTGGTCTTGATGTGAGTAAGAAACCAGCTATTACTGCTTTCAACCTTTGGGACCATGAGGGGTTGCTTGTTCTAGTTTGTGTGGACTAATAGATTAACTAAAGTCCCTACTGAATAACTTACTTAGGTTTACTCAGACCTTTGTTACTGCTACTAATATTAACCAGATGCCACAATTAGTCATTGACCTTTACAAATATTCATCTTTGTTAACATATATAGTCATAACCATATACGTTTTCCTTTTTTTCTTTAACTATGGATGAACTCAGTCCATTCAGATTTTCAAAAATCTATTTGTAACGTATATATGTATGTCAGTGTGTAGAGAAAGACCTAGAAATAGTGGTGGAGAAATGAATGATATGGGGCTAAAGAAAAGAAGTGAGAGAGTGGAAGAAAACAGTGATGTTTTAGCATTACCCACTGTGTTACTTATTATTTGTAATGACAGTGTGCTTATGTACTACTTTTAAAATTTAAGAAAAAACATGAAAAATTTTAGTTCAGTTTGACTACTTACACAACTGCCCTGTTTAGTCTTTCAATGGCTTCTGAAATCCTATCAATCCTTTGATGTTCATTCAAATGCTACCTTGTCATTGGATACTTTTGTAATCCTTTCCAGAGAAGGTGTGTTGTTTTCTTCCTTTAAACACCTATAGAAATAAGTGGTTTCTTATTTACTCAGTGCATTCAACTTTTTGTTTTAGTTATGTGACCACGATTCTATTTCCCTTAGTAGATGAGACATTTGTAAATAGTAGGGGGTATTGTGTTTTTCATGTAACATGTCAGAAAAATATACAAAAAAATTCAAGGTTTTCTGGAATGTCAGAATGAATAACATGGTAAACCCTCTCTCCAGAGACTTGTGATAATTCTTACAAATACTGTTAAAAACAATCATTTTAGCACTCTAGACATAAAATAAATTTATCAGTGTTATTCAAGAAAAACTACTAAACCTAAGGTAAGAACAGTGGGAGTGTGGTTTTAATCTTAGAACTCTCACTCTCTCTACCAGCATTATCTCTAGCTCTGCCACCATGATAGTTGAACCATGACAGAAAAAAATCATGAAAACCAGTAACTTTACTACTAGAGAAGATTGAATTCACTTAGAGCTAAGTGTGGCAAACTCCAAGGCCCAGAATTACCCATGCGCTTCTTAAAAGATAAATAAACAAAAACAAAAAAAGGATAAGTACATATTAGTACATAAATATAAAGAAGTGCTTCTTATGCTTCTTATTAATAAAAGGGAATGATCTATTGGCCCATGTAACAACATGGATGGAGCTCAAATTAAGGACGCCAAGTGAAAATGACAGATTAAAAAGTGCACATACTCTGATTTCATTTACATAAAAATCTAGGAAATGTCAATAATCTAACATGACAGAAAGTGAAGGAAAATTCATGGGAAAGTTGTTTTTAGAAGGGGCACAAGTAATTTCTGTTTATTAACTTGTGCTGATGGTTTCACATTTACCAATTTAAGAAATTATATATATGAAATAATGCAGTTTATTGTTGGTTAATTATACTACAAGATCAATCTTTTAAAAATTGCTCTCCCCCTCCCAGAATTGTTGAGTGCTATCAGTCCTCTCCCAAATTTCTGTTCCATATAACTTCTGACTTCATTCACCACTGATACAAGGGTGTATAAAAACTACAGAAAGCATGAGTTTAGAGGAAACAGAATCACTGTACTTAAGAAGTAGTGGTTCTATGATTTATAAATGTAACAATGGAGTGTTAGGACTGGAGCTCAATCATCATGTCCAGCCTTTCACTAAACTTCCGAAACTATGCTCAGCGAGAAAAGGATTTGGTTGAGGTCAACTGGAGGCCAATTGAGCACTTTAGGACATACTTCTTTGCTGTCAGAAAATGGAAAACAGAGGAATTGAATATTGACTTTGCTGACTTTATCATTTACTTGGGACATTTCTGTTTAGAAGAACCACATGATAAGAACCACAAAAAATATCAAGTCTTCCTCAATTCTCATTGTCTTCCAAAAAAAATGCAAGAAAACCCAAACCTGTATTTTAAGATGTTATCTTCCATTTAAATGTCTTTCCCTTTTCATTCTGATTGTTTTCATTTAGTTAAAATCTTTGCAGAAGGTTCTTTGAATCTCTGACAGCCAGAACCAGCTGTGTTTGCTAGTGAGGGTGGAGATTAAAACAATATTTACTAGCAAAACTAAGATCAGACTTGAGGGGGAAAAAAATCAATTGGCAGCAATGGAAAGAGGAGTATTTGTTAATCTAGAACATTTTTTTTTTTTTAAACTCCAACACTAATTTTGCCCTTGACCAAAGTGGTTCAGGAAGCATTGTATGTACATTATGAGTGGATAGATGAAAAGATGCACAGGGAGAAATGCTCTGAATTTGAAGCATTGATAATGATCTGGGCTTCTTGGCACAGAAGTGTAAAGTCCTTGAAGTCAGAGAGCTCCTGAATGTTCCTCTACTTTTGGGTAAATATTTTATGGTTTCCAATATGTAAAGTGGAGGTATTAATGTCTCTAGTAGAATTGTCTTGAAATTTAGAAATAATACATGTAAACTCCATTTTACAGTGCCAGACTTATATGTGACATGTGGGCACTCAATAAATGATAACTGTTGCTGTTTATTATTTTAAAACTTATCACATAATCATGAAAAAAGACACTGCTTGGAGAAGAAATATACCCACACTTGGCAATTCTTTTTAATAACACAGGAGCTAGTGATATGTGTCCTTCAGCTTCCAGCTGTTTCCTTCTGCTATACCTGATGAAGTGTAAGGAAATTTCTCTGCATGTTTCTACAGAGGCAGCCAGCACTTTAGGTTGTGATTCCTTTCTGAAGTTGGATAAGAAATGGTTTTCTTCTTTTCACTCTTATACAAAGGAAAGATTTGAACTGACATTGAGATATTGATGAACTCTTTTAATTAATGTTTCCCTGATTATTTTACACAGGTATAGTTATTCACTTAATTGTGTTTTTGTGGCCTTTTACTAATATTTTCATCATGGTAATTATCACAATGAGTTATAAGATATTAGTTTGTGCTTCAATTGTTGTGTCCACAGCTGAATTTTGAGTTTCTCAAGAACAAGAAATACCTTCTTCCTTCCATCTTTCTTTCTTGTGTTTTCCCAGAATATGACATAGTGACTGCACATAACTAACATTCTGTAAATGTTTATGGATTGTAATACCTTTTATCTCAACTCCACTTGATCGCATCAGGTTTCTGTGAGCTACATGACCAACTTGAGTGCCAATGCCCTCCTTTAATTAAATAGAGCAGATGTAAATATTAGAAAACTGTTAAAGTTAGAACCAAAAGTGTTTACCTTCTTCAAGGAAGGAAAAGAAAATATGTGTTAGTGTCTGTAATGAAGGATAACTTTTTATATAGTTAAATAGTAATTGAATATGTCTATATGCATGTAGGGACATGTCCCCCAAATTGGGGGAAACAGAAGAATTGACAAAAAATGATTAATATATCATGTGTAAATCATATATTATTCCAAATAAGATGAATCTTTATTCAGACACAAGTTTGTAAAACAAGTTTTGATTGTTTAGCATTTAACTGAGGATCTCACACAAATTAGTTTTGTATTTTTTAATGTTTTCTTAAGGGGTGCTTTCAGTTTAGAACTTGACAAAACAAAAGAGGTCTAGTGAAAAAGACTTGAATCTTCCCATTGGGATCCCTTAATTAATGAACCGTTACCCTCAGTATACCTAATTTAGTAAGGTGTCCTAATTGTTAGCTGTACAGGAATAAAATTATTTACTAATAACAACTATTACCCATAGTCTGTCAAAATCTCTGTGCCAGCAGGTAGAAGATTCCCTTAAACTCTCATCTAATTTAATTTTTTCCCATCTCTTTTGATTAGTAGAAGAGTCCCATTCTATATATTCTATATATATACAATTTAAAATTTTTCTTCTCCCTCACCTCATCTCCTCAACACAGGCCAAACACCTGACTCCAGAGTCTTGGTGGATGGATGAGGGGGTGCAAAAAATCAGCATATAATTTCCCACCATATATTTTGTTAGATGAGAAAACAGAATCTGTTTTTTTTTTTTTACCTGTTTTTAGACCACTGAAAAGTAGACTTTCCTTCTTTGCTGCCAAATGGATTTCTAATTGAAACACTGCCCTTGGTGATATTTCCATTAGCTCCTTGATTGACTTATCTGCCATTCATGTGGTTTGTACAGAGAGGGTGGCATTGCCATTCAGCTCTGTAATTGTTTAACTTCTTAGCAATGCCTCTGAGTATTAGTAGACCCTTGAAAAGTGTATTCACCTCTTCTAGCTAGTAGCCAGTTGGAATCTTCATGCCTCTCCTCTATTCCCCGCCTTTTTGCACATTTGCTGTAATGTCTACCCCCATTACAGGCACCTTCAGAAACCTCCCTTCGAACATTGGAGAGTCCCATCTTCTTCACCTTTGGACACCTATAAGTTGATAGAATCTTTCCCAATCCCTTTGCTAAGAGTCATCCCATCCTTTACCATTTCTCTCCTGTTCTAATGAAAAACAGACAATAAGAAAGCTTCAGAGGCTAAATGTGCATGCAGGCTGCTGGGTTTATAGGACTCTCTGCATTGTGGGAGTGATTTTCACAGGCTCCTACTTCTTAGGGAAGTTAAGGAGAGGAGTATCCTTTATATTGAATACAACACTACCTTTTCTATGTCTCCAGATATGTCCCCTCTTACATATACAAAAGTAGGTGGTCGGGTAGCAGTGTCATTTCCTATCTGGAGAAGGAAGGTCCCATTTCATCTGTGTACCTTAGGCTCCAATTCTTGTGCTTAATCAGAATCATAGTATGTTATATATTTTACTCATATTATAATTTCTTAATCATAGTATATTATACATTTTCCATGTTCATGAACCCTGGATATATTTCTGTTTGTACCTTCAACTCTATTACACACTATTTGCATGTTCCACATTTTCCTCTTATCAGAATTGACCTGCTAATTTGAATGAAGGAATCCCACTACTTTTCTTCTTTGACTTAGTTTTGTATGCCCAGATTTCATGTTTTATACAGAGAGGATTAACCAGCTGTGTGCCTGCTGTCTGACTTCCACTGTACCTGAACCCACAAAGCATGGCCACATTGCAATATGCTTTGCTAATATCTGTTGTAAGAGTCTTTTATAATATATGCCCTGCAGTCTCAGTAGATGGCATTTATAGAACTCGTCTTCAAGTATCCAAAGCAGTATCAGGATCCAAGCAGCCTAGATGCCTCTCTATTCTTTTTTAAAATTATATCATTTGCTCATGTGAGGAAATACTGGTTACTAAACTGCTTATGAATTAGGGGTATAGGTTCACATCTCTTCAGATGTCTGTTATCCCACTACACCTACCACCAAAACACCAATAATCATCCACCATAGTCCATTGCTCCCACATTTGGTCCCCACTCTTCACCCTTCCCTTCTAGTAACTTTAATTCATCAGTCATATTTCTAAGGTTTGTTTTATTTGTTTCTTTGCTTTGCTTCTTTATCCACAAAGGAGTGAGATAATCCATTATTCATCTTTTTCCTTGTGACCTCTTTCACTTAGTATTCTTAGTATTATCCCTCCAGTTCTATCCATGTTGTAACTGGCAGGAGTTCTTTTTGTTAATAGATGAGTGGCTTTCTAGTATGTGTGTGTGTGTGTGTGTGTGTGTGTGTGTGTGTGTGTGTGTATCACATCTTCCTAATTCATTCATCTGTCCTTACATACTTAAATTACTTTCATAACTTGGCTATTGTAAGTAGTGCTACAGTGAACATAGGCATACATATGCCCTTTTGTATTAGTTTTCTTTGAAATTTTCAAGTGAGAACATTGGAGTGAAGTTGGTAGATTATATGGTAGATTATCTTTTAGTATTTTGAGAAACCATAGAGGCTAGACCAGACTGCATTCTCACTGACACTGTGCAAGGATTCCATTTTTCCACACTCTCATCAACACTTGTTTCATCTGGCACAGTGAAAGAAGTTACCATTAAAAAGGAAAGACAGGCCCTTCCTGGTCGTGCAGCAATTAAAGCACAGCACTAAGAAGATAAAACCACTCCAGTATGAGTTTGATTCCCACCTGGAAGTGACCCACATGGCCCGGCAGACCTCTCCTTACCCATCTGCTGCTCCCCTCAGCAGAGTACTTCATCAGCCAGCCTGTTCTGCTTCCCGGTCTGTCTCTGGTGCATCCTTTCACCACCCCTGCACCTCTGGTCTGTACCCCAGTTCTGTATGCATAAATAAATTAATCTTTTTTTTTTGGTAAAAAAGGAAAAAGACAACTGACTGAATGGAATATATACACCATACATCTGATAAGGGGACCAGTATTCAAGATCTACAAAGAACTCATAAAACTGGACAAGAAACTAAATTAACCCAATCAAAATGGGCAGAAGATCTAAATAGACACTTCTCCAACAGACATATGAAAAAAAAATTCACTTATCATCAAGGAGAAGCTTCTAGCTTTAAGTTTTTCACCATTGTACTTTTAGCTTTCTTGATTTGTTTGGTTTCCTCCCCAACAGCTACTTCTCTCATGTGTATGCTGAGTGAAGTTAAAAGTGTGCCTCTTTCATTCTGCCTGAGGTTTGCAGACCACTATGTGTGTTCCACTTACTCTGGTCATTCTTTCACTCATATTACAAGCATACAAATTCGGAGTACAATGAATAATCCAAAACATTTTTCTCAAAGAAAAAACTAATCAGTACAATACTCAGTTAAAGCAAGAATTGAATACTTGAATTGTCCCCATAACTTGGAAAAAAACTCCTTTGCAACTTTGACATTTTTCTCTTTTGAACTTTTGTCTAAACACACTATTGAAAGAATGCTTATGCCCTACCAGAAAATTATCACTTACAAGAGAATTCAAAAATGGTTACTAATGACAGTCCAGAATTCTAATTAATATTTGTATGTTTGATATTCTTTAATAAGAAATCTAAGGAAAGTAACAAGAACTTCTTTTGAGTCTATTTCCTTGGTGACATAAAATGAGAACTGATCATAAAATCTAAGTCCAATCCAGGCCATTAACTATATGCTTAGAAAACAGTGGTGGTGAATGAATATTTCTTTTATGTTCACAGATCCTGGATTTGATACTATGATTGTTTTGAGATTACTGTTTTAATTCTTTTAATTGTCTGTTTTGTTGTCCTCTCCATTTTTTTTTTTTTTTAAAGGCAGAGTCCACTTGAATGAATAGCCTTTATGGGAGTAGTATTTTTCTCACCCAGTTCCTGTTACAAATACATTAAAAGGGCAAAGTCTTCATTCACCAAGAGCAAATCAAATGATTTTGGTTTCACACACATTGCAGTTTGTAAGTCACAATTTTTTTTGCCGAATTTCTATTTTGGTACATCCATTCTAGAAAGTCATGCTTTGTCACTCAGTGCAGAGATGACATAGAATTATGTGCCCTCCCTACTTCTGCTACCTGAAGTTATATTCTAATACAGTAATATTTCTTTAAGGGCTTCATTGTTTTGAGGAGGTGATTCCATCAGCATTTCTAGTCTTCTCTTTGCATCAGCTATGGCAGTAAGAAAGCTTAGCACATAAAGCTTCACAGGTGTGGTGTGATGCTTAATGGGAAGCCAAAGTA